>NC_046354.1:3428947-3740336 GCF_000738735.6 Corvus cornix cornix
GAGGTCGAGTCAGAGGGTGCCATAACTGTGTGATGTCCATTCACACGCCTGATGTGGCTCCTGTTGTCCCCTGCTCCCATGTCGCTCCCTGCTGTCCCCACAGGGCTGTAATGTCATGGAAGACCAGGACCTTCGGGATATCGGGATCGGTGACCCGCAGCACCGCCGGAAGCTGCTCCAGGCTGCTCGCTCCCTCCCGAAGGTCAGCACCAGCTGATGATGGGACATTGCCAAGCATGGCTGGGAACACAGGGGAAACAAAAGCCAGTCCTTGCATCTCTGGCCATGGAGGAATCTCAGGGGCTTTGGGAAGGGTTTGGGGAATAGCAGGGAGGAGGAGGAGTATATTGATCTTCCAGGCTATGTGGATGGTGGTAGCTCCATGCTACATGCTACTGTTCCTCCTGGCAGTCTTGATACCAAGCACATTCTTTGTTTATACAGTGATTTTGTTACTGGCTAGTGGAGATGGCCATGGCCTGTAAACTGATTTTCTTTGACCCCATATCCCTTGGGATCCCAGCTCCTGCAGCTTTTAACACCTTTCTTGTGCTTTCACAGTTGAAACCCCTGGGCTGTGATGGGAATAGCCAGCCCTCAGTTCCTGCATGGCTCGACTCCCTGGGGCTGCAGGATTACATCCAGTCCTTCCTCTCGAGTGGCTACAGCTCTATTGACACTGTGAAAAACCTCTGGGAGCTTGAGATAGTAAACGTGAGTGTCGCCTCTCTCCTGCCGGGGCAGCGAGATCCTGCCCCGTTCCCTGGGGCCAGCACTTGCCACAAATCTCTCAGAGCAGCTCTGTGCCCATGGTGACCATGGTCTCTCCCTGCAGGTGCTGAAAGTGAACCTGCTGGGCCATCGGAAGAGGATCATCGCCTCGCTGGCAGACAGACCCTATGAGGAGCCACCAGCCAAGCCACCACGGTTCTCGCAGCTGAGAGTGAGTCCCTGCTCATGGTGCCCTGCCTGGCTCGTGTGTCAGTGCTGGGAGAAATCTTGCCATGGCCAGTGCTGTCCGTTCAGCTGCTCACCTCATCCTCCCCAGACACCCAGGCAGCAAATACCTGTGCAGGGGCAACCTTGTGATTGCAGTGAGTGGGGCAAGGTAATTCCAGCCCTTGCAGGTCAGCCTCTGGATGCCGACCCCATGGCAAAGGCCAGGCTGCCCCTTGGGATCAGGTGCCTGCACTGAAGAGGTGCAGGGTTCCACTCCCACCTCTGCCCTGCACGGAGGGGAGCTCTGAGCCCACTTTGTTGCCCTTGTTTCCTGGTCAGAGATGTGGGAGCTTTCAGCAGGCAGGAGTGACCCAGCCCAGCTGGAGAAGGGCTGCAGCTGGGACTTGGTGTTTGATTGCACCCTTGGGATCTGGAGCCCTCTCCCTGGCCCGGCTGGGCTGCTGAGAGCTCCCGCTCTCGCTGCCAAATAGCACTTGACAAGATGTGTGGATGTTGATTTTTGCTGCAGGAGTGGCAGCATTTGGATGTCAGGTCCTTGTTACAGGGCTTGGCTGGGAGGGAAGCATCACATTCCCCGTTCTTCCTGAAAACTGGCTTTTAAGAGCTGAGTTTGGCAAAAGCTGCTGGGCTCAGAGCAACCCTGTGAGCTCAGGAATGGGGCAGCATGTCGTGCTGCCTCCTCCCAGAGATTGCTAATCAGCTTCCTGGAGCAGGAATTGAAGTGATTGGAGTTTACCCATCCTAAACATCTGGTCCTTGCCCTGCTGCAGAGCTCTGTCCGCTTGCCTTGGATTCCCAAGGCTTTCCAACCCAAACAGCCTTAGCTGAAGTGAGTTGGGCTGCTGTGTCCTGCTTGCTGACGTGGGAATTTTTAGGAACTGGGTTCAAGAGTGAGAACAGAGAGAATTCACACTGGTGCTGCACTGGGAGGGTGCCCAGTACAGACTCTGCATCTTCACCCACTGCTCAACCCCTGCGTTGGGCAGCAGGAGCCTGGGAGGGACCAGCAGCCAAGGATCTGCACCGTGGGCCAGATGATACCGAAGGCAGGGGGGCTGAGGCGGGGAGAGGGCTGCTTTGGTGCGGCTCAGCTGATTGAGATGCTGCCCGGGGAGGCTGGGTGGGAGAATGGGCCATTTGCAGCATTTCCTGGCGCTGCAGCTGCTGCGCTCCAGCGCTGGCTGCGGCGGGGGGCGGGCGGGCGTCAATGGCAAATCAGGCGAGTGGGCTGAATGGGAGTGATGCGGCCACAGCTGTGCCGAGGCTCCGGCCGTGCCTGCGGGCCCTGGGCGCGCTCTGGCGGCGGCTCCCGGGGCTCCTCTGCTGGGGTGGCTGATCATCATCACCCTCGGGTGCTTAGCTCAGTGCTTTAGGGGAGCCCACCCCTCTGGAATCACCTTGCCCCCAGCCCAGTGTGTCCCCTGCCCTCCTGGGGAGGAGCTTGCAGAGGCAGAGGCGTGCTGGGCAGAAGGGGCTGAGTACGTGGCTGAAACCATCCTGGAGCAAGTCAGGTGTCAGAAGATAAAGAGTGGGATTGGCACTGAGGCAGGGGCCCCCAGAGCAGGAGCTGACCCCGTTAGTCCACTCACTGCACCCTGTGTTGGGCAATGTAGAGGGAGTGATGGGGGGCACGGCACAGCCCAAGCTGACTGGGACCCTTTGCGGTGTCTGCTCCTTCCAGTGCCAGGACTTGATGTCCCAGACGTCGTCGCCCCTGAGCCAGAACGACTCCTGCACAGGCAGATCTGCCGATCTCCTGCTGCCCTCCGGGGACACTGCCAAGAGGCAACACGATCGTGGCACTGAGGTTGCTCCCTACTCCAGAGCTGAGCGCTACAAAGCACAGGTTAGTGGGTGCTTTTGTGTGTCCTGGGGGCCCTCTGCGCAGGCTGCCCCGTCTCTGGAGCCAGGGAGGAGGTAGCATGATGCAGGGAGGGAGCTGGTCAGGCTCAGCTTCCCTCAGACATTAGAGCCAGCAGCTCCTTTGTGCCTCAGTTTCACCTCAAAAACCAATGGCTCACACTTCCATCAGCACTGGCACCTTCACCCCGTGTGCTGCCTCTGCCCAGCTCCTGGGGGACTTGGCCATTGCCAACCTCAATCCCCTCTGCCCAAAGAGCCCCCCTGAGAGCTGTTCCAACCCAGGCTGAACCTCTTGTGGCTTCACATCCATATTTCTTCCCATGCAGGAGGACCGTCGGGAGTCCAAGCTAACCCTGCGCCCCCCCAGCCTGGCAGCCCCGTACGCCCCAGTCCAAAACTGGCAGCACCAGCCCGAGAAGCTCATCTTCGAGTCCTGCGGGTACGAGGCCAACGTAAGTGGCTTTTGGTTTGTGGGGGTGGCGAGGATGAGGAGGCTCTGGGGGTCAGGCTGTTGAGCGTGGAGTCTCAGGGCAATGACATTGCCTTGGGATTGGCAGGAGTTAACATCTCTCCCTCCTTCACACAGTACTTGGGCTCCATGTTGATCAAAGACCTCCGAGGGACGGAGTCTACACAGGACGCCTGTGCCAAGATGAGGGTACGGAGACTCTGCGGCCGGGGGGCTTCACTTGCAGCCTGTGGTGGATGATGGGGATTGCGAGGGGGGATCTCAGGGATTCCCCAAACCCTGTGGGAGCCCAGACTACCAAACAGATGGTGCCACTGTCTCTGATGAACTGCCCCTTCCCAGCATTGTTCCCAGTACCTGGGAGATCCGTGCAGCGGGAGAGTGGGTGTTTTCATTGGGGAAGTGAGGGCTGGAGTCTCTTCAGGTCCCTGTCATTTCCCCTCTGCTTCTACCAGGACCTAACTTTCCTCCTCCTGGTCCCAGATCCCCAAAACCCACTGTACGGGCCTGAGAGTCTCTGGGGTGGGCTGGGACAAGTCCATCCATTCACAGTTGAACATTCACTTGAATGTTCTTCTTTCTGAAGAAATCCACGGAGCACATGAAAAAGATCCCAACCATAATCCTGTCCATCACATACAAAGGGGTGAAGTTCATCGACGCCTCCAACAAGGTGAGCTGCAGATGCCTCAGAGTTGATGTTTGGAGGGACATGACCTGCAGTCTCACCTGCCTGGGGGCTGCAGGTCACTTTTTGTGGGTCCGGAAGCCATGGCTTGTCCTGAGGAGATTCTGGGGCTGGGGGAGAATACCAAGGTGGTGATGACTACTGAGAACACCAAGATGATGATGATTACCTGAGTGCCAAAGGCTTGGCAGACCAGCTGCTTGTGGACCGTGTTGCCATTTATTCCTGCCATGGGAGGGAGCTGGAACTGCTCTGGCTGGGAGATTCCCTTTCCCTGTCCTCAGGACACCCTCCACAGCCACTGTTTGCCAGGTGTATTTGCCATCCCCAGAAGGGTGACGGGTGCTTGTGGTTGACCCCGGCAGAATGTCATTGCTGAGCACGAGATCCGGAACATCTCCTGTGCTGCTCAGGACCCCGAGGATCTCTGCACATTTGCCTACATCACGAAGGACCTGCAGACCAGCCATCACTACTGCCATGTCTTCAGCACTGTGGATGTGGTGAGTGCATTGTCATGTCACATCTCCCAGTCCTTCACAGCCCATTTGTTTCATCCCTCAGCTTTATTGGCTAGTCACAGACTGCTCCTTTCTAGGATTCTTTCACCCATTTCTACCATAAAGTAGTCTTGGTTCGAAATGTCTTTACTTTGGACCTCTGTGGACAAAGAGTATATTTGTCTGGCTTCGTTACTGCCGTCTCAAGTGCTGAATAAAGCAGGGCAGGAGCTTTCCCTCCTGGGGAATGTGCCATGCACAAACCCCTAACACGCTCTCAATTATGTTGAGCATAATGGGCTGATTTAACAACCTTTTATCTCAGGGAGGGTAGAAGCGTGATTTGCTTTTGTACTTGGGCAGAATCAAAATTGCACAAGACTTTCGTGCTATTTTTCTTTATGCTGCTGAACTTCAGTGCTGGTGGGGCTTTACAGGTGGGCAGGGGGTCCCAGGCAGGGGGCCCTGGGGGAGGCAGCGTGGGCCCGGCTCCCCCACATCAGGAGCTCAGTGGCTTTGCCAGGGACACAGCAGGATGTGACCTGCTGACGGGAAGGCACTGGCTCTGCCAAGGTCTGTGACCCCAGAGGAGCTGCTGAGCCAGGGGGGACTGTGCACAGGGTGATCTGACAGCTTTGTGCTCTCTGTGTTCTCTCGAAGAACCTGACATACGAGATCATCCTCACGTTGGGGCAGGCGTTCGAGGTCGCCTACCAGCTCGCCCTGCAAGCCCAGAGAGCAAAGCCTCTGGGTGCTGGAGCAGGAGAAATGATTGAAACAAAATCTTCCAAACCGGTGCCTAAACCACGAGCAGGCATGAGGAAATCCGCGGTATGTGTGTGCAGGCAGGAGCAACCTGCTGGGCTGAGCTGGGGGTTCTCGTGGGCACCACACCCTTACACTTCCCTGGGGTGGTGGGGGGAGCCCAGACATGGTCCAGGTGCCTGTCCTGCTGCTGGCACTGCAGGTCTGTGCCTGTGCCAGTCCTGCTGTGGGGTTGGGGCTTCCCCTGGTAGCAGGAGGGCAGGCAGAGGTGGAAACAGCCCAGGTGGGATGGGGCTTAAGTGCCCTGCTGGGTCCAGCACAGCTTGCACGGGCAAACCCTGCAGAGCCGCAGTGAGATCCGTAGGTGAGCTGCAGTATGGGATTCCACACAGCCAAAACCAGGCAAGACTGGAGCTGCTGAGGAGCAGGGACTGCTGCACAAGCCACTGCCTTCCTTTAATGTCTCCTTTTGTCTGTGTTCTGCTTGCTCCCCCCGCTCAGGTGCCGCTCCCTCCCGACACCCGCTGTTGTTACTGTCACACCTGTACAACACACCGCCCCTCCTACCTGCCGCTGCAGTCTGTTAGTCCTGGAGCGAAGGTCTTTACCCTTCTTCCTGCCATCCTCCCTTCCGAACCGACCCGGGCTGCCTCCCCACTTCCTCTGTCTCATGCTGTGCCCCCGTGTCCTGCCTCGCTGTTGTTCCTCCCCCTGCTTGTTCTGGTTCGGATGAACCCCGGGGATCTGCCGCTCCCACCCGCCCCTGCTGATGCAGTGTGGCAGCTCTCAGCTAACCCCGCTGCTCCTGCTGGGGTGGTCACGTCCCCATGGCACCCTGATTTAGCAGGACAAGAGGAAAGAGCTGTGCTTGGTCAGGAGGGTAAATCATGTGGGAACTCACCTGCCAGGAGCTGTCTCCCTCTGTCCCGTTTCTGTAGCGCTCCGTTTTTCATGCTTGTTTGAGATGAGCAAAGCTGTCGCTGATGGTGACAGGGATGCACAGCCTAATGGAGGGAGTCATCTTGGGGTGCTGGGTTGAGACTGACGTGGCCAGACATGTTTTAGCTGTGAAGGACTCAAATGCCCTCCCCAGCAAGAGCTGCTTCCTTGCACACATGCACATTTTTGGGACGGGCGATAGGCAGGCAGGCGCTCCATGCTTTGAATCCCTACTCGTTCTGTCCCAGAAGCACAGGTGTCCTAACATGCCCTTTCTCTCCTTATTTCCTAGCTGGATCCCCCTGAAGTGGACCAAGACTCCCAGTCTCATGCCAGTGTCTCCTGGGTCGTGGACCCCAAGCAGGACTCCAAGCGGACCCTCAGCACTAAGTATGAGACCACTATCTTCTAAAGCAAACGCCCGCGTCCGCCCCGTCTAACCGTGCCTTTGCGATCTGATCTGTCTGCTCTTCTAAACTCCCTCTTCCTCCAGCTGCTCGCCCTGAGCCCACGTAGGCACCTCGTCCAAGGCAGCAGCACTTAGGAGACTGTAGACTTAAACGGCTTTTGTACCTGATCGCTGCTGAACACTGTGAATCTCCTTACTCGGAAACAAGGGTAATGCGCTGTAGCTGCCCGTGAGGCAGGAGGAGCAGAGAGGGCAGGCTGGCAGTCGGAGATGTGGATCCAGGAAAGCCGCCCACCGTTTTCACGTCTTCCCCCCTCGCTCTGGCACTGTGAATCCCTGGGGCAATGTGACACTCCCCAGGCCTTTTTTTTCTATCTCACCTTGTCCTTGGACTGATGGAGACCTCTTGTCTCTGCGGTGCACACACTCCTTCCTCCTAGATCCTCCTCTTCCCGACTGAGCCACGGCTGTGTACTGTTCAGTGAACTCACCTCTCCTTCCCTGCCAGTCGAACCGACACTAACCACTGTGATGCTCTCTGCAAATAACACGCGGGCACTTCCATTTCCTCACGGCCACCCTTGCCCGCAGTCTTCTCCTCAAAGCCCGGCGCAGAACCTGCTCTGGGTGTTGGGGGAGCGTTGGTTTGGGCTGGGTGTGATCGTTCCCACTGTGAGCTCTGTCCCCTCGGAGATGGAGGGGGGGGGGGGGGTTGGTTGCATGCATTTCAGTCCCTTGTAGGTTTTTCTTCCCCTCATAGTCCTTGTGAGCGCTGGGCGTAGTTCTCACGTGGCAGCCTGTGGTTTAGCTTCCAAATGCACATGTTGTTGTTAGCCCCGGGCTGGGGAGGGGAGGTGTCAGCTGGACACCACAAGCAGCATCAGCAGGGAGAGGTCAGGGAGCAGCCCTGGGTTATTTGTCCCTGGTGTTAGGGCCAGCAGCAGCTTATCTGAGTTTTGCTGTGGCTTTGGAGTTGCTGCCTCAGAGCTTCCATTTCCCCTCACCTGCGGTGAAATCTGATGATTCAAAGTCCTTATTTAGCTCTTTCTCAGGAATGAGTTTGATCTCCCAAGTCATTTGCAACTTAATGGCAAACTGACCTCAGACTGAGGGCTCAGCTAGTGAGAACCCAGTGAGAGGACTACAAGTAAAAAAGTTGTCTTAAAGCAAAAAAACAAAGGAAAGCTCAGTCTAGTACATACATTTCATATGCCACAGAGCCCCCTGACACAGAGCCAGCACTGCCTCGGGGCTGCAGTGCCACCCTGCCAGCCCAGGCCTTGTGGACAGCAGAACATTGCTGTGCCTGAGGTGCTCCGGGAGGTTGGGTTTGGGTTCCATCAGCACCTTTCCAAGCTGTAAGAGTGTCCTGAAGGTTTCTGTGTCCCTCTAAGAGAAACTCACTCCCTGGTGTGGGTGGCACAGCAGTTTCTACATGTAGGTGTTCACCACGCAGCTGCCACACATCCGCCCAGTGGCAGAGGGTCTGAGCTCTTCACCTCCCCCTGCTCTCAGCTGGGAAGGGCAGGTCCCTTCACACCCCCTAAATCCGGGTCACGAGAGCATGTGCCTTTCTAAGGGTGACCAAACCCAGCGGGGATCACAGGCAGCCCTGCCCAAACCGCGCCGCTGCCGCTCTGTGTCCGTAGCCCTGACGGCTTTTGTGTCCCATCTCCGGGCCGTTCGCCTCACCTTTCCCAGCACCTGTCTTTGTATGACTCGGAAATTCATTCCATTATCTTCCTTTCTGTTTGCCTCTGCGAAGCTGAGCTCCGGGCAGCCGTCTCCTACCACGGGATGTAGTAGCGGGACAGAGACCTGGGACGCAGTGGCCTCCTGACGTGAAGATCATCTCCCTCTGGCACGGGTGGCTGCCTCGGAGTGGGTGTGTGGCTGCTCGGTGAGGGCTCCCAGAGCAGAGGGGGAAAGGGACCCAGCCTCCGCCCAGGAAAGCCGCTCTCTCCATTCCTAGCGAAGGAAAACTCGAGACTCGGAGGCCGAGAGCGATGTCGCCTTTTCTAGTTTGAGACAAACGTCTTTCGACCCGTTTCTTTTTTAACGAAGTGACACAGAGCAAATCCGGTTCACGGTTTCAATGTAGCGCTGCAGCTTTTTGGTGAGGAAAAAAAAAAAAGAAATTTTTATTTACTGAGAATCCCGCAGTCCGGCGAGGAGCACGATCAAAAGTCTTAGCAGGGGCGTGGTGTGCGCATTTCTGACGGTACTTACTCTGCTTCAGCTCTGGGTGAACAAGAGAAAATGCCAAATTCCTGGAAATCCCTTCCTCCCGTGTGAGAACCTGGTGGGGTAAGTCTGCATCCTGTTCTCCAAGCTACTCCACATTTTTGTAGCAAATGGAAGTAACTGGAGGAGAAGAATCTGCAAAGGATCTTTCACCCCAGAGCAGCTGTGGCCAATTTCCCCAATGGTACAAAGCTTCCTTATCCCCCAAACTGTCGTGTTGCAATACTTGACATTTCTATGGCAAGGACCCCGTTTCTTCCCATTTCCGCACTGAATTCCTGGGGACAACTCCCTTCTCCAGCCTCTGTGCACCTGTCTTGTTTTTAAATGCAGTTATGCCCTGAAAGGTTGGGGTTTTTTTAAGTATATTCAATTGTGATTTAGCACTTTTTTGATACTAGCTCATTATTTAATTAGTGCAACAGTTTCAGAAGATGAACAAATAAGGAGTTAAATTTTGGGCATTACACTGAAACAGTCCATCCCCAAGGACAAACCACATCAGCCTGAGGGTGGCTTGGCCCCGTCCGAGCCCAGTGTCCCCAAAGACACCACCTCAAAGGTGCTGTGTGCTTGCTTTTATTCCAAATTACAGTGTTTCAGAGTGGTTTGGGCTGTGACTGATGTGTTTTCAGACTGTTCCCCTCTGGGGAGAATGTTAAAATGGTTGTGATATGAATTCTTCAGATGCAAAATATAGTGCAGTGTGTCCGTCATGATCTCGTCAGGCCCTGTCAGGGCTGTGGGACCTGCTGCCGCACGGGAACGCTGTGCCCAAGTAATTCCTGTTTAACTCCAGTTGCTGCTGTATGTCAGGATTTCCTTTAGTCTCTCTCACCAGTGAGGCTGGGAGGGAAGTGAACCATAATCCCAAGGGCACAGACCTGTAAAGGATTGGGAAGGGGGAGTGGAGATTTTGGGTTAAGTCGATGAATTTAGGAAACCTAACATTCCTTGTTATGCACATGTTGCAATTCATACTGGTGTAAGTGTAAATATTTGGTGTGTTGGCAACAAGTCTTTGGTGAGATTGCAAATTGAACCTCTGCTTGGGAGGAGGGACACCTTTCCTTTCTGAAACGTGAGCTGTTTCGGAGGTTGGCTTGGAGGTGATGTGGTGATGAAGACTCCAATCTTCAGGCACTGGGCTCAGTGACCCTGGTGGTCCGTTCCAGCCCCACGTGTAAACCTGTGGTTGTCTTTAGTGATCCATTCTTTAGCCAGATACTCCCTTTCTCACCTCACAGACAGAGCAGTTGTTTTGGCAGTTCAGTGTGGTGGGGTCTCTCAAGGGACTCAGTGCTGGAGACTGACCTGGGCCATGCCAGTCGCTGGCTCCCGGCCACCTTCACCCACCCACGGCGCAGTATTCGGGCTCTTCCTCCCTGCAGGGTTTTGTGCTATCTGGAGGAAAGTGCCCCAAATTTCTGGTGCTGAACATGACATTGCATCCAACTGCATCTGCTGTATTACCTGCCTGGGAGGAGTTGGGGCTGCCCCGGGCCTCGTTCCTCTCTTAAAGACAGATTGTGTTTCACAGACTTTGGTTTGTGGGCTGAGCCCTCACTCACGGCCGGCAAACGGAGTTGCCAAGTTTTGTCTTTCTTTTTATAGGAGGGGATGAATTTTTGTTTTTCAAATTGAAGATGCTTTATCCTTTTTTTATTTTGTGTTTACAAAGAAAAAAAACAGCGCTAATCTTAGCTGTTCAGCTGACTTTAAACTTGCTTTGGGATTGTTCTTTTTAGAAGAAATTATGCAACTTTTTTGGGGTACACGCCTGTCCCCCCTCCCAGGGAGAAGATGCGGCACCTTCCAGGCTGTACCTGTAGTGAAGTCTGTACCTTCAGGAGGCTGCTGAGACACAGAGCAGATGCCAAAAAGCCCTGAACACGTCCCGTTCTGTGTGCAGCTGAGGTGGAGCCAATGCTTTAATGCTCCTTCCACCCACCTCAGAAGTTTGCAGCAGCAGCAGCAGCAGCAGCAGCAGCATTTCCCCGGTTCTGCTCAGATCCATGTTTTGGAGCCGGCACAGTGCTCACAACGCTGTCATGTTGCTAAGGTCTCCCTTTTAGATCTCACATTGGTATTACTTAAATTTTTCTTTCCCCAAAGAAAAGTACCTGTGCTGTTCTCGCTAAGTCAACCCAGCTCAGACATTTTTCTTACCCACAGAAGAATAACCTGGGATTCCCTGACAGAGCAGAGACAGTCGAGTTCAGTTTGCAATGTGGACATTTTTGCTAATTGTGATGTATGGCAGTGGGGCTGATTTGTAATACAAATGTTATTTAATCTGTCTGTATTTTGATACTTGAATTTCCTTTTATTTCCTGTATATACAATTGTTAATCTGTTCAAATTTGTCTGAATTTTAAACATCTTGTGGTACCAAACATAACCAATCTGTGCAACAACATAGACTGACCTCACTACAACAAGGCGAGATTGTAAATATTCCTGGGCTTCCAGCAGTCGTTTTGTTGTTTTCATAATTGTACAACTTAGAACAGACCGAATTAATAAACAACCTTAGACACACGTGTGTGCTGTTGTGTGTGGCCTCAGTGTTGTGCCCAAGTCTCCTGGGGGTCTGTGCCAAAGCAGGGCAGTTCTCATCGTGCAGGCACTGTCTGGGGGGTTTGGGAGCTTTGGTTAAAGCTGCTCTTTCTGCAGTCAGTCATAATGACCCAAATATTGAATATTATTATTTTGAGACTAATTTATGCGTAAAATCACATCCAAATGTTCTGTTAAAGACAGCACAAGGGTCTGCAGCCGTTGTGGGTGTATTCTACACGTGATGGAGGGTTGGAAAAGCTCATTTTTACCCCCCTACTGTACATCTGCAAGGGTTGTGTCCCTGGGGGCTGTCTTGTACTGGGGATAACCACTGAAATCCCTTTTTGCAGCACGGCAGTGAGTGGTTCTTGTGACACCAGTACCCATTTGGGCAGCCACTGCTTAGAACATTTACCCAGCAAAGACCCGGGGCTTGCCAGGAACTAGGACATTTCAGTATGTAAAATTAGAGCAAGAAATCCAGACATTTAAATAACAGGTTAAAGTTCAGATTTTCGTGTCAAGTAAAATCTGACTGATGTGAAATGCTAAATACACCAGGGATTGCTAAATTTATACCGTATGTTCCATTTCTAATAACAAGGCAAGTTGGGTTTTCGGGCTGACATGAAATACACTTGAGCTGGTTTCATGGTTTGAAACACCATGAGGTTTTATCCCTCACAGCCACAGCCCTGGCTGGGACTGACACCTCAGCAGAGGTTACAGGCCCCGGGTAGAATGAACACCTTGAGTTAAAAAGGCCTGATCTGCTCTGCAGTTCAATGAGCTCCACAGCCCCTTGCCTTCCCCACCGAACAGTGACAGCTTTTTGAGGAAAAAAGGCTGCTGCTTTTTCTAGTTGAGAGGTTTATTCAGATCCTGATGTGCCAAGGGTCACCTTCTGCTGGCCTCGGTGGAGTTGTCAGATGGATTTTTACAAGCTGAGGCAGGATCTGAGAAACGGGAGGAGAATGAATTCCACCCCTGCCTGGTTACATGGAGAATGTGATCAGAAATAATCCAACTTGCATCTGGGAGAGGTACCTTCCTGAGAATTCCCAAATTCTTGCCTGTTGTAAATCGTGCTTCCAAACCCGCACCCAACTTCCAGCAGCTCTTCCTGAATGCAACCAAGGCCCTTTGGGAAATCTTTTTGAGCATGTTGTCCATCGAGAAAAATTAAAAGGCTGAGGAGGGAATGAATCCACTGCCCTGTAGGGATGAAAAGTATGAAAACAAAAAATAATTGGTCAATCAACAGAAATCTTCTGTGAGATTCCTCAGGCAGCCAGGAGCAGACTGGGGACAGCCCTGTTACAGGAGGATGCTGTAGGAACCAGGAACGCTCTGGATGGATGCAGATAAACCAGCATCCAGCACAGGAACCCAGGTGACACTGTGTGGCACCTGAGAGCACTCCAGTATCAGGTGTAGTCACCTTGCTTTCCCTTTGTCAAACATCCAATTTCTTTCACGTAGGAGAAAGCCACATCAGTGACCTGTGGTGTGGACGGGACAGACTCAGGCCAGATCCTTCTACAGAAGGTGCAGAGCCAGCTGTTTGTTTGGGTGTCTTTATGAAAAAGCTGTGAAGGTATTCGAGCCCTTCTCCTACCTCAGGGAATTCCCTTTGCCCAGGCTCCCAGCAAAGCAGATCCGTGGGTCCTTGGTTAACATGAGGTGAGTCCTGGCTCTGCTGTGCTGCTCTGACTGCAGGGTGGGGGCTGCTGCCAAGGGGCTGCTGCTGCTCCTGCTCAGCCTCTCTGGGCTGATCCAAGCTCCCTGCAGTGGGGTCACACACAAGATGTTTGCAGGACCAGCCTGGTCATGCTCAGCCTGCAAGAAGCAGGTTTGGGGCACTGCAGCCTGAGGGGATGTGTGTGGGAGGAACAGCATGGTGCTGTTGCCTGGGACAGCAGGGAACGGCGGAGAACTGCTTACACTGACACAGCCCTCGTGTCCCAGCACAGGGTTAGACTCCAGGGACTGGTATCCACAGAATGTTATACTGGATAGAGGATTTCAGCCTCCAAGAAGTACCTTTAATGGAGTCTGAGGAAGGAGACAGGCAGCTGTAGAGAAATCTCTGCAGGCTAGGAAAAAAGATGTCTACATCAAATGCAGCTTTTCCTTTTTAAATAGGCCTCCTAACTGCATTCCCTCATTCCTCGCAGGATCTCAGAATTCTTCTAACTTGTGAGAACTCCCAGTTCCTCCTGGGAAGGCTCTCAGCTCTGTTTTCTGCATCCAGGAGCTCAGGCTCACTGTGTGAGGTGTGCCAGTGACAGGCCTTGAGGGAGGGATCCATGAGGCCTCTGGCTCTTAGAGGCATTTCTCTCATCTGTTACTGAACAGGTGATGAAAGCATCAGTTTTGGAATACCCAGGGTGCATTTAGTGCTTCAGTAGCTCCTGTAGAAGTAGCAGTTCTCTCCCTTTCTCCCTGATTTTGCTAGGCAGCTTATCCAAGAGCTCCTGGAATTTCTTCCATTTGTACTGGACCCTCAGATCTTGAAGTGAGTGCAGAGGCTCTGGATGGTGACATTCAGCAAGTCCAAAATCCCGAAAATCTCCTTGGGATGAGACAGTGAATTGAAAGTTCTACACAGCAATAAATGCTGTAAAGTGGGGCCATTTTGGAACGCTGAGAAAGTTCATCAAATACAGAACTTACCCTGTCAGCTGAGGGGTAAAAAGAGCACAGCACTTTTCAGAGAAATCCTCCACACCCTCATGAAGAGCAACAGAATGTTTTTCTAGCTAGTGCTTGTTTCTGCAGTGAGTGTCAGTCACTTAAACAGCTCTTCAGCTGAGATGCCAACACCTCAGAGGAGAGCTCCTCTGCAGTCTGCTTTGTTCGTGTCACAATCACAGCTTACACAGCTGGAGCCTCTAAATCTTTCCATATTAGTGACTCATACCTGACATTCATCAGATTTAAGAACATCTTAATAAATCATGGAGCAATGAATAAATAAAACTCCAACTTTTTTTTGCTTATTCCAGGAGCTATCTTATTTTCTTGTTACTTCTACAGTCAGACCCAAACCACCTCCACCCCCATTCTCACACATTTTTTGCTACAGGACAGAGAAAAGCCAAGCCTGAATAAATAAATTATATTTATATTTATATGCACGCAGACCTGTTGGGAGAAGCCGACCCCTGGCAGTCCGAAGTCGCTCTGAGGACAATTTCATGCACAATGGCCAGTGTGGTAATGTCACCAGTGGCCACCCATAGCTGGTTCCAGGAGAGAACTGGTGCAGAAAAGCAGGATAAAAGTAAAGGAAGGAACACGAACCACAGCCTCGAGAGAAAAACGGGGTTAAAAGCATGTACTGAGCAGCTTTTGAGTGAAAACGCGCAGGTTTGTGTACAGACAAATCACCTCGCCGGCCGTGGGTGTGAGGGGACCCGCCTCCCTCTCGTCCCCGCGATCCCCGGCGCGGGGCTGACCCCTAGTGCCGGCCGCGAGGGGCGGCCCCGCCGCCTCATTGAATTGGCACCGGGCCCGGAGCGAATTAACAGCGGACACTGCCCTCGGACACTGCCCCGGACACTGCCCTCGGACACTGCCCCCGCCCCGGGGGTCCCGCGCCCACCCCCAAAGCCGCCTTCGGGCCCGGCGGGCCGGGACTCCCTGAAACCGCGGGGCCCCCCTGCCCCGCGAATGGGCTGCGCCAGGCGCCGTGCCGAGGCGGCGCGGCGGGGCGCTCCCATTACAGGCGGAGGGGGAGAGGGAGGGGGGAGACGGCCCCGGTATGAGGCGGGTCCCGGGGCCGCGCTGAGGGACGGGGCGGCCGCGGCGCCGAGACCCGGGGGCAGTCCGGGGGCAGTCCGGGGGCAGTCCGGGGGCAGCCCGGGGGCAGTCCGGGGGCAGTCCGGGGTCTGCCACCGCATGCTGGCCCTGCCATCGCATCCCGACCATCCCGGCCCTGCCATCGCATCCCGGCCCTGCTATCCCGGAAAGCTGCCGCAGGGCCCGGCTGCGGGGAGCGGCGTCCCGGAGCTGTCGGGGAGCTGCAGGGAGCGCTGCTGGCCGTGCAGCCGCCGCAGCATCCTTCCTTCTCCCTCATTCCTCTGGGTTTGTCCATTTTCCTTTCCGGCGGGCCCAGAAGGAAGGGTCTCACTCCGGTCACCTGCTGGAACCTCCCCTGCACTTCACTGGGATTGAGGTTAAACCTTCCGAGGGGCAAACCCACGAAATCCGGGATGAGGCTCCTTGTGTGCCAATAAACAATTTGCCTTTTTTCTCCCTCCCAGCATTTTTTCCCCTTCTTACTTTATTTCCTCAGCATCCATGACAACTGCCGGCCGGCACGGCGGCACTGAGGGATTATGGAGCCCCCAGGGCCACAGGGCAGGGGCAGGGGATGGGGCGGCTGCTCAGAGCCACGGGAACGGTTTGTGAGTGGGAAAGCAACCGGTCATGAGAAGCAAAACCAGTCAAGCTCATCATGAGACCCATCTGGCCCAAATCCTGCCCGGGAATTTCCCTCAGTGCTCCTTGCGCAGCTTTGTGCAGTGCCAGACCCAGCTCCTGCCCTTTTCTGATCCTTAGCTTCGTGTGAGGAAGATGAAGATGGGGAAATAGCGTTTATAGAGAATAGAACAGCACAGCTCCTGAGGGGACTGCAGTTTGCTCTTGTCTCTGTTTCAGAGCAGGGCCCATCGCTTCCAGCCTATAAATCCTGATCCCAGAGGAGGCAATTGTAAGTATTTAAATATATATGCATTTGCCCTGCATTAATTTCCTTTCCCTAGTGACTGGTGACATGAAGAATTGTAATAGCAGAATGTATTTTTAATGCATTTCCTGCAGATTTCTGCAAGGCAATCTAATTCCTGAGTGGGTTTAACTTGCCACAAAGGCAGAAGACCTCAGGAGCACTGGTAATAGGGCAGGGTGGGTTCTTTTAATCTACTGTTTTAATGACCTCCATCCATCTCTCTGATTAGATTAATCTCATTTATTTTAGCCAAGCCATCTAGCTGAAATCCCAACAGAGGAAATTGGGATTTTGAGTCTTTCGGGGTGAGCGCTTGGAGTGTCAGGCAGCAAACTCCATAGGGAGATTTCCAGTTTGCCCTTTTATCACCTCAGAAATTTGTAACCCTGGTGATCACACTGGAAAAGGACCATTTGGGCTGCAAATCTGCCTCATCGATGAGGGGCTGTGGAGAGCCCATGCAGGTCTCCTCTGCCCTGCTTAAAGCAAGTTCCCTAAGAAATTAAACCCAGCCTGGTGTGGAGGGCTCAGCTTTCCAAGAAGGCTCCCATTTTCCTGGCAGGGGCAGAGAGAGCTCCATAGCTGGACCTTCCTCACCTGCAGAATGGCCACGCTTTTGCAGCCCCACTGTCATGACCGTGCTGGGCACGGCGAGGGGGAGAGCCTGCCAGTGCAAACAAAAATACCTTCCCCATGGAAGGGGAAATGGATTTTTTGTTTAAAAGTTGGCAATGTTTTTCCAAGCCTGATGAATATGAAAGTCCCCATTTAAAAGAGTCGAACCAGCAGAGAAACTGGTCACTGTTTGCACACCCACGCGCCGACAGAGGAGGCGAAAGCAAACTTCCTGGTGTATCCCGATCCAACTCACCTGGGAGTGAGGCACAGTGCCCCGAGCTGTGAGCTGCCATGCTGAACAGCCGCAGAAAGCTCTCTGTGAAAAAGCAAACCCCGTCCCAACAGGAGAAGCAGAGCCGTGGTGGTGCCACAGCCCTCACTTCCAAAACAGGAGGGAATTTGGAGCGTAGCAGCTACATCTGTGGCTGTTGGAAGTTGGCCTTAGAGGAGGAAGGCAATGGGGGTGGAGGGCAGAAAGTGTTAGCAGGTGTTTTGGGAGGGTGTGGAGGGGAGAGCAGGGGAAGACTGGAGTTTTCCTCTGCCCAATCCGCCAGGAAAGCTATTTTTGCAGGAGCTCCTGGGCGCTAGACAAGCTTTGGATTGTTCCTGTGCTGGATGCTGGTGCAAATACGTGGGCAGAGACAGCTGGATCCTGAGGAGCTCCCAGCGTCCCAGCAGGCATGTGAATGGGTGTTTTCCACCTTGTCCAGGTGAGAGGATGTCTTGGCATCGGGTTTGCCGTAGCCCCTGATTTTGGCTGGGAGTCCTCTGGAGAAGTGAGTGCCTGCTGCAGTGCTAGCTCTGGCATGGGCATGCAAGGTGTGTATGTGCCCATAACACAGCACGTGCTTCACCAGCAACTATGGTGTCTGTCAATCCCCTCCTCCTCAGGTGGTACATGACCTTTCCCGTGAGACATCCCATGTGCATGAGCTGGCTGTTGCCACCTTAGTCACAGTGGACGTGTCCGAGCTGCAGGGAGCAGCCACTTGGAGCAAACCACCCCCTGTCCTGTCCAGCCTCCTGTGGGCAGCACCTGGTCTCAGGATGTTCCAGACCAATCCGTCATCTGTGTGTTTAGGGGATGGGTTGGTGCTGGGTAAACTGAGGTTTGGAGGGGTTTGGTTCATGGTCACATGGGCAGCCTGGCCACAGCCCAGGCATTGTGACTGGGAGTTGTGCATGGAGCTGGGGAGATGCTTCTTGTGCCATCTCACCCCACTGGACTCCTCCACACCCAAAACTGGTTTTGGGGTCCCCGTGCAAAGCACTGGGTTGCTGCTGGTGCCGCTGGCTCTGGGTAATCTTTGTATTTGCTGACTTGACTTAATTGTGGCTTGGTGGAGAGCTCGGCTCTGGGGAAGCTGAAGGTACAGGGAGGCCCAAACCACACACAGCGCTCGGGGAGGGATTGTGATCCAAAAAAAAAAAGAAAGTTCAAAGGTGTTTTTGGCTTAATGCGGTTTATCTAGATTGCTTTATGTTCGTTAATCTGGATTAACACAAATTCTCTTGGAATGGCTGGCTGGAGAAGGGTTTGCTCAGCTATTCTGACAAGGACAGGCTTTTCCAAAAGTGAAAAGTCTGAGCTGGGGAAAAAAAAAAGCACCAGGTCCTGTCTGGCATGAGTACATGGAAGCCCTGTGAGCAGAACAAAGCTGTTTCATCCCTGCTGCCCACATCCAAGGGTCCCTGGCACCCGCAGACACTAATGACTGATCAACTTCCCCCACTACCATAGAGGATTAATCCCCCCTATACTTCCTGGGGCGATGTGAACCCCTTTTCCAGCTGGCATGCCAGAATGGATGGCACAATTAGTGAACTGCAAGGTAAATTGGAGGTCAAGCCCAGATTTGAAGGTGGTGGTGAGTGTGAGCATGACCCAGGGAGCCATGTGATGTGGGCGACATCCTGGAGAGGCAGGTGATCTCCCTGTCCTCTCCTTTCCCCAGGGCTGGGATTAGGAGAGATTTTACAGCTGAGTGACCAGCCTCATGGTGAGGTTTGGTTCACAATGGCTCAGCCCCCAGCCCCTTATCAAGGAAACTTCTGGGTCTTTTATGGCTAAGCTGTGCATCAGCAGGACAGTTTGTGCCTCCAGGGGACCTGTCCCTGGGAGGCACCACCCCTTTGCATCCATAGGGACTTCCCACATTGAGAACAGGCAGAGAAGCACGCAGTGTGAAACTTGGGACTCGTGGAGATGGATGGCAAAGCCCAGTGCTTTGGAGAAGATTATCTTGTGCTTGAACATTCACCTGCAGTCTGGGTGCACTTTCTTGCTCTTCAGAAGTCTTCTCTTGCAGCATTGGGCAGGTCTTTGCATGACATGCCATCCCTTTCTACCAGCTGCCCGTGATCAGGATTGCTTGGGTGTTACAGGGCTGGAGACCTCTCAGGGACCAATGGATCAGCTCCGTGAAGGGCCCAGCTCCAGCTCTCAGCAGCCAGGAGCAGCAGCAGGCAAGCAAAGCATTCCTGCAGAGCTGGGATGGGAGCTGTAAGCAGGACCTGGGCCCTGCCCCAAACCCAGGGGACTCCCTCCTCCCCCTGCCCGTGCAAACACCAGATTAACAATTTATTTGACGTGTTGCGGCTGGTTAGTTCTTCGCCCGCTGCCCTGATCAGAGGGAATAAGTGTTGCAGTGTGCAATAATGTTCATTTCAGGTGAGGGTAAATATAGAAAGGAAAACCTGCTGAGAGCAAGCCATTTATTCCTGCGTTTGGAAGCCTCTGCTCATAAACAGTCAGTCATGCCCATTTGGAAAATCCCAGTGTGGTTTTCTTGGCCATCCTAGAAGAACATTTACTTTCCTGTAGGTTAAGAAGTCCGTTT
Organism: Corvus cornix cornix; assembly: GCF_000738735.6. Taxonomy (NCBI): domain Eukaryota; kingdom Metazoa; phylum Chordata; class Aves; order Passeriformes; family Corvidae; genus Corvus; species Corvus cornix. The sequence goes on from NC_046354.1 coordinate 3,448,540, forward strand.
TAAATAAAAAAAATAATGTCATCTCACTTCCAGCTGCCCTCGGGCGTTTAGGGCTTGTTGACACACTAAGGCTGCTCTGTTCTCATGCAAAAGTGGTCTGATGCTGGATTAGGAAGGAGATCCTGCAGGGCTTCCCCAGCTGGTTGGGCTGTCAGACCCTTGTTCTTTGGGTTCTCCTTGTTCCCCTTGGGATTTTATCAGATGTTTTAGCTACACGTAGTGTTAAAACCCCCCAGCTTCTAGGGGTGTGGGTGGGGTGTGGATTCAGGAAGGTGCTGGGGGTGCCCTGAGAGCCCCATGGCTCAAGAGCCGTGTGCGGGGAGGCTGGGGCAGAGGGATGAGCTCATGCTGGACCAGAAAACCTCTGAGGGTTTTTGGGAGAGCATGCCAAAGGCAACAAGACAGTGTGGGCTGAGGAGCATCCCTCAAACAAGCCAGCAGCCGTGGTCAGCCCATGGTGACCTGCTGCAGCACAGGAAAGACACCCCAAAGCAGTGTTGTAGCAGGAGGCTGAGGAGGGTGGGGAGCCCCTGGCACAGCCAAGCTCTGCCTCTCTCCTCTATCCCAAAAGTGGCACCGAGGAGCCGTGTGGGAGAGCAAAGCGGCCGGTTTGAGTTGGATGGCTGCCCCTGTCGGCTCCGTGGCTGGCACCAGCCAGCTCCCTCCTCTGGAGCATTCTGCAGTCAATGAGGGTCTCTCCGTGTTTTCTGACAGGCTTTGGATTTGGCTCAGGTTTTGCCTTGGTTTCTGAAGGCAAGAGGCAGTTAAGTCTTAAGAAGAATGAATTAATTAGCAAATGCCTTTGGTCAGGTCAGTGCCCTGAGCACTGTGCCCATACCTCTGTGCCAGGTACACGCTCGGAGAGGCTTCTTTTACCCTCCCATATTTCCAGAGCTGTACATGCATCATCCAAGAAAAAAGAAAGGGGAAAAAGCCTCCCTCGGAACACAGTATTGACTCTAATGATGGCATTTGTGTAAGCAACAAAATATTGACGCAGTTGGCTGGGGTCTGGCCGGGGCTTCTGGAAATAAACTGCTGCCTTGTTAAACTGTAGATGGAAATGCAAGTGGGAAAATGACTGACATCTTACACTAGGCGGGCAAATAAAACCGCTGCTTTACTACAGCGTGAAAAAACTCAGGAATTAATAGGTCTCCTTCTGCTCCAGGGTGTTGGATTTATCCCCGAGTAAGATCCATAAACTATTTTAAGGAGAGAAGTGCTACTTTTAAACATGTGTGTCTGGGTCCTGGAGTTCCCGTGGTGTCACAGTTAACCCCTGCCTTGTCGCGGCTGTGGGCAGCAGAGCAGCCCCCCACAGCCCCCCACAGCCCCATTCCTGGTAGGCGCCATTCTTGCCAACACACAAACACATCAACACCTGATAAATGATGAGGTTACTTTCAAAGGGTGTTTTCCTATGATGTGTTCCCACAGCTTTTGTCAGAAATGTGTTTCAGGCCTCGACCTGGACTCAGAGCTTGATTTTACCAGTGTGGGACATAAAATGTATTTTAAAAAACCCACCTGCTCCAAAGCTGTGTCTGACTCAAAGCAGATGCACAGTGTTGCTGAGTCCATCTGGGGTGTGACCCAGCACACCCCAAAAGACTCCTTTTTACTTCAGTAGCTGAAGACCTTTTACCATCTTCTATGGGAAATGTGATTAACAGAGCTGTAGAGAGTGATACATCACTTTCCTTTCTACCCAAAGCCCCTTCCTTCTCCACCCACATCCTGACGATCTCCCAGCTGACGTACATGTGCTCGTGGAAAAGTAGGATGAGATAAAAGCTGTCTCCCAGTGGCACAGGGTCCAACTCACCAGCAGCAGCGACACCAGTGTAATTATACACGCTCCAGTCCGATCTCCCAGTAATTATTCTGGAATAAAAGCCTGCCTATTTCTGTAAGACCTTATGTCACTTGGAAAGCTGTTATAAATTCAGCTGGAAAAAGGGACCCTTATTCTGGGATAAGTGTGGTTAGTGGTTAACTGGGAATGGGGCTATTCCTGGCGTTGCCATTGACCTTCCTGGTGACGCTGGGGTAAGTCACTACACCTCAGCGTGTGTCACCTTCTCCTGCTGCAAACTGGGAATTACAAACAAGGGCTTTCGCAGGCAGCATTTTGGGAAGCTCCATGACACTGGAAAAAAGGTGTCACAGGGTGCCAGGCAGTCATTTAGTGGGACCTGGTGCTTTTTTACCCACCTTGGAGGCATCTGGATCAAACTGTAGGCTGGGGAAATGAGGGACGAGTGCTGGGGACCGGCTGAGCTGCGTGAGCCTGGACTGTTGGCGTGTTACTGGGAATACTGTGTTTTCCTCTCGGTTTTTAAAAATAGTCTATTCTGTTCCAAGTTGTAGACCACAGCCCTCGCTGGGGCATTGAAATGTCTGGGCTGCTGTTTTCTTGAGCCAGCACCTTCCAGTGTTCAGGGTCTGGATGCAGCACCAGCATCCATCCCCCAGCTGCTGGGTCCAGCAAAGATGGGGGGTCCTGCTCTGGACTGGCAGCATTTACCCTCTTGTTCTCGTGGACTGGAGGGAAAGGGAAATCTCCTGGTTCACTCTTCTGCCTGCAGTATCCCTGCCTGATTCAATAACTGCTTCTGCAAGCCCTAAGGGCCTCGGGGACTTCTGCTTCTCGGCAGCTTCTTGTGCAGCCTCAGAAACAGCTTTTGGCTCAGCATCATGCAAGCACACACAGCCGAAGCAGCTCCTTCCTAGCACATGGCATTAAATCCCTGCTAGAGATGGGGAGAATCATCTCGGAGGGTTTTATCGTTTGCACAGACAGTGCAGCCTGGCTCACGGCCAGAATCCATCTGTTTGCCAAAGCGGGTGCTGCCCACGGAGCAGCAGGACCAAGGTGCTGATGCCAAGAGGTGAAGGCAGAGCCTGCCCTGGCGCGTTCCCACGGCCTCCGTCCCTGCGCAAGCACCGGAGTGGGGCTCACTGCCGCTCGGAATTGGGCTGGAGCCAAGGAGGCAGAGGGGAAAAAGCCTTTTACAGCCCATTAGTGCTCCCCAGAGCCGTTCAGCCCCTCTCGTCGTAAAAGTGGTGGAAGCCACAGAAACATTACGGCTGGTCTGTAGAAGATGCTGGTCTGCAGAAGATGCCAGCCCACCTCCCGGCTCCATGTCCCTTCCCAGGGGCTTTGCCAAAGCCGCTGGCCCTCACGGCAGCTCCGGCTGCTGGAATTCCCTCTGGGAACAAGCTGGCAAGGGTTGGTTCCCAGTCCATCGAGAGCACCCCCCAGGCAAAATGTACATGGGAGGGTTCCAAGTGCAAATGTGTGTGTGCTAATGGGAACTGAATTGCCTCTTGCCCCGAAGCCTTGCAGCTTGAGGAAAACAAGGCAGGGGCTAGGAATGACCTCATATCGCCTCCCAGGGAATGTTTTGCCAGATGAAGGGGGGAGAGGCAGCATCAAGACAGCACAATGTATGTATCTCTCTCCCTGTGTAAACATCTCTGTAGCTGCAGAAACCTCTTAAAACCCCGAATGAGAGGAGAACAGCTGCTTTGATCTGTGGATGTGGTTGTTGTTTTCTGAGTGCGGATCCGTTCTTTTTTTAATTTTGCTTCAAATTAAAAAAATGCCTGTTGTGATCTTTTGCTTTTATTTCTTGGCGAGGGACCGGAGCATGGTGCAGTAAATTTTCATGACTCCCCATGTAACCGTTTCAGCATGGCTGACAATTCCTCGCCGGCTCTTCAGCGCCACAGCACAATGGGCCGAATCTTCTGGCCCTACATGAAGCCAAAGCAAATGGATTTTGCCCAGAAGTGCACAACGGGGAGTGGAGGCAGCAGGGAGGAGAATCCTGCCACCTCCTTCCCTGCCACACACACACACACAAGGCTCGGGCTGGCAGGGTTGTCCCAATGCCTGTGAAGAGTTTTGGAGACAGCTCCCGGGTGCGGATCCATGCCAGCCCTACGCGGCAGCAACAGGAGCTGGTGAGGAACCACTGGGCCAAAGCTCGGGCTGCCCTGCAGGTGATTTCAGTGTGACTCATGGCACTCCCTCCAGACTCCCTGTGTGATGTTGGGAATCCCCATCTGCCCGACTTTCCCCTTGGGAGACAGCCCTGTGCTTGGAGGGGCACCATGGCATGCACAGCCCTGGCACCTCCACTGCCCCTTCGACCGCCCGACCAGGCAGCACCCTTTGGGAAGAAAACAAGATTATATCGCTTTTTTGGGAATTCCTGGACATCAGCAGTTCACTGCAACCCCACTGCTTTGCTGTGGTACTTTGCAACCCCGTTGGAGGGCTGAGACATGGGGGTCAGCCCCTTGGCTCCTGCGGTGTGAGCGGTGCCTTCAAAGGCAAGACCCAGCCCCAGCGGTGCAAGGCGCTGGTTTAACTGGGAGCACTTGGCCAGAGACCTGTCCCTGCTGAGGCGGTCTGGGCACGAGCGAGGAGTTTGTTCATTCCCCCGTGCTGTCACGTGGCTGCTCGGTGTTTTGGCGTTTTAATTACACACGGTCCTGTGTATTTAAGGCTGGTTTATGGGTGTTTATACTAATGCGTAAACCTGCAATTTAGAAGCTCAGTTATAAATCAACATTGCTGAAGGTCTTGTCCCTCGTGCCGTGAGATCGGTCTCCAGATTTAGAAGATAGGTTAGAGGGGGGAAAAAAGGAGGATTGTTTAGTTTTCCTCTGGTTATGATGATAAAGGATCACAGGATGGGGTGCGAGGTGCAGCAGCTGGGCACAGAGACCCGCCAACGTCATCCAGAGCAGAGTTTCCATTTTGACTCTGCTCTTATGCGTCTCTGCCATAAGTGACTTGTGTTTCTGCAACAAATCCCAGCCCAGGAAGAAAAGCAGTGCCACAGCTGCTGATCTGATACTCACAGGAGGGTGGTGGCACCCCACTGGTGATGTCTTCAGATCAGGATGTGGGCTGCAATGACCAGAGCCCCGTCCTGCTCGACACCTCAGGAAAGGAGCTTTTGTACCCAGGAGCTGCTGGCACAGACTGGAGCCGGCTTCTTCCAGCGGCAGTGAGCAGTGGGATAGCACATTCCCACTGGTGGGTCCTCTCCCAGCACATCCTAAGGACAACACCTCCACATTCCTATTTTTATGGACAACATTTTTTTACAGCTTTAAGAATCATCTTGCACCTTTGCCCCTTACCAGCTGCCGTGGAGCCTCGCTGTGCCAGGGATGGGTTTGAGTTACGGGTGTGCTCCTGCAAACCCCCTCCCAAAGGGAAGGTCCCTGTCCCATGAGGGCAGCCCAGGGAGGGGGTGTTTTTGTAGGGAAAGACCCAGGGACTCCTCAGCGTCCTCCTGTCCAGCTGTGGTCCCTCCTCTCCACCGTGGGTGCCTTGGCTTAGCTGGACATTTCCCACTGCCTCCAGCCCGCTTTGTCGTATCTTTAGGGGTTATTAGGACTAAAGGGGGTTTGGGAGGGTGTAGGGGCAGCACAGTGGCTGGGAGGGAGCCCATGGGCAGGATGACCCTGTGGGCAGGATGACCACTGGGGCTGTCGGACCCCGTGTCCCTGGACAGGTGAATCACTGCGCACCTTCTTCCCGATCCTGCTCCTGGATCCCAGCCTTACCTCCTGCTGCAGTTTCCTGGCTGGTGATGCTTCTCCTGGCTCAGGGAGCGGGAACACCCCGGAAGAGAGATGGTGCCAGCAGCTCCCAGCACAAGGACAGTCACGGGGTAGGGCAGGGGTCCCCCTGCCTCCCTGGGGTGCCCCCAGCTGCAGGGGGCTGGGCTGTGAGAAGGTCCTGCAAGCAAACAAAAAACCCCAGTATATTTCAGAAAGGGCTTTTTCTTTCCCCCCCACCCTTATTTCCAGTCCTCCCACCTCTCAGAGCAGCCAGCAGAGCTGCTCTCTGGCCCTGTTTCCCCCTGCCCAGCACCCCGAGATGCTCCTACAGCCACCAAGCCCAGCCAGGTCGCGCCATCTGCAAACTCTCGGGTTTTTTAATGATATATATATTTTTTTTCCTTCTCCTTTTCTTTCCCACCCCTTGCCTTTTCCCATGCCATACGCCTCCCCCTGGCCCCCCTCCCCTTGCCACCACCCCAAGCCCTCAGCTGGCCGAGGGGCTGCGAGGTGCGGGGTGGGTCTGGGGGTTGCGGGGGGCTTTGCATTGATGCATTGATCGCCCATGGTCTCCGCCTGACCTCCCTGCTCCCAGGGAAGCAGTCTCCATGGCTACTGGCCCTTCTCCTTCAGCGCAGACTGTAAATTCCTGCAGGCAAAGCCCAGCCTTGGGGGTGCGAGGGGGGAGCCGTGAAGGAGTAACCAAAGCCAAATAGAAAGAAAGAAAGAAAGGCTGGGAGAGAGAAAAAGGGCGTTGCTTGGATGGGGCTCTCCTTTCCACTCCCCTTTCCCAGGTCCCCAGCACCAGGGCAAGGCGCCTGCTTCCCCCCTCCAGCACTGCTGCTCCTGCTCCTGCTGCTGCTGCTCTTGCAAAACTGGAATTGGCTGGGATTATTTAAGGGAAAAAAAAAGGAGGAGAAGGGATCAGAGCAGCCGCCAGAGAGAGGGCGATAGAGTCCACTTTCCTCCAACTGCCCTGGGTCTCCCTCCCTCGCTCTCTCCTCTTCAGCAGCACCAAGAGCCCCAAACTGAACCCAGAGCAGCTTTTTCCATCAGTTCAGTTCCCTTCCCTCCCTCTGTCTCACACACGGCAAGGAGAGAGCCCCTTCCTCCCCTTGATTTTCCTTCGCATGCTCAGCCCCTTGTTTCCTTTAAAGCACTAGAAATCCCCCTTCTTGCCCCCGCTCCTCCCTGCAGACTGGGATTGCAATGGGAGCTTTGCAGATTGCTGGATTTTCCATCCTTTTCTTTCTCCTCCACTCTGGAAACACGCTGGCAAATAAAGCCAGTCAAGGTAAGAGAAAATCTTCCCTGCTCGAAGGTTTGCTGTTTGATGTGTGGATTGGGCAGCCGGATCTCCTCGTTAGAGCTGGGGTTTAAGTGCAGGCTGGAGAAGGCAGCAGCAGTAACAACAAACAGTGGAGGGGATTTTAAATGTCGCTTGCAGATATTCTCGCCTACTGCCTTGGACTGGGGTTGGGTTTGTAAACTCTTTAATGAGTTGCGTTTCTTAGACTTCAGTTTTTTTGGTTTTGAATCTTTATCTCAAGGCAGGGGGTGCAGGGGCAGAAAATTAGGGTGGGCAAACAAGTCTGCATCCATCACAGGCAAAATGTGGCTGTTTGGAGGGGCTTGGAGGGCTCTGCTGGTTTTGTGTCTGTGAGATGGGGCTACCACGGCAGCAGTGTGGGCGAGGAGGCTGCTCCGGGCTGGGTTGGAGGGCAGGGATGGCGGAGCGGGCGTTGATAACGCCGGGAGGCTGCATCTGTGCTCGGGGACTTCACATCGGCACGGGGGAATCTCAGATGTTGGCTGCAGGGGTGTGGGCAGCAGAAAACTTCGGGTAGCTGAGCACAGCTAAGCCTGAAAATTAAGGGAGCCCTTTCCCTATCTCTTGGAAAGAGAGGTATGTCCCATCCTTATCAACTTCGGGCTTTTCTGTTCCATAACTCCCGTGTTGAGCCAGAGCCTCCCCTTCCCAGACGTACACACGGAGCTTTATGTATGGTCTATCTATACCTTCGCTTTTCTATAGCACCTCTATATTTAGCTCAGATTTTTTCTATCCACGCGCGCGGGAGTGCGCGCGCCCACACGAGCACACACAGCCCTATACATGATCCCGTTGGCTGTCTCAAAGGGGGTTTTCTCCTTAATTCACCACTATCTGGACAATCTGTCGGGTTTTCTCTTTTTCTTTCCATAGCATGTAAGGTTTCCCCAGCCCGGCTCTGGCTGGGCTGTTGTGGCAGCTGCGTGTTTGTGCGTACGGTGAGATTAAATAGCGTGTGAATGAAATCTCGGAGCGCAGGATATAATGAAAGATCTCTTGTAGGCGGATTCCAGCCACGCGCATGGTCGCCCGAGCCCTGTCACCGACAAAGTTAGAAGGAATTTCAAGGCTATTGTCTTATCTGGCTCAAAGTGTTTCTAAAACAATAGGCGACTTCTCCGGAGGGCAGCCTGGGCAAGCAGGAGAGATTTTCCAGGGCAAAGGTTTGGTGAGAAGGCGTCCAGCTTCACGTAAAGCTTTATGATTTAGGCACAGAAAGGAATGCTTAGGTTTTTATCCCCCCTCAAATTATCTTGAGTGTATGCATTGCTTTCATTTCTTATCATAATATTTATTTATTAAGGCTTTTTGGTTTCCAGTTCCATTTAAGCCTGAGCCAGAATCGCATTAAAATAGCAAAGTGAAATTCCATCGTGCAGAGACTTGACAGATCCCTTCAGGGAAGAAGAGGGGTGGAGTGGGGGTGGAGAGAGGTGAGCTCAATCCTGCGCCGGGGTTCATAGCCCGCCGTGCGCCTGGGACAGCGCTGGCTCCTTCCGGCTGTCCGGCTGCTCGCCAGCCAGGGGGGCTGCGCTGGGGAATTGATCCCTGAGGCTGCAGTCGAGGGGTTCTGTGGGCTGGGGAGGGGCAAAGGTTGGTGCCTATGGGGCTGCAAGGACTCTGGGCAGGGGTGGGCCCGGTGCTGGTCCTTTTTGGATGAGGCCGAACTCACAGGCATCATTTGGGCATCACTGATGGCAGGTACAACGTGTGCCTTTCCTCAGAACCCACTGTCTCCTGGTTTTCTGACTGTCACCGAGCTCCTTGAACCTTCTCTGTGTGTCTGGGACGTGTTAGAAGGATATTTCTCGAAAGTATCAGGTGTGTGTGCCGGGTGACACCCCAAGGATGTGGCACACATCAGCCTGAAACCTTTGCCCTTTTGAGGGACAGCCACCCTTGCCAGGTGACTGTCACGGGCTGGGAAAGGCTCCTCTCCCATCGGATGGTCTTGTCTTGCTGGGATAATGTCGTGTTGTGGGTCGGGCTTGCTGGCTCATTTCTTGCACTGAATTACCCCAGAAAGTTTAGTCTGTGGGGAAGGAAGGATTTAGAGAGCCGGCTGCTGGGCCTGGAGGGTGTCTCCCAGTGGACCTGGCTGCCTGTGGAGTCAGCTTAGGGCTAGGCAAGCTTTCAAGAGGAGAACTGACAATATAAATCTAAATAACCATAGGGAGGCTCCTGACACGCATCCACAGCTGGGATGGACTCTCTCCCTGCGGTCCCCAGGCCAAGCTGCCCAAACACTGCTGTGCCCACCACTCCTCTGGGTTTTGGATAGATAATGTCACCCCAGTCCCAGCTTCTTGTCCATCGGTCCATCTCACAGTCTTCCAGGCAGAAGAGTTTGTCCTGAGCTCCTTCTCTCAGTGGAGCAGTGCCCTTACCTGCTGTCTGCCAGCATCAGTCCCTCTCTGTATGTTGGGAGGACAGAGCCCAGGGACTGGCAGCTCTGCACCATCCTCGGGCAGTGCCAGCCCCTCTGGAAGCACCCTCATCACTGGGAACACATCCCAGGATTTGCCACTTTTCCTTGCAACTAATTGCACATCCCCTCAGATGTTGCCGTGGAATGGGTCTGGGAGGGAGATGCAGCATCTCCCTGGGAGACCCCAGCACTCCAGTTTGCAGCCCTTGGCATTCCCACAGCCCCCATTCAGGGTCCTGGGTGGGATCAGAGCCCCAGCCCAGCCCACTGGGCACTCGATGGTCATCCATGGTTGGCACCAGCCCTTGTGGCTGGTGCTGTGTGGCTGCCCGGGGCCAGAGCCACTGTCCCACGTGAGGGGCTGGTGCGGTGGGATGCACCTGCAGAGCCTATGCTGCCTGGGATTACTTTTCTGTATTTTTTTAAGGAGTCTAAAATTTTCCAATTGCAGCGTGGAGATGCTGTTTGATTCCCCTCCCATTGCCGCCAAACCTCCTCCCCCTTGGCCTCTGCCTTCCTACCTCGCCGGCATTCACAGTGTGCGACTGTTGTGCCTGTCCCCTCCACCCCGCTGAAATATGAAATGTAAAACTGTAAACATTTCACATACACAGTTCAAAGGAGATCTTTGACTGAGGGCGTCTAACGTGCCTGTACCGAGATTAAAAAAAGGGGAGGGGGTGGGTAGGAAGGAGGGAAGAAGAGTTTTTTTGTAACTGCCAACTGGAGTATAAATATTCAGACACCTTGAGTCTTCCAGTGCTGATGTGTTGCTCTCTCCAAACTGCTCAGGAATTGGGGGTTCTTTTCTTTTATTTTTACATAGATTTTTTTCCTTTGCAGACAGCCACACCAGAGCAATCCATTTAGAAAAAAAGTATGCGTGATTGACCTTAACCTTCACTTTCAAAATTCTAAGTCCCCTGAGAGGCTTTAGGAGAAGTCTGGGATGGCAAATTAAGTTTGCTCTGTCTGGCAGCCCTGGAGGATGCCCGGCTGTGTTTTGGAGAGGCTGTGTCCCCGCTGGAGATCTTGAGATTGTTGCTCCCGGAGCAAAAAACAAACAAACACATTTTTTAAGGCAAGGCTGGGTCAGTCCGATAAGCCAAAGGAACAACAACAGCAACGACAATTCCCTGGGGAGATGAACACGCTGCTGGTGTGGAGCATCAAACCCTCTGTGGGGAAGCGGTGATGGAATGGGGTTGAAGTGACCAGGGTTGGCACAAGGAGGTGGGATGGAAGTGAAGGGACCATTTCCTACCCAGGGAATGGTGGTGGAACTGGGATCCATCAGGATGACCTGGACTGCAGAGGATGGACAGCTCAACCTGGCTCTGCCCTCATGGGAGTGGGAAGCATCAGCGAAGGGGATAAAAAAGCCCTTTTCTGGGTCTTTGACAGCTTTGGGGAAGCCAAACCCATGGTGAAGGGTATAAAGCAGGGTCTGGGCACTGGACAGTAGGGTCACCAGGCTGGGAATGGCCCCAGTTCCTCGCTGTGACTTGTGGCTCCTCGTCCTTCCGTGCTCCATCATTCCACAGGGCCAAGTGCTGGGGCTGCATCTCCTGCGTCCCACCTGCTTTTGGGAAAGCTGGGTGGCTGTGTGGGCACTGGGCTGGTTCAGGGGTCTCCATTGCGTGGGGAGATGCAGACATCCCCTCTGAGCCATCCTGAGCACAGGTACCTGCCCAGGGACCCCTGGCACCCCCATCCTGGCAGCAAGACATCACCCAGCACCTGAGTCGGGATCTCTGAGTTCAGATGACACTTCTTTAGCCAGTTTACAGAAGGCTGCCCTGCAGAGCATACTCCTCCCCTCTCCTGGCCCATATCCCCTCCCAGGGGGCTGCCACTGCCTGTGGCCATGCCCTGAGCCCATCCTGCTGTGGCACAGCACGAGTCACCCTTGTGAGCTCCCTGGACGAACAAATGATTAATAAACTGCACCACAGTGTCTGAGGTGGTTATTAATACCCTGGTAAAAGGAGCTACTGAAGTTATAAAGCTTTAATTTGGCATTAAGGCCGAGTGGAAACTCCTCATGTCTGCCAACAGCTACACACACATCCCCATACAGACAGGCTGTTAATATATATGCCTATATAAAAACAAAGAATAAAATTAATTTGTAGAAAAAGCTGAAGCGCTTGCAGGAGAGGGGAAAAAGGATGGTGGGTTTGTTTGTTTAGGGTTTTTTCAGGCCAGTTTTTGCTGCCCTGTCTCACCCCCCTCCTCAGATTTATTGGGACTTTCGGCCTATGGATAAAACCATCTTTTATTATTTTTTTTAAACAAAATAAGGAAGTGAGGAAAGAGCCTCAATCCAGCCTCTAAAAATATACGAGCTGTTGCTTTATCCCCCTACTCGCTGTCGGGTGTGACGCCGCAGGGCACAGAGGTGGGACCCGGGTGTCCGTGGGCTCTGCCACCGCCTCCCCCGCTGGCCCTCGGTCAAAGCCCTTCGGCTCCCGGTGGGTGCGCGCCGGTCCCGGGGAGGTGGCGGTCCCCCCGCTTTTGGCACGCTCGAAATGGCAGTGGCGTTGAAACCGTCTGCCTCCGCTGCCTTTGAAATGGAGAATAAAGCTGCAGCTGGAGCGGAACGGGGCCCAACAGCCAGCGCTGGAAAATCCCACCCACAACGGAGTAAAAAACATGGCCCGAGGCGCGGGGCGAGCGCCGCAACCTCCTGCCCTTCGCCGCAGCCCGCGGCGATGGCCGTGCCAGGGATGCTCCTGCCCTCTGAGGAGCCCTGCTCAGCCCCAGCGCAGTGGGACAGGGGCATGGGGCTGGGCAGGGAGCGGGGCCACCGTGGGCGAAACCTGCGGTCCCCAGCGAGACTCAACATCTTCATCAAAACCAAATTCCCCACTGGGGTGCAGAATTCCCCAGTGCCAGGGATTTGAGGCATGATGTGGCCATCTGCGCTGCCCGGTTTGGGCTCATTTCAGGCAGCTGTGGGTGAAAAACAGCGCTTTTTGGTTATTTGTGGAAGGAAGAGATGGAGGGGCTGTAGGGGTACGGGTCTGCAGGGGGACTGGCAAACCTTCCAGAAAGCCCACCCGGATTTGGGACCTTGTCTGGAGCAGGTCCCCTGGAGCAGGGGGACAAGAAGGGCACACCCCAGTGAGGAACTTCTGAGAGCAAATAGGGACAGGAACATCAATAACGATTTTTTATTTAAAAAAAAATATCTTCACTTGTCTCAAAGATGACCCCTCTCACATGGTGGCAGCAACTCAAAGCACCTGCAGTAAGGCCACAGGCAGCTTTTTGGATGGAGAAAATTCTCCTGCAGGAAAAACCAGCTGCCCTGAGAGAAAACCTTCCCTTTCATGGGAAAATGTTGCTTGCGTTGACAAAAATGCTAAAAATTGAGTTTTTCAGAGGGTTTTACTCTAATTCACTACATCATTTCTGAAGGAGCCAAAATTTCAGCATTCTAAAATTGGGATCTTTGCCAATCCCAGGACAGCTCCTGGGGTGCCAAGGAGGGTATTTACTCATTCTTCCCACAAACACACTTTTTTTTCATTTTCTTTTTATTTTTTTCATAATCCTGTAACCTTTCGGAATGACTCCAGCTTTGGAAAAATTACAGAGTGGAAAACTGATAATGTTTTCTTTTGTACTTTTGCTGCTGTGTAATCTTTCCAAAGTTAGAGAACTTTTGAAGTTACAGAATGGGAAAAAAGAAAAAAGATGGAAAAAAAAGATGCTATACATGTGTGAGTGGGAAGGGGCCAGAGGTGCCTTCAGTGCCTCATGCATGTTGTTCGTGGTCTTGAGTTTGAGAGTGCAGAAGGAAAAAGAAATAGGAAATAAAACTCCCCCAAAAGTGAGATTCCTGGCAAAAGGCTGGGAAAGTTTCAATGATGTGATTGATGCCTGGTGGATGCTTCTTGTTTTGAGTGTTTTTAGGGGAAGGAGATGGGGTTTGATGGATGGTCTGTACAGTTTGGGTGCTGGTTCCCACCTGTGTGCCAGGGTGGGTGCCCAGGGTGCCAGACCTGACAACTGTCACCTTGGCACCATGACTCAAAGCATCACGTGATTTATGACTTTGGGGGAACATCTGAAGGGGGGTTCCCAACCATGCAGGGCCAGGACCAGGATCTGCAGATTCAGTAGATCTTTGGGTCAGCAGCAGCTTTGCTGCTGCTGAGTTCCCACGCACATTGTGGCCAGCACGTGGCATCCCCCCACATCTCCCTGCTCCAGTGCCACGACCTCCCACCGCCCCTCTGGGAGCCCAGTGAGGGATGCAGGAGCCTGAGGCGAAGTCACTGGGATGCTGAACAGCCACACTCAGCTCCCCGAAGGGACAAGAGCCCCATGGGACCCCTGGCACAGGCAGGTGATGACGCTGGCTGCTGGGGTGGCCGCAGCACCGTGGCACCGTGACCAGTGCCATGGCTGCTGTAGGTGCCAGCCAGGAGCAGGGCCCTGCTCCCCGTGCAATCCCTCCATCGTCCCCACCGTGGTGGGTCAGCCTCCAGCCGGTGATTAATGGCCCAAGGGAGGCCGTGGTGGCCGCGGGCCATGGCTAATGTCAAATAACAAATATGAATGCGGGCTGTAAATATTTATACAATGCGCAGGCACGTGCCGCCTCCCTGGTGCAGAGACAAAGCTCTCCTCCTCCCGGCCGGGTGACTCACATCTCCCGGCAAAGAGCCGCCGGGGTGGCCGGGACAGGGCTCGGGCTGGCGTTCTCGCGGCCGTGGCCCCTGTCCCGCGGAGCTGCAGGGCTGCCTGCCCGCCCACCGCTTGCAGGGATGTTTTGGGTCTCTGGAGACCTCCTGGAGCACTTCTGTTCTTGGGGCTGCTGAAAAGCAGTTTTTTAAAGGCAGCTGAAAGCTTTGAAGCCTCACATGCCTCCTGAGGGGATACAGGAAAGCTGGAGGGACTCTCAGGTCCCCTTTCCCCAGTGACAAGCTTCCTATCCCTGTGAGAGGAGGTGGAAGCAAATCCCTGCAGGAGCAGCGCTGGTGCTCCCCACGTGCCGGTGGAGCTGGAGCCTGGGCTGCTCTGGGAGCCCTGCCCATACCTGAGGGGCTGCGGGTGATGCTCAGCCCCCGACTGATCTCCAGGCACTGGCAGCCAGGGAGGGGATGTGCCCGCTTCAGGGCACCACATCTCCCTGACTGCCAGAGCAGGGAAGGAAGGCAGTGAGAGTCAGCTGAACAGCCTTTTGCTCACAAACCTCCACTCCATGTGCTCGAGGCTTCTCCATTTCCCAAATACCGTTAAAACCTCCACTCCACGACCTCCTGTCACAGCAAGCCCTTGGGCATTGCTGCTTGAGGCCATTGCCAGCACGTGGAGCTCTGGATGTGATATCCTGAGTACCACGGCACTGCATCCCAGAGAAGGGGGTTGAGGGGCAACAGGGGATGGGGATGATGCAAATTTTGTCCATGCCCCCAAGGAAGCCTTGATGTTTTTCCCCTGTTCTCTCTTCTGCTTCTCACTCCTGGCTCCCAGGTTTATTTAGTGTGGTCCCTGCTAAATTGTGCACATTCCTTGGTGCCTAAGAATAGAAAGCGATGATGATTATTTGGGTGCCTGGTTGGCTCAGGAAACAGCTAATTGGAGACAGAGACTTTCACCTCTGCCTGGGCTGGCTCCAGCCTGGACTAGGAGCGCTGGAGCAGTATTTCCTATCATCAGACACATGAAAGGGCCAGGGAGTCTCAGGGTGATGTGTCCAAGAGGGGACACAAGTTGTGCTGTTTGGGAGTGGACCCAGCGATTCACCATGTCCAGAGCCCATCATCCACTGCATCAGGGCTGGTTGAGGAGCTGGAGGCTGCTGGGATCCATCACCTTGGGCGGTGGCTCCCATGGGGACAGGGGGTAGAGGTCCCAGGCTCTCCCCATTGCTCCCCTGACCTGTCCTCTTGCAGATGTTGATGAGTGCGTGGAGGGCACCGACAACTGCCACATCGACGCCATCTGCCAGAACACCCCCAAGTCCTACAAGTGCATCTGCAAGTCCGGCTACACCGGGGATGGGAAGCACTGCAAAGGTAGGGACACGCCGCTGTCAGAGCTGGAGCCTTGCTGGCGAGTGACAGCCTGGCTGGTCAGAGGCCAGCGGTGGCTCATCAGCGTTGGCCCATGCAAAAAGACCACTTGTTTACCCCATCCCATTGTAAACCTTTTATTCCCCTTTTATGCCCCAAACTCCTGGCCTGTTGACAGTGCATGGGGACAGAGAGGACTCCGACTGTCCTTGCCGGTGCCATTGTCCTGGCATGGTTGGGGCTGCCCATGAAGGGTCACTTGGGTCTTGTTTTGAACAAAGCTGGGCTTATTTTCCTGCAGGATTTCTGACCCCAAGGCTGCAGAACTGCATTAGCAGCTAAAACATAAGAAACTGAAAAATAAGATATAGAAACAGAGATATAGATGGTGTAGATACCAATATAGATGTAGATATAGGTGTAAATGGAGATATTGACATAGGTATAGGCATATATCTATATATAGATACAACTCAGTGGGGAATGGAAAGAAAATGGGTTCCTTGGGGCAGCAGCAGCAGGAAAGCGGGACTGGGGCAGGGGAAAAATTCCCAGCTCTGCTTGGAGCAGGTTCAGGGTCAGGATGGGCTGAGTACAAACAGCAGAGGGATTAAAGCGCTCCAGGCACTGCAGGGCTTTGCCATGGAGATGGGCTGCTCTGCCAGCACCCCGGCAAATCCCAAGAGGGTGTACCAAGCTAAGGCTGTAAGACCCTGGGTTGGCTGGGGGTCCAGCATCTAGACTGGGAAGAATGGGGATGTTTTTGTAGGGTCTGGAGGGGTGCTGCAGGTGATAATGGAGCTGAGGACCTGCTGGAATATGCAGAGAGAGCAGAAGGCACGTTACCAGCTGGGTGGCAAAGATGTTGGATGCAGGGAGCAGCACCCATGGGGGGCAGCAGTGGGGGCAGCCCTGCAGCTCTCCTGCCCTTCTTCTCCCCAGACGTTGACGAGTGCGAGCGGGAAGACAACGCGGGCTGCGTGCACGAGTGCGTGAACATCCCCGGCAACTACCGCTGCACCTGCTACGACGGCTTCCGCCTGGCGCACGATGGCCACAACTGCTTAGGTGAGGGATGTCGGTGCATTGCAGTTCCTCAGCTGCTCCAGCACCTTGGGACCAACCTGCTGGCTTTCTTTGCTGGGCACTTCCCAAGACCTGCTGCAGAGCCACAGAACCGTGGTGGCACTCCCAGGGCATTAAGCTGGCTGCAGGCATGTCCTGTGCTTCAATGGCTCTCTGGGGACAGGATTGCTCCCCATTACACGGGGGTGATGCCAAGGAAGGATGCTCCATGCTGGGAGAAAAACTCGCTCTGTGGGTTTATCCATAGACTGGGAGGGTTGGGGTAAGGCAGAACTGGGAGAGTTGGGTTTGGGCTTGCTGGGGGTGAGGCACAGGCTCCCCCCAGCCGCATCCTGCTGCGACAAGCAGCCGGGCCGGCAGCTCTGTGTGGCTGCCCAGGGCAGGACCAGCTCACCCGGGCCCTGCCACTCTCTCCGCTCGTGCCTTAGGTCAGCCCTGCACCTGCCAAAATAGATGAGTTAATAGCAAATATGGTGGGGATGGGAACCAGCGAAGGGACTGGATAAATAATCCCCGGGCCAAGAAAAACCCGGCATCTGCCTACGGAGCAGCCGTGCATCCTCCCTGCCACTTCCCACCGCCCCAAACTCCATCCGGCCGCGGCGGAGCCAAAGCTCCCGTCAGAGCCCCGGGGCCCATCGAGCTGCCCGCGCCCGTCACCCGCTTCCTCCCGCGGCATCTGCGGTGGGAGCTCCGGGGCACGGAGCCGCCCGCCTCCCCTCCGCCTGGAGCTCATGCTATTTTCTAATTAGTGTCTGCAGAGGGGTCATTAATGAGCTCATCACTGGGAGGAGGAGGAGGGGGAAGGGATTATGGACACATACGCTTTGCATTAACCACCATCACCGGGATCTTTGCAGTCTCCTCGGGGAGGGGGGAGATTTACACAGCTGGGAGGAGGCGCGGGCGGGCGGCTCTGCCTTCCTCTCCCGGGGGAGGATGAGCCCGAGGAGAAGAAAGGAAAGCTGGACGTCATGTGTTTACAGAGTTGGGTGGGAGGGGATGGAGATGGCTGGGGAGCAGCCGGGCAAGCAGGGATGTGGGGGGAGCATGCTGGCTCCCACCTTGAGCCCTTCCTTAGCTCATCCCAGCACCTCATCCCTGATCCTGACGCGCTTGGCCCAGCCTGCCTGCGTTCCCTTTTAGTCAAAAGAAAGAGAAGTAGAGCAAAGCAGCGTGTTGTGCCCAGGCTCTGCCAGTGCCATGGGCAGGAGCTGTGCTGGAGGGGGATCAGGGTACGTGCCCACCAGAGTCCACAGGCCCCTCCACTGCCCACCCTGGGCGACCTTTTGAACCAGGACAGGAATTCAAGCCCCCGTCCTGACACAGGCTCTGCTGGTTTCTGCCCATCTCTGTTGTGTTTAATAAAACAGGTATTAGAGCGGCGGAGTCTCGTTTCAGCCATCGGGTTTGAATGGCTGCCTCCTCATTTTTGAGCAGAGCTGGAAGGAGAAGTTGCAAGACATTAAGCCCTTGTTCTAAGCGGGAGGATTTGAGGAGAGTTATTGGCATCTGCAGGACATAGCTTGGCTGTGATGAGCATTGGAGGAAGCCATAAGCTTCCCGCCATCACAGAGGACGTCCCTTTGTGCCTGGCTGCAGCCCAGGTATCAGCCCTCACTGCCCTGTGGGTGAGAGGGTGTTTTCAATACCTCCTTTCCAAGATAACAAGTTTGTGGGGTGCTCCTTGGCTCCGATGCCTGGCCATTTCCAGCTGGAGCTGCAGCCCTGCTTTGATATTTCTGAGCGTCCCCTCAGGGCTTGCCAGGGGCTGGAGCACAGTGCAAGGCACCCACACTGCTCGGGCATCCATCTGTCCATCCATTTTGTCCAAAAACAAGGGGTTTTGGTGCGTGTTGCGCTGTTTGGGGAGGGGGCCGGTGCTGGGGGGCCTGGGAGCCCCTGGCGCGTGCCGTCACCGAGCCGCTATTCCGGCGTTTCCGGTGGGCAATGCTGGCGGGGCTCAGTTTTCCCCTCAGCCGCGGCTCTGCAACGCTCGAGTTCACAGGACGTTTTCTTTGGCATGGGGCCCCTCACTTCCCGGCCCGACACCATCACCCGGCACCACGGGCAGAGGGGGCAAGGGACGGCCACGGCACAGATTTGTCTCTGCCCAAGCCCGGCGTCCTGGTTGCTCTGGCACCTCAGGGTGCTGGTGAGTTCAGCTCGGACCACTGTCCCCAAAAAGCCTCTAGAGAGAGCAATGGGCAGTTACTCTTCATTAAATGCAGGATTTGCAGGGCTGGAGCAGGAGCAGCCTGGGGCGAGGGCATTGCTGCTGCCACGGGGCCACAGCTCAGCCCCTTCCAGCCTTGGCTTGTTAAACCAAAACAGGTGTGAGGGCAGCCGAGCGGCAGGGCAGGGGATGCGAGTCTCCTTACAAGTAATTATCCCTGCTCTGGGTTAAGGTTTCCCAGCTCCTCCTAATGAAGTGCAGGCATCCCCAGCTGGCAACAAGCTCCGAGGGGCTGGGAGCAGGGGCCGGCTGCAGCCAGCATCCTGGATGAGCATCCTGGGTGCTTTGGGGTTTCTGAGACAAGGAAAGCCCCTTTCTCTGTGGTCTGGTGTTCCCTTCTGTAAAATGAGGCCATGAGTCAGGGAAGCTGTATGACCCCTGCACCCACTCCTGCTGTGCTTTGCCTTCATCCCCTGCACTATCAAGCATTCCCCTTTCCTCCAGCTGCGGGATCACAGATGTAAGGCAGCAGTAGGTTGCTACCCAGCAGATCTGTCCCACCCGGTCCCCATGGCCTTGGTGTGCCAAGCAGCTGTGCTCACCCCCTGCCGCCTTCCCTCTGCAGACCTGGATGAGTGCTCGGAGGGCAACGGTGGGTGCCAGCAGACCTGTGTCAACATGATGGGCAGCTACGAGTGCTTCTGCCGGGAGGGCTTCTTCCTCAGTGACAACCAGCACACCTGCATCCAGCGCCCTGAAGGTCAGTGCTCAGCAGTTCCACACCCCGGGGCACCCTTCATCCCTGCATTTATCAGGCAGGTCTGTCCTCTGTCACCTCTGGCCACTCCTGCCCGTGTTTAGGTGCTGCTGCTGGGTTTGTGGTGTGGCAGGTTTGAATCTATGACAAACACGTTGGAAGAGGTGATAATGTCCTGCAGCAAAATCCTTGCAGGTCCCTGCACAGCAATACTGAACAAGGGATATTAATCCTATGCCCAGAGCAACTTATTGATAAATGGAAGGACCTGGAGTTCCTCACACCACCTTAAGAGACACATCTTCCCCTGCCAGGTCTTGCACAGCACTGAGCCCTTCGTCTCGGTATCAGCTCTAAATTGTTGCCGTCTGGAGCAAGCTCTTAGCCAAAATAGGAGGAAATGAGAGATTTTTGCGTCTCTGCTGATTTTTATCTCTGCTGCTTGGCAAAGCCAGCTGAGTGTTTTTGCTTTCCTCCTTCTCCTTCCCAGCTGTGTTGGTCACTCCAGCTCCCCAGGAATCTTGCCCTGCCCAGGATGGCTGAGCAGCTGCAGCGGCATCTCCTGTGTCCCCATCCTTGCATGTCCAAGAGGGATGAGCTGGCTGCTCCTTCCTCCCGGTGCCACAGTGGGTGGTCCCTGCTGGGAACAGGGATGCAGGTGCTGGGTGTTGAGCTCAATGGGGTTTAAAGCCACCTCGAGATGTGGGAGCAGGGTCTCACCCAAGATGGGAGGGATCAAAGGCTGAAGGCTCACAGGTGGTTTTGTCCACCTTTCCAAGCATCTCTGTGCCAGGAGCTGGCCAGGGTTATCCTGTCCCCACAAGGTCTTCACTGACAAGGTTTCCCCTCCTTGCCATCATTTCCCCATCTCATCCCACCTCAGACGTCCTTCTGCCACTGCTGACTAGTGCCAGCAGCTTTTGGAGCATTTCTTTGCTTCCTTTTCTCGTTTAGAAGGCATGAACTGCATGAACAAGAACCACGGCTGTGCCCACATCTGTCGGGAGACTCCCAAAGGGGGCATCGCCTGCGAGTGCCGTCCCGGCTTCGAGCTCACCAAGAACCAGCGTGACTGCAAACGTAAGGAGCACTCCAGGGCTGGGGATACGGCCCCCAGGGACCCCCTAACCCTGTCCCCATGGCACAGACACCTCCTGCCCCTGCAGCAAAGCCGTGACCCCGTGATAGCAGTTAGTTCGTTGAGCCTGAAGCTCAGCATGCTCAGCTCTGCCTCTGTTGCCTTTACAGGCAATGCTTCTGGCAGCCCCCTTTGCCATGAGATGTGGTGTCCTTATATGACCAGGCTGAAATGGCAGTTCAAGGGGGTCCCAGAGGCTCAGCATCCCCTGTTCTTGTCCCAGTGTTTCACTTTCCAAAGGGGAGGCGAACAGGGAGAGTGCAATCGGCATGTGAGGAGCGCAGGAATCCTCTCCCTGGGGGTTGTGGTGCTCTCAGCCTGTCTGATCTCCTGCCAGCATCCCACTGGCAGTGCCAGGGTTATTAAATAGATATGTGTGTGTTTATGCAATTATTTTTATTTTGTTTCTCATTTGCTGTGTGCAGCAAACATGTAAAATCGCTGATGAAATGGAGGTTTAATCCTATGAGCCTACTTTCCCTCTAAGCTAAATGAAGAGCACACCTTGCCCCCCGGGGAGGGCTGGCAAGGATTCCCAAAAGCTCCTGTGTCATTCCAGAGCCCAGGAAAGTTTCACCCTTTCCCTATAGCACTGGATTAAGGGTCAGGGTCAACCATCCCCTTTGCTCGGACTCCACTGGTGGCATTTAGCAGACATGCAGAGGGAAGACATGAGAAACCACATGGCAGTTTGCATCTGCCAAGATCCCACAGGGAAAGTGAAGGGCTTTAGGAATTATCTGTGAGGGAAGGAGGGAGGGAGGAGGAAGGAAGGAAGGGAAGGAGGGAGGGAAGTCTGCAGGTACAGACGAGGTGTTTCCAAGCCAGCTTTATGTACTGCATGTGGATGCCAGGCAGGAGGAGCTGGGGCCATGGTGACACCGGTGCTTTGCTCCCACAGTGACCTGCAACTACGGGAACGGGGGCTGCCAGCACACCTGCGATGACACCGACCAGGGGCCCAAGTGCGGCTGCCACGTCAAATTCCTGCTGCACTCGGACGGGGTGACGTGCATAGGTAGGTCAGGCCATCACCTGCACGTGGGTTGGGGTGTGGGATGGCTCGTCTTCCTCCCTGGGTGATTTGTCCTTGGCCTGTGAAGGGTTTTTCCCAAGCCTTGGGGATGCGGCGATTTCCTTTTGCTGAGAGCGGGAAGCTCAGCGTGTGTGTGAGGGATGCTGCGGTACCCGCGGGGTGCAGGGATGTGTCTCTGCTCAGCCACAGGGACCAGAAGTGGTCTTGGTGGTGCTTGAGGGGATACCTGGGGACAGGTTGCTGTGCTAGGGTGCAGGCAGGGATCCCTGCCTGCCTCTGTGCTGCTGAAGAGAGAGTGGTGAGGATGTCCCCACCCTAGGAATTGTTACTGTCGCTGTCAGTGGCAGCTTTTGAGGAGGGACATGGAGGGGGCAGGTTTGCCCACAGCAATCTGTTCCGACTTGGTATTGTGGGGCCTTGGCTCAGGAACAATTGTCTTGCAAAAAAAAAGAACAAAACCAAAACCCCAGCAACCTGACAACTCAACCACCCCCAGAATTGTCCTTTTCCTGTGTGTGTTTTCAAATTGTAAAACATCAAGCAGAGATAGAAGTTTTACTGGTTTCATATGCTTGTGCTGTTTAACAGCTGCTTTGATTTAAAAAATGTTATATTTGGGGAGTGATTAAGTCCACAATTGCTTGAGACATTTGAGTTCTTATTGCAAAATGAAAAAGAAAAAGGAACTGAAAGCAAGGGAGGTTTTGGCTCCCCATGTCCCTGCTGTGCCTGAACAGAAAACCCTCCGTGCTTTCCACAGACGGCTCCGTCCTCAGGGCAGAGGATCCCCTCTGAGCCCCTGGCTGCTCCCTGCCAGCTTGAGGGATGTTTGGGGCTGAGCCCCCAGCAAAGCCCTCCTGCCTGTCAGCTCACTGCTGCCTTAATGTCACCACTGTCTCCCAGCCCGCTCCCAGGATGGATCCCAATCCCTCCTGGCTGCTGGCAGGCGCTCACAGCCCCTGGTCCCCGCCGTCCTCGTGTTTGCTCCCACAGCCATTGCGTCATGTCCCATCTCTGAGGACCCTCCCAGGGGGTTGTTGCTGTGCCTGGGTGGGGAGACCTCCTCCAACGGGGACCTCAGGACCCCGGGTGTGTCAGCTGGCAGGTTCCTCCTGGATGAAGGGCCCTGCATGTGGCATCTGACTTGAGCAGCTTTGGGACCAAGGATGCTCCTGATCTGTTGGGTGTTGGGGGTGAGAGCAGCTCTCCAAAGCATCTCATGACTTGGGGGATGCTTCAGAGCATCAGTTTGCTGGGGGTGGGGGTGTCTCTGCACTCAGACCCTGGGTACCACAGGTGTGAGGGTGGGATTTGGGGGTTTCCGAAATCACTCATCTTTTTGTCCTTGGCCAAAGTTTCCCTCTTTGTCTCCAAGCCCTCCATTGTACTGCTGGGAAGGCATCTCCCACCAGAGCCAGCACATCCCTTTGAGCTCTCCCCTTGTCCACCTTTCCAGGGGAAATCAAACACTGCACTAGAGGATTTTAGGAGCAGCACCAGCCCAAAGCCCACCACCACGCCTGTCTCATCCCTTTGGGCTCTGCAATCCCTTCTCACAGGAAGGGGCCTGCCCAGCTCCTGCATTCCCTGGGGGATTCCCGATCCCCAGCCCCACCGTGGGAACACCACGGGATTGTGCTCCAGCCGCTGGGAGCCAGCAGCCGCCCCGCAGGGATGCCCGGCCGGCAGATTTACAGCCGAGGTACCTGCTCGGATATTTATAACCACCCTTTCTTGTTTTATGGCTCGGGCACAGCAAACAGCCCTCCCCCATCCACACTGCCCCCTTCACCGCCCCTTCCCCATTTCCTCCAAAATATTTCATCATTTCAAGGGGAATAAAGTTTCCAGTGAGGGGAAACGCAAAGTCGTTCCCCGGGCCATGGGCTTTGAAATTGTACGCGGTGTGTTTGATGGGCTGCCGGGACAGGCCCCTGGTCCAGGTTCCCTTCAGATCACACCACGCGGCAGGAAGCACGATCAGCCCCTCTGAGTGACAGTTTCATTAGGCCACGGCCGGTGTTTTTCATTTTTCCGCTTTTTATTGCTGCTTTTAAAAATGCAGATAATGAGGAACATGCCTCTGAGCACAGGGGCCATCGCTAATGGCTCCCAACATGTCTGCAGGCGCGAGGGGGAGGGGGAGCCAGGAGGGGAGGCCGATGACCTTATATATTTATATTTATGCTCCAAAAGCAGCCTTTAAAAAAAAAAAAAAGAATTAAAAAAAGCACATAAAACAGCCCTCCAGCAGCCAAGGGTGCAGTGCCCGTGGGGAGATGCAAAAACGGCTGTCACAGTTGATGCAGATTTTGGCTTTCCAGGAATATTTACCCTCCAGGGCATCATTGCAGTTCCCTCCCACCTATATTTGGGGTGCAGCAGGGCTGTCGCCGGCCCCCCCACTTGTGGCAAGCACTGGTGGAGTGGGAGGGGGTGGACGGGGAAGAAATATGATTAGATGGAGAAGGAAACTAAACCCAGCTCAAATTTTATGGCTGATTTCCTGACCCACGCCCAGGCGGTTGGCGGCGGCACCACTGATGCTCCCCAGCTTTGTGGAGCTGGCGGTGCTGGGAGCGGTGCCGGGAGCTCTGGACCCACAGCCAGGGTGCACTGACCCACGGGTGAGGCTGAGCAGCCCAAGCACACCCAGGGTTTGGGCTCACTGCTGGCTTGGCTGCTAAATCCGAGGGGTGCAAGTGCCACAGGCGGGATGTGGTTGCCTTCCCAAAGCCCATGGCTGCACAGTGTCCACATGGCTCCGTTCAGGGATCACCCCCTGCTCTGGCACGTGCTGGTTTAGTTCCCAACGAGGGCGAGGACCTGGTTCCCCAGACTAACAGGCTGCACTAACGCTCCTCATAACGCGCTTCTCCTGCTCGCATGGGGCTCCAACCAGCCCAGCACAGCTGGAGGGGGTTTGGAGAGGCTGAGGGACATGGAATGCTTGGGAGGTGGGAGAGAAAAAGCCCAAAGGGACAGTTTCCACCAGGCTGGAAAGGCAGCAGAGTTGAAGCCATTGATGTGTGACACCAACCAAGTTCCCTGCTGGACACTGTTTCTAAATCACTTTTTTATAATGTTAAACAGGGGAGAGACACTTCCAGCAACACGTTATCCTTGAGACGTTTTCTAATGGTAAATATTTTTGTTCTCTCTATCTCTACGAAGGGGTCTAACGTAGATGGTCTCTCCTCTCGAGATCATAACGGGGCTCGGGGGCTGAGCTGCTGCGCTAACCGCATGTCTCACTAACCCTGCCCCGCTGCTGCTTCCAAACCCCACCAGGCCAGCCTGGGGCTGGGCTGGGGGACAGAGCAGGGAACCCTCCCCCCGCTGTGCTTGCATGGGACGGGGCTCTCACGCTGCTTTGGTGGATCCAGCCCGGCGCCGGGGGTGACAATCTGCTTTCCAGTGGCTGTGGCAGTGGTTTCCCCCCACACCCAGGAGGAGCTCACAGTGGGCTGCCAGCAGCTGTGTGGTGGGGAGGGGGATGCTTGTGCCCATCTCTGCGCTGTGCACTCCCATTTACCCCTTCCTAG
The DNA here is from genome assembly GCF_000738735.6 of Corvus cornix cornix. NCBI lineage: Eukaryota > Metazoa > Chordata > Aves > Passeriformes > Corvidae > Corvus > Corvus cornix. Next base: position 3,473,657 of record NC_046354.1, read on the forward strand.
AGCCCACCCGCTCGAGGATGGTCCCCTCTGGGACCTTCAGGGTGTCCCAGGGTTTGGCCTCGCCATGCACAGTGGCTCTCAGCCCAGAGCTGCAGCAATGGCAGGGCTGCAACAGCCCTTTACAGGGCTGGGAACCTCCCCAGGGATTTCTTTGCATCCCCATGGGGTTTCCAAGCCCTTCACAAAGGTAAGGTGATGCCTCTGCTCTGCAAGGAAATCAAGGCAGAAGGTGCAGCAACTTGTTAGTCGTGGGGAATCTTGTTTCTGGATGTGCTGGGTGCAGGCAAACTCCTGCCACGTCCAGAAGCTCTGGGAGTGCAGCTCACTAGCACAGGGACCGCCGACTGCAGCTTTTGGGGAGCTCTTGCAGAGCCTTGCACACAGGGGTGGGAGAAGGGAGGGACCCCAGATCTGCGCCATCACCACGCACCAGCCAGCCCAGCTGTCATTCCTCCGATTACCGCGGAATTATCCCCTCTGGCTCGTGGGATCACATCCTGCTGAGATTGTCACTTCTGAGAAGGTGGAGGTGAGGCCACAGTGTCTGCAGTGAGGGTGCTGAGCAGGGCGAGGAGTGCCATGGCACAGCAGTCAGGCAGTGAGACCAGAGCTGGGATGGAGGAGGGTGGAAAAGAGTCTGAGAGTGTGTGTGTGTGTTTGTGTGAAGCTTTGTCCTCTCCCTGCCCGATCGATGGAGGCCTCACCACAGCCCTGTGTGGCTGGTGAGTCACGCCAGGCTGGGAGCAGCCCTGGGCTGCCAGCTCCGCCGAACAATTGCTGCTCCCCGGGGCCATTCCGGAGCCCGGCCGCACCACCAACATCCACGGCCTCACAGGTACCCCAGCAGCCCTCTCCAAGCTTTCTGCAAGCCCAGGACAGGGTCCCCCCCCTTCGCAGAGGGGTTTGCAGTGGTGCTCTGGCTGTGCTAGCTGAGCTCATACCCAGTGGCCACCCTGGGCAGCTGCCCTGGGATGGTGGGTGGGACTGGCTTTAATGTCAGCTGAAATTCCCAAAGGTGTAAAGGGGCCAGGAGGGGTACCGCGCTGCTGGAGGAGGCTGTGAGCATGGTGACAATATGCCCAGGGCACCACATTCTCTGGAGAGCCCCATCCTCCCTGCTGCAGCTGCTTCTCCAGCCTGATCCCGCTGGCAGCACCTGAACCAAGCCAATCGTCTCATCTCAGCGGTGACCCTGTGGTCCCCAGGCTGCTTCTGCATCAGCTGCTGGAACAAAGGCTGGCATTAAACAAATGATTCACTGGGCTTTCAGAAAGTTTCCCTTCCCTTGGGCGCGGTGTCACCCGCCCCGCGCTGCAGGGAGGGGATGGCCCTGGCACGGCTGGGCCGCGTGAAGCACAAGGACCTGGCTGGAGGAATAATATCTGCAGAAATCCTTCCCCTGCCATTAGGTTTTGTAATTGTGCTGGCGATTAATTTCATAAAATGGTCCCTTTTGTTCTCTTATTATGGGACATCATAAAAATAGCAGTGGCAAGACGAGCACAGAGCGATCCCAGCTCCCGAGCCCTGCAGCAAATGGTTGGATGGTTCAGTCATTCCTACCCCATGTGGTGCTTGCAAAGAGCAGGAGAACCTGGGATTTGCTCTTTCCAAGGAATCTCTTCCAGGCATTTTCATCTTGGGTTCCTTGAAGCCCAAATGCCTCATTTATCCGAGCAACCAGCCTTCTGAAAGGAATATTTTATTATCCTTTGTGAACAACTTAATGCACTTCAAACCATTGTTCTGGTGGTTAGGGTTGAAATTGAGGATTGATCTCACAGGGAAGCTGTCAAGCTGAAAATGCTTCATTTAAATTAGTGTCCCTTCTAGTCCTACCAGCAACAGCTGACTTTGATAATGCTGAAATAATTAGCTTTTTTTTTTCAATTGGATTTTTTTTTCCACTGATGCTGCTTGCCTCTGAGTGTGTGTTTTAATTACATGATGTGTCTCCCAAATTAGTCTGAGATGCTGGACCAGCCACTGTGCCTGAGCAGTGGGTGACGGTCAGGGACTGATAGCACAGGGTCAGGCTTTGTGGCTTGGGAGCTTGGTGGCAGTGAAGGGGACAGAACCCCCCTGCCACCTCACCGGGGGACTGGGGCTGTGCACCCACACCCCTGGGAGCTGCAGCCTGGGCACTCCTGGTGGGACCTGTCTCTGGCTGCCTTTGCACAAGTGCTACGACTTTGTCCCTGCAAAATTTAATTCCTCCTCTTTGGAGCTGCCAAAGGTGGCCTCCATGAGGCCCTGTTTGTGGGGGACACCAGCCCCCATGTGTTCATTATTTCATGGCTCTGTGGCCTCGTTGCTGTTGTGTGAGAAGCCAAGGGCGGTTTCCATGGGCTCTGCAGGGAGGTTTGTACCCGCTGCCACTCCCAGGCTGTGGCAGGGAGGACGTCTGGGTGGTGCGACTCCCCCAGCCTTTTGAACACCAGTCCCTCACCCCAGCCTTTCTCTCCCCTTCCCATGCAGAGACGTGTGCTGTGAACAACGGGGGCTGTGACAGCAAGTGCCACGACGCAGCCACCGGCGTCCACTGCAGCTGCCCCATGGGCTTCATGCTCCAGCCCGACAGGAAGACGTGCAAAGGTAGGTGGGTGTGAGTGGGGCTGGGGTGCTCACTGCTCGCTCCTGGGTGCCTCAGACCCCCGTTGTGTCCTCAGTGCCTGTAGGAAAGGGTCAGATTTAGCTGAGCTCGCCATTGCCCACAGTGCTCACTGACTTGGTGTTTGCATCCATGGGGTGGGGACAGGAAGCACGGGGACTGGGATGCCTTGCTGCAGGCACCACGCTTGGCTCCACTCCCCTGGGAAGCCTGTGCGGAGGAGGAAAAGGGGGTCAGATCAAGCTGGAGGCAATGGCATGGCCCTTGTGGGGCTAGAGGGTCCTGTCCCATCTCACTGCATCCCACTGCCTCAGCTGGAAGGGCTGGATGTGCAGGGAATCCACACCTGCTCTGGGATTGTGAGATGCACGAGTCCCTTGGGGGACACTGCCCAGCCATGTCCCACATTGGGGAGAACAACCCGAGATGCTGCACATCCCAGCAACGTCCCCAACCACCTGCCCCGGCCAGGCAGGGCAGTCCAGGCTGCTTTCCCTGCACCCCAAACTTGCCCCTCTCAGGGCTGGCCGGTGCCTGCATTGTGTCTTTTGGCAGCTCTCAGAACTTGACCCCAGCCGAGAGGAAAGCCTGTCCCGCTGCTGGCTGCCTGTCTACCTGTTGACTGCTTCCAGAACCCCCTGCCCCTGCTATTTTATCAGAGCATTCACCCCTCTCCAATTCTGCAGTTTCCAGCGACGTGCAATAACCCGGAGCCACGTCCCCGGTGTCTGGGGCTTTATTATGGCTGCAGGCGGGTTTACAGCTCGCTCCCTCGCAGTCATAAAAAGAAAGAAAGCCTCAGCCCCAGCAAGGCAGCGCTGCTGCCACAGCACTGGGGGATGGAGGGACAGGGCAGGCCGCTGCCTCCTCCTGGTCTCCTTCCATTTCACAGGTTGTTTTCGAGCAGTAAATTTTGTGATTAGTGGAAAAACAAGAAAGACAACCAAAAACCCCACATCCCAGCCTCTTTCCAGGTTGTTGGGGCTCTTTGCAGTTACTGTGCATCATCCTTTTTAGCTTTGTTAGTGGCAGGAAGGAGATGGCAAGCAGAGAGGCAAGGGCTGAAAAGCAGTTATTTTGTTGAGTGGCTGTTTTTGAAGGAGGGGGTTCTCCCTTCCTGGTTTTCTCTCTCTTCCTGCTACTCCTGGCCCCCCAAAGCAGTCCCCAGCCCAAACCTGTGGCTCTCCAAACTCTGGTCTGGTGGTCTCACTCAGCTGTGAGGCTTTTTTGGGGCTCCTGGCTCTACTCTGGGGGATGCTGAGACCTGCAGAATTTAATCATTTTGCACCACTTCCAAGGAGACCTGAACCCCAGAGCCCTGGCCTGGCCCAGTGTCACACATTTGCTCCTCAGAAGCACATAGAGAAAAGCAGCAGCCACGTTCCCCTGGTGACCATCAGAGCCCAAAGGGTTTCCTCCATTTGCCAGCTCATGGTGGGGACAGCATCCAGAGGAGAGCACTGGGCTCTCCTGGCCGAGCATCCCAGCCAGAGCGTGACGGGTGTCCCTTGTCCCCACCAGACATTGACGAGTGCCGACTCAACAACGGTGGCTGTGACCACATCTGCAGGAACACGGTGGGCAGCTTCGAGTGCAGCTGCAAGAAGGGCTACAAGCTGCTCATAAACGAGAGGAACTGCCAAGGTAAGGGGCAGTGAGTGCCCAGGCCCCCTGCCCTGCCTCTCCCTGCGCTCCCGTGTCTCTCACCCTCCTGTGGCTGCTGCTGCTGCAGAAGTGCTGCCCCAGTTGCTCATTCCTCTGGCTTTCCTGTGGACTGCATAAATCCTTCGCGGGATTAGTGTTGGATTTAGGTTCTGGTCTGGGGCTTAGCCTTTCAGTCTCAGAGCTGGGGGCTTGTGGGCTCTTGCAGAGTTAAAGCCAGCAATTAGGCAGATGCCAGGGTTCCCACTTCTTGGAGGGCAGGAGTGGGGAGAAGATGCTTCCTGCTCACTCCAGAGGGAGCTGGCTGCTCCATGCTGCTTCTTCCACCTTCTTGTTCCTGTCCCAACATCCCACATAAACCCAGCAGGTCACTGGGCTGCCCCCGCAGCGCATGGCCAAGGTCAGCACGGCAGGTGTGCATGAGCCTGAGTATTGCCTCCTGAAAACACACGGCCGGGAAAGGAGGGCGCTGGCAGGCTCCGGGGCTGCCACTGCTTTCATCTCCGTCCAGGTTCTGTGCTCTGGGAGTTTGACGTGAGCGCAGCAATTAACTTAATGAAGCCAATGAAATGATGCTCCAGCCCACCATGTTGGGCTCACCTCCCACCCGGGGCCTCCCTGCCCCGGCGAGGTGCCCGCAGGGCCGAGCAGACATTGCTGGCACCGTCCCCGAGGCAGGACCTGCCTGCGCAGCATTCCTGATCCCTCCCTGGCATCCTCCTGATCATGGCATCCTCCGGCTCCCTCCCTGCCCTGGACGGGCAGCAGCCGGGGGCTCTTGCAGCCCTCCCATGCCAGGGACAGGGTGCTGGCCCTGCTTGGCCCATTTGAGGTGCAGAAGGGCTGTAGGAGCTTGTGGGAGGGGGGTGCTGGTGCAGTGGGTGAGGAGGAGCTTGGAGGGAGGGAAGGAGGGAGGGGAGCACAGGGTTCTGGAGCATACTGGTGTTGGATCCCCGGAGCATCCTGGTATTGAGTACCCCGAGCAATCTGGTTCTGGACCCTTGGAGGATACCAGTGCAGGGTCCCACAGCATCCCAGTGCAGCCCTCAGCTCGCTGGAGCAACTGGAGCAGGAAGGGGACAGTCCCCGTGCCCGGGACGGCCCCTCTGCCGTGCCAGCTCTCACCTCCTCCTCTCGCCTTTCCTCCAGACATCGATGAGTGCTCCTTTGACCGGACCTGCGACCACCTCTGCATCAACACCCCCGGCAGCTTCCAGTGCCTCTGCCACAAGGGCTACACGCTCTACGGGCTCACCCACTGCGGAGGTAGGGCCAGCTGGGTGCTGGCAGCCTGTCACCCCGCCGGGGGTCGGGTCCCAAGGAGGGGCAGGGGGTGGGGCAGCAGCGATGCGGGGAGCCCTGGGGGCACTGCCCGCCCCAAGGGCCCGCGGTGAAGGTCGGTTCCCCGCTTACCCCGGGCTGAGGCCAGGCAGGGAGAGGGCTCACAGCCAGACTCGCTGGTGTCTGCAACTTCAAACGGAGCGACAGGAACAATTTGCGACTTGTCTGCAGCGGGAGAGAGGGAGAAATCCCCGGCGTTTTTGGCAGGGAGCTGTGACGGGGTGGGAAGGGGAACATCAAAAGGGTTTGATTTAAATTTCACAAGGCAGATAGCTCCCAAGGGCGGGGGCGTGCTTCGCCCGGGAAGCGGGCAGGCAGATGAAACATGCTTTGCAGGGGCTGCCGAAGCGTGTCGTGGCAGCGGTGCCGGCGGCCCGGGATGACGAGCCCGGGTGCTCCAGTGCTGCCCGGCTGGCGAGGGTCAGAGACCCTCCTCATATTTCTGAACTACTCAGCGTGAGCCAGCGCAGCCCCCAGGACTCTCTCGGGGTGGCCCTGCAGCAAAGGGATCGATGGCTCCCACCGATGCCCCCAGTGAGGGGGAGCTGGGCAGGGAGGGCTGTGGCAGGGGCAGCTCCATCCCTGACCTGAAGGGATCATTTCAGGCCGGGGCAGAGGGTCCCTGCTGAGGAGAGGGACCAGGGCTGCTGAGCAGCTGCCTTTTCAGTTCAGTTCCTAAGTGTTTCCATGTCGGCTCCGTCTGCTGCCCCCCCGCAGCCCCCAAGGGGCCGGGGCGGGGCTCAGCCTGGATGGGCTGCACCTATCTCTGCCTAGCCCCTGGGGACACGGGGAGTCGGGGTGTCCCTCATCCCCAGGGAGCTGGCACAGCTGCCGGGAGGCGGCACTGCTGGAAATGCCCTCTGGTGCAGATCCCCTCTCCCGGCTGGGCATGGATTTATCCGTCCAGAATCCCAGCCCTGAGACAACGCAGTGATTCAGTGTCAGAGCCGGGGAGTCCCGCTGCCCACCCCCGCCACGGCCTCTTTCCTTTCCCCCCGCAGACATCGATGAGTGCAGCATCAACCGGGGTGGCTGCAAATTCGGCTGCATCAACACCCCCGGCAGCTACCAGTGTACCTGTCCTGCCGGCTGCAAGCTGCACTGGAACAAGAAGGACTGTGTGGGTACGTCAGGCCAGGAGCCACCACGGCTGCTGGGGAAGCTGGGGAGTTTGGGATGCCAGGCTGGGGTCTCTATGCTACGCTCTGGCACCCTCTCCTCCCCGGTGAATCCCCCCATGAGCTGCAGGGTGCAGGGATCCCTCATGGGTCTCTGGCCTGTGCCAGTCATGGGCATCCCTGATTGTCATCACCAGCTGGTGCGTGTCCCTTGGAGCTGGTGAAGTGCCTGCCAGGTTCGGTGCCACCACGGGCCACCCTCACCTGCAACAAGATGGGCAAGAAGGACAGCTGTGCCCTTTCCTGCACCTCCAAGGCCCGATTTCTGCCAGGTACTGGTGCCAGTACCACCACCAGCATGGGCAGGGGGGTCCCCATTTCCCTGCATGGCCCAAACTGGGGAGAGAGGAGTGGCTACACAGCCAGAGTGCAGTGGCTGAGTGAGGGAGGGAGGTTGTTGCTCAGGGGGGCTCGCTGCTGGGTGTGGATCCACAGGACAGGTCCCTGCCAGGATCTCTATGGCAGGGTGCTGGGCATCATCCCCCCACGGCACGGCCGTGTCTCCCTGCATCACCTTGGCAGAGCCAATGCCCCTTCCTCCCTCACAGAGTCTGACAGCAGCTACACGGTGAGCTGTGGGACCCCCGTCCTGCGGCAGGGCAGCCAGCAGAGAGCCACCAACAGCAGCCAGCAGTGCCTCGGTAAGGGGGCTCCCGGGGTGCCCATGGCTGCCACCAGCGTGGCTGGGCCGTACCAGGTTGCTGAGCACCTGCTTTTTCTTTCAGAGACTGTGGCTGCACCGGTCAAGCAAAAGGCTTCCTTCAAGATTAAGGATGCCAAGTGCCACCTGCACCCGCGGACCAAGGGCAAGCAGGAGGAGGCCGGGAAGGCCGGGGCGCAAGGTGAGGTGTGACGGTGGTGGGCAGTGGGGGTGTCTGTCCCCAGCAGGGATGGGGTGCTGACCTGTCCCCTGCACGCAGGTGGCTCGGCACCGTGCTCTGACTGCCAGGTCACCTTTGTCAACCTCAAGTGCGACTCGTCCAAGAAGGGGAAGGGGCGCCGGGCTCGCAACTCCCCCAACAAAGAGGTGACGCGCATCACGCTGGAGTTCGAGGCAGAGATCAAGCCGGAGGAGATCACAGGTGGGCACAGCACTGGCCTGGGTGCAGGCACGGGTGGTGGGACCAGGGACGTGATGCCATCCCTGTGCAGCAAGGAGAGACAAACCAGACCTCATCTTGCACCGGATTGGGATGTGCTGGGTAGCACTTGCAACTGAGAGTTTGGGGGATGGCTTTAATCCTTCTGGGCTTCCCTACCCATCCCTCCCTTCTTACCGCATCCCTGTTTCCCCCTGTATCCCCATTCCCCTCTGCATCGCCCAGCCAGCTGCAACCTGCACTGCCTGCGACAGAGAGTGGAGAAAAAGCTGAAGTCAGCCATCAAAGCCCTGAAGAAATCCATCAACCAGGAGCGGTTCCTGCTGCGCTTCGCAGGGATGGAGTACGAGGTGGCCCGGAAGCTGAGCGTGGCCCCGGAGCGGCAGGAGAGCTGCGGGCCGGGCCAGCAGCGCCTGGCCAGCAAGTGTGGTAAGGAGCGTGGTGGGGTGACGAGGGGACCTGGCGGTGACAGCTCCCACAGCATCACCGACGTCCCCCCGGCTCTCAGTCAGCTGCTCGCAGGGAACCTATTACCACGGGCAGACGGAGCAGTGCGTGCCCTGCCCCCCTGGCACCTACCAGGAGAAAGAGGGGCAGCTCTCCTGTGACCTGTGCCCCCGTGGCGACACCTTCGGACCCGTAGGAGCCACCAACATCACCGGCTGCACAGGTAAGGAGGGCATGGGGTGGGGCTCGAGGCACTCCTGGGGGATGTCCAGGGCTGCAACCTCAACCATTAGCCAGAAGACAGGAAAGCCTTGAGCATCCCCAGGGCCCACAGAAGTGGCTGGTTTGGGTGTTTATCATTTAGAGGGGACCCCGGGAAGGGCAGCACTTGCTCTGGATATACTGGTGCTGTCAAGGTTGAGGGGGAAGAGGATCTGAGTATGGGGCAGGAGAGCCCTGGGCGTGTGGGGTGCTAGGATTGAACAATGCCTGTGCCTGCAGGTCAGTGTCCCCCTGGCCAGCACTCTGCTGATGGCTTCAAGCCCTGCCAGCCGTGTCCCCGTGGCTCCTACCAGCCCGAGGTGGGACGGGCGCTCTGCTTCCCCTGTGGCGGGGGGGGGCCCACCCGCCACGAGGGAGCCCTCTCCTTCCAGGACTGCGACACCAAAGGTAGGTCAGAGCCGGTCCCCAGGAAGGGGCCACCCAGCAGGGCTGTGCCAGCCGCTGACACAGCCCCCTGTGCTCCCTGACCCCCCAGTGCAGTGCTCCCCCGGGCACTACTACAACACGAGCGTCCATCGCTGCATCCGCTGCGCCGTGGGCACCTACCAGCCCGATTTCCGGCAGAATTACTGCATCTCCTGCCCTGGCAACACCACCACCGACTTCGACGGCTCCACCTCTGTGTCCCAGTGCAAAAGTAGGCGAGCTGGGGGGTGACCGAGGCGGCGACAGGCTTTGGGTGCTTCCTCAAAAGTATTTAAAAATGCTGTAAAGTAGAGTCTGGGTGTCTTGCTGGATCTCAGGGGGATGTGCATGGGCTGAACTGCACACCTGGGCCTCAGCATTATTTTGGGGATAAAAATTTCAGTGCTTTGTGCATGTAGGCAGGCATGGGGGGGGTTGCCTAATGGGACACTGCCCCTCTTGCCCAGTAAACCACCCCCAGTGCCCCCAGGCCGCTGGTTCCCAGTTGAACCGGTCTCCCTGCCTTGCAGACCGGCAGTGTGGAGGGGAGCTGGGTGAGTACACGGGCTACATTGAGTCCCCCAACTACCCGGGGAATTACCCCGCCAACATCGAGTGCACCTGGAACATCAACCCCCCGCCCAAGCGCAAGATCCTCATCGTGGTGCCGGAGATCTTCCTCCCCTCTGAGGACGAGTGCGGCGACGTCTTGGTCATGCGGAAAAACTGTAGGTAACCGAGCGGGCGCGGTGCTCAGGGGAGGAGCTGGGGAGGAAAAGGTTGGGGTTTGGCAGAGCTGCCTGGTGCAAAGGGAGAAAGCCACATCCCTGGGTAGCAGGAGGGGAATTTTGGGAATAGGGGGAGCGGGGAGATGAGCATCACCCTGCCGTCTGGGTGTCTTGCTGGATCTCAGGGGGATGTGCGTGGGCTGAGCTGCACACCTGGGCCTCAGCATTCATTTTGGGGATAAAAAGCCCCATTTGGTGCTTTCCAGAGCAAGGAAGGAACAACAACATCCCTGGTATGTAACATGAGGGTTAGGGGGGGGGGCTCAGCCTTGCCCAGCACGGACAATTCCCATCCGTGGTGCCACCCTTAACCCAGGCTGGGGGTAGCTCTGCTGATGAGCAACCAGCATCCTGTGTCCCCTTGCTGTTCTCTGCAGCCTCCCCATCCTCCATCACCACCTACGAAACCTGCCAGACCTATGAGAGGCCCATCGCCTTCACCGCCCGCTCCCGCAAGCTCTGGATCAACTTTAAAACCAGTGAAGCCAACAGCGCCCGGGGCTTCCAGATCCCCTATGTCACCTACGACGGTGAGCACGGCGCACGGGGAGATGCCATCCCAGCATGCTGATCCTTCTCCCCACCACAGTTTGGGACCCAGATCACCCCCCCAGTTCCCACCTCCTGTGTGTTTGGGGGGAGTGGACTGAAGGATGGGGACCAGAGGTTTGGGGAAAAGTGGCAGCTCATGCCCTAGCTGTGTTTTCTGGCAGAGGACTATGAGCAGCTGGTGGAGGACATCGTGCGGGATGGAAGGCTCTACGCCTCTGAGAACCACCAGGAGATCCTCAAGGTGAGTGTGTGCCCCCAGGGCTGTGGGAGATGCAGGAGCATCCTTCCCTTTGGGGAATGCCTCCTGCTCTCCTTGCACTTCGGGCTTCAGCTCAGGGGAGCACGGGGGGGATGCTGAACCTCCCTCTGGCTCGGCTTCCCTGCAGGACAAGAAGCTCATCAAAGCTTTCTTCGATGTGCTGGCACACCCCCAGAACTACTTCAAGTACACGGAGAAGCACAAGGAGATGCTGCCCCGCTCCTTCATCAAACTCCTGCGCTCCAAAGTCTCCAGCTTCCTCCGGCCTTACAAATAGCCCCCTGCGCCCCCGCCGCCCCGGGCATCCCCGCAGCCAAGGAAACCCTCTTCTCCTTTCCTCCTCCTTTCTGATTTTTCCTTCCTCCGCCTGGCTCCGGCAGGATCGCCACTGCCCGCCCCGCAGACGTCCCCTCACGATTTCCCTGCTGCTCCCTGCAGAGCGGTGCTCCCAGCCGGGGGCACGCTCCGGTCTCGTCCAGCGGCGGTGAAGCCGCTCCCCTCTTCCGAAGCAGCTCCTTCGAAGGTTTTAGGAAACTGAAGTACTGGTCCTATCGCTGTCCTGTGTCCTCCCTTTGGTTTCCTTTATGCCAGGTCTGTCCCCGTTCCCTGGTGCCACCAGCAGCCCAGGACAGAGTGGGGGGTCCCTGTCTTTGCAGCCCCCGGGGCTGGCGCCGGCTGCGGCCCCGCGGAGCCCTCGCAGAGGAGAGCAGGAGGTGACGCCGTGTCCACCGCAGCGCCGGGCCCCGGCTACCGGCGCCTCTTTGCAGAGGTGGGGGGCAAGAGAACTGACAAAGCCGACTTGATTAAAAAGGAAATGCAAAGGAGAGATGGCACAGCCCACCAGCGCGGCACCGTGGTGGCTCTGTCCCGCCGGAGAGCCGCGCTGGTGCTGGGAGGGAAGCGCAGCCAAGCCACGTTCCCGGAGAACAATGTCTGGCTGCACGGGAGAAAACAGGGAGCAAAGGAGAAGGACTTTCAGCCGGGTTCGATTTTTTTTTTTCTTCCCCCCCCCGCCCACCACCCCAGACACTTGTGCCAAGAAACCAGACTTTGTTACAAGCTCTGCCAAAGAGTAACTCGGAAAAGCAAGCTTTGAGAAGAGCAGGAGTTAATGTTTGTGCACTAGGATATCCTCCTTTCTACCTTCTTCATATGTATTAAGTGCAATCATTTGAGTCTTCCTTATATTATTTAGAGGGAAGTTGTTTTTTTTTCTACTAGAAACGACAATATTTATAACTGCCTGAGAAATGAGAATGTGTGTTTGCAAGAAAACAAAAAAAAAACCACCCACCCAGAGCAAGCCGGGCCCTGGGCTGCGCTGACCAGCGCGATGGCGTCTTCAGGCCTTTTCTGCCACGTTTGTCCCCGATAAAAGCCCCTGTCTGGGGGGAGACGGTGCCTCTCCTGCTCGGCGCAATGGGGTGAGTTTGTGCAGGGAGTTGGAGGCTTCTCAGTCCGTCCAGGGGGGATGGAGTGGGTCCTTTCAGACTGATCCGCCGCAGTTTGGGCGTTGTTCAAGCCCTGTTGCGAGGGGGAGCAAAACTCGGCCCTGTCACCTGCTTGTTGCAAACTGATTTGCGTCCCTGCAGGGGCTCAGGGATGAGCCAACAGCTGCTGAGGCCAGGTCGGGGGGGCGCGCTGGGAGGAGAGGGGAGCTAATCCTGCACTCAGCCCCGAAATCTCTCCCCCAGGTACAGAGATCCCCCCGGGCAGAGCCATCCTCACGGACCTGGGGAAGTTTTGTGCTTCTGAGTCCCACCAGGCATTTTTGGCCCTATCCCTCTGCATGTTCTCACCCTGCAGGGATGCTGTGGGAGCCCCTCCCCAGGGGAGCAGATCCTGGGGAAGACCCATCATGCCACCCCCTGTTTCACTGCCGTCTGCCTCCCCCCAGCTTTGCAGACAGGCTTAGCTGGGGACGATGGCCCAGTGGATACCACTGGTGGGTTTGTGCCCCCAGCATCTTCATGTGGACAGACAGGACTCCCAGGGACAGGCAACTGCTGCCACCATCCCTCCTCCCCAAGCCTCCTTACTTTTCCAGCCCTGCCACCAGTTCTCAGCTGTCATCCTCCCCACACCTTCATTCCCATCTTCATCCTCTCAAAGACTTGGACCTGCCAGGACTAAACACAATTGACTTGCCTATAGCTCTCCCACTGGCAGGTCTCTTCTCATCACTGTCCCCACTTGTCCCTCACTGTCCCTTTGCCCACACCTGAGCCCAGCCCTGCTTTTAACAAACCAATTATTTATTACTCTGCATGTCCCACTGGGTCCATCTTTCCTGGGGGAAGCAGCTGCTCACCCCTGTTTTCCCTCCTCGATCCATACTGCTCCAGCACCCCAAGAGCCTCTCCCGGGCTCTGTGAGGGGCTTCAGGCAGGCTGAGCACTGGCACAGGGGCTGAGGTTTATCCCCAAGAAGCATCAGTTGGAAAAGTCTGTCCTGATTCATCCCAGCTGTGGATTTTCCCCTCCCGCCAACGGCTCCCAGCCTGTTTGGAAGCTCCACAGCTGTGGGCTGAGCTGTTTGTCACTTGGTCGCTGTCTGAAAGCAGCTGCTTTAATGCACAAAAGCTGCTGTAGGGATCTGGAGGGGTTTTGTGGCTCTGGGACAGTGGCGCGGGCCAGTGACCTTTGAAAGGGTCCTTCGTATTTAGAAGAAAAAAAAAAGCCAACAGCAAAAATAAAATCAGCCCAGGAATGATCAACCCTGCTGTGGTGCCCTGGAGTGCCACAGCTCCTCGTGTCCACCGGAGAGTTCATTAACTTTGATTAACTCTGGCTGATCTCATGTCAGGCCACTGTCCAGCTGCCCTTCTGGGGCATCAGGGCGTGGGGGTGTCCTGGTTGTCATCCTTGCCACCACACCAGCCACCTCTGCTTCCCTAAAGCAGTTGTGGAAGGATGAGGTGGGCAGCACGTCCTCCTGGAGCGGCCAAAGGCACCTGGTAATGGTGCTTCCTCGTTCTGCTTTCACCAAATAGCTCAAAAAAGCCTCAGAAATTCCACGGGGCCCCTGGAGACACCCACCCCACAGCGGCCCAACCCCACTCCTCACCCACCCCCACCTCAGAATGGGTTTGAAAGGCTGAAATCCTCATCAGCCAGCTCGGGGATCAAGGTTTTGAAGCTGTCAAGAGAAATGAGGGTTGTTGGGGTTTGGGGTTTTTTTTTTCATGTTGGAGTATTTATATCTGCCTTCTGCAGCAGGCCAGGACTTGCCAACTCCAGCAGAAACGATTAAAGTGATGAGCAAGATGTAGTTCATGAAGTTATTTGCACTTGATTAAAAGAAAAAAATTGTTATTTGAACTTTGTAAAAAGAAATGTTTGCATTTTGTATTGTCTTTTTTTAATTATTAAATGGAATTTCTTGGTGTTGTGTTGATCTTTCAAAAATTGGCTCCGATGCTTATTTTAAAGGTTTTTAACAGCAGGATACAGAGTTATTTTCATTGTTTTGTTTCTCTCAGATGCTGACCAGCTTTTCCAGGGCCCAAAGTATTTCCCCCCCACTGCAGAAGCTCAAACCCTGCACTTCCCTAAACTCTCCAGTCCCTGCACAATGTATTTATTTACATACATTAATTAGATGCAACAAATTTCATTTTTAGCCCAGAACATGCAGTTAGACAGACTGGCTCAGAGCAAAGAGGGGATGGAAAAGACCCTGTACCTTGGCCACAACCCTCTTGCTGGGCTGCAGCTCCATCCTTCAGCACCCCTGGACATATGGACAATGCTCAAGTCCTCAGGAGCTGCACCTGGGGAGATGTGGGCTGGTGAAGCCCCAGAGCAGGGCTGGGCTCTGCAGCAGGACTCGGGCAAGTGCTGCACCAGGTAAGGGCCCTCTCTGTGGGCACAGCCCAACTGCTGAACCTGCACCTGCTGGACACCTCTGCTCTGGGGGAAAAGTGGACTCCTTCCCCCTCCCTCTCTGAGTGCAGGGGAGCATGAGGCCCCTTCCCTCAAAAGCTCCAGTATTCCACAAGGAATTCAGATCTCTCTTAACACAACATCTGAGGCCTTCCTCACTAGGAGAAGTGAGCAGTTCTCTGGCAAACCCTCCCCAGGGAGCTCTGGAGGAAAAGAAGCACACACAGCTTGGGTGTCTGCAGAGTTTATTGCTGCCCCTTAGTAGAGGCGCTGGGGTTTCCCCATGGTGCTCTTGATGTACAGAGCTCGCACGTTCTGCCAGTTCTTCTTCAGCAGGGACACCAGGAAGTTGATGGCCAGGTGGATGTTGTAGACGAGCTCGTCCTCTGTCATCTTCACGTGACCGACAGCCACAGCCAGACAGAGCACCTGGGGACAGACACAGGTACAGCTTCCACAGGCAAAGCAAAAGTGACTCAAGCACCACTCATCAGTGTGGTGGGCTGTGCCATGGTCTGGACACAGCTTCCCCAGACCACCCACAGGCTTTTCCACCTGCCTGCAGCACCTGGATGCCACCTCTAACACATGCAGAGGTGACTGGGTGAGGTGTGAGATGGGACACCAGGAAGGAGCCGTGGCACACTGCAGAACTGGCACTGGAGCAACCCTTGGGGTTACCCCTGCTCCCACACCCTGCTCTGCCAAGCCCACACCAGCTTCACTTTCTGCCTCTGGCCCCCAGCCCTCTCTCTCTGCACTGTGACAAAGGCCAAGCCTCCTCCTGGCCTGGCCTCCCTGAGCAGCCTGGAAGTCAGCGCTCCCCACAGGCTGGAGGTAGAAGGATTTACACAAGCGAGCCAACAGGCCAAGTGTCAGGACATCATTAGCTCAGCTATTTTAAATGCTCAGGCATTTGCAAACCCTCACATCTGCTGTGTCCTCCCAGCTGTGCCCCCAGGAGTCACACTTAGCCCACTGACACAGGATTAGGATGCCCGAACAGGGTTATTTTGGTTTGAGGGAGTCAGCTTGCTTTAACAGCGAGAGCAGATCCCCACAGAGCTGCTCCCAAGTTCACTGGGACAGAGTCAAGTCCCAGACTCGCCCCAGGCAAAGCCCCACTCATGCTCAGCCCCCCAGGGACATGCTTGGCCACATCCCACCCCACGAGCATCACCCACATGCTGGGAGAAGCATTAATTACACTGGACTGTGCTCAGCACTGAAATATCCAGTCATCTCCTCATCATTTGCTCCAAGATCTGTCAACCACAGTTAAATTATTCCTCCTTTCTGGCTGGCCACTAACATTACATTACCATCTCTCCTTGCCAGAGGAAACAAGCTACAGCTTCAGGAACACTCGAGGGACACCTACAGCCCAACCCAGAGATGGCAGAGACATGGAACAACCCTCAGGTACACAACTAAAGCCGTGCTTTACCTTCTTCATCTGAAACTTGATGGTCGATTTGACCTCATCCACCTTAGCCACCAGGTTCTCGTTGTGGGTGAGCAGAGAAGGGAATTTCCCGGCTTTGTTCAGGCCCGGGCCCAGGATTCGAGGAATTTGTTTGATCAAGGACTCGGAAGCCAGGAAGGCATCATACTTCTTAGCTGCAGGGAGAGCACCAGGGAGGTAAGCAGGGCCTCTGCTCCCACACCGAGCTCCCAGCGAAGGACTGGGCTGAGAACACGCGACTCCACTGCCACCCACAGACAATTCCAACATTCCCTGGGTCCCACCTGAACTGGGAACTGGTTTTGCCAACAATCTTTGAGGAATGACTGTCACAGCAGCCAGGCCCCAGCCCCACTCAACACAGTGACTGCAAATGACAGACAGCTTGTTCCCTGAAGGAACTGTCCTTTGCCGAGGTGACACTGAACTCCAAGCTCTGCCGCAACCTGTGCACACCAGGGTGAATGGGATAGAGGGATGGATGATCCACCTAGGAGAGGCTTAGCCAACAATCATGGTCATTTCCTAACTGCATACAGTTCCATAGCTGATTATGGATTGAGGGGCAAGTTCCTGTCTGCCTGAGGAACGTCCCAAAGGGACTCCGGAATTCTCAGGGAGGGAAGGATTTTCTCTCTGACCCAAGAGAAAATGAACGAATTTCATTTCACTGTGTTCACATATGAATGACAGGGCTGAAGTGCGCACTTGCTTCTAGCGTTTCTGGGCTTTTGCTGCCCTCCAGCTCCCTGACCAGGAAATTGAGGCACACAGCAAAGGGTGAAACTGTAGACAGGGACATTTTCCTGTGTCTCTCCCTTCCTTGGACAGCCAGACCCATTCCTGCAGTACTGACCTGTCAGACCTGCACTGGAAACAGCCTGGTGGCTTTTCTGAGTAGTTTCTGGGCAGTTTTTGGTACTGGGGCTGACTCTGCTCAGCTTTCTATCTCTGCAACTAACCACGACACGGAAATCTGAACACTGGGAAAAGCCTTACTAACACTCACCCAGCTTCTTCACCAGCTTCTTGTTTTTGTTGAGTTTCTTCAGAGCTTCTATATCCATGTGAGGGATGTCAACTGCTTTGGCCTCATCGCAGTGCTGCTGGTCCCCCAGCAGACAGACCGAGAATTTGGGCCGTGGCGTCGACTTCAGCCTGGGGAAGGAAGGAAGGTGCGAGTCAGTGACCGGGCAGCACCACCCGCGTGTCCATGGAGCCAGCACGGAGACACCTTACCACAGCACGGGGCATCCTGCACAGCCGCTCACCTGCCGTCCCCAGCAGGCCGGTGGGGACAGCCCAGGGGCTGCCGCACCTCCCCTCATGTTTTAAGACCCAGGGTGAGGGTCCGTCCAGCCGCTCCCACTGGGCCGGGGCGCGCTGGACTCCCCAAGCGGTTCGGCGCCGCGGCGGCCCCGAGCGGGGCCGGGCAGGGCCGAAGGCTGGGTAGGAGCGAGAGGATGGCGAACCTGACGGTACCGGAGAACCGCTTGTCCTTCTGCGGGTCATAGTTCTTGAGGCTGATCTGCAGCTCCACCGTCTCCACGAACCTGCAGGAGGCAGCGAGTGAGGCCCGGCCGG
Source organism: Corvus cornix cornix (assembly GCF_000738735.6). Lineage (NCBI taxonomy): Eukaryota > Metazoa > Chordata > Aves > Passeriformes > Corvidae > Corvus > Corvus cornix. Next base: position 3,491,215 of record NC_046354.1, read on the forward strand.
CGCCAAAGGGGCAAAGCCGAGGCCGGGGTGACACGCCCTGTCCCGCCGTGTCCGCGGCTCTTACTTGCGCTTCTTGGCACGGCTGCCATGCAGCACCTCCTTCACCGCCTCGTACAGGGTGTCCCGGGACACTTTGCTGCTGCGGGGGGAAACGGCAGCACGGGCTCAGGGCCGGCCCCGCCCGGGACGCGGCCCCGAGCCCACCGCGGTCCCCGCGCGTTCCCCCGGCGATCGACCCCGCTGGCTGCCCGGACGGCCCCGCGGCTCCCTCCGGGCGCGGATGGCGGCTGATGGGGGCGGATGGGGGCGGATGGCGGGGAGCCGACGCCGGGCCTGACCCACCTCATGGCTGCGGCTCCCCGGACCGAAAGGGCCATATTGGGAGCGGCGGCGAGCGGCACCACGGGGCCGCCATGTTGGGCGCGGCGGGGGCCAGCCCGTCCGCATCGGCTTCGCTGTTAAACAAACAACCGGGATCTCTTTGCCCCCTGTCTCGGACCACCAGGACAGGAGCTCCTGCATTGCTTCACAGCACATCCCAGGAGCCCCGGGCTTGCCTCAGCAGCCGCCGAGAAGGAGAGGGGATGCGTGAGGAGCTGCCGGGAAGGCGGGGCGCGGGCGGCGGCGCTGTCCGTCAGTGGCACCGGGCAGGGCCAGGGGAGCGGTGCCTTGTGGCTTCGGTGTTGGCACTGCGCATGCGCCGCCGGCTGCGCTCCCCGCGCATTGGCCGCCCGGCGGCGCGCGCTCCCGCCCCGGAACCTGTATGGGGGGGCCGGGGCGGCTGCGCGCGGGTGGGAGCGCCGCCGCCATGCGGGTTGCGGGGCGGGGCCGGGCCGGGCGCGGTGCACGTCGGGCCGGCGGCGGACCCGGGCCCGGCGGGTAGCTCAGGTCGGTGTGGGGGATGGAGGGCGGCGATGGCGGCCGGGCCCGAGGAGCCGCCTCAGCCTCCGGGTACCGCGCGGGGGGAGCCCCCCGTGTCCCCCGCCACCCCCGGGCCCTGCCCTCCCCTCCCCGGTGCCCTCGCAACCCGTACTAGGGTTTCCCCGGTCCCTTTGGGGGACAGCGGTGCGAGGGCCGCCGCAGCAGCGCCGGGGGAACGCACAGGAGCCTCAGCCGGGTGCGGGGAGCGCGGGGCGAGGCGGCACCGAGCGGGCACCGAGCCGGGCTGCGCCCCGAGTGGCGGCGGGGACGGAAGGGGCGGTTTGCCTCCTTCCTGGAAATCAGACGATAAAATATTTGGCTATCTCAGAGGTCGCTCATGAATAACGCGCTGTAGCTCTTTTGAATGGTAGCCTATTAGCAGTGAGTCTCTTAGCAAAACGTTCTTGTGGGGGTGTGGAAGCTTTAGCATCATTTGCTTAGAACCTGAAATTCTCTTCCCTGAGAAGGCTGGAAATTAGTCAGGAAAGGGAGGAGAGAAGGAGACTGCTTCCAGGGCTAAAGCTCATCACCCTACCCCTGTCTCCTGCAGCACAGGACGTGCTCAGCCTGTAGGTTCAGGATTTAAAGTACTTGGAAACCCCACAGATCATTTGGAGGATGGGAAGGGCTTGAATGTGACATTTGTACTGTCTTTAAGAAGCATCTGTCAGTTCACTGGCGTGATAAGCTTTATTTCATATCTGGCTGTGGAATAGATTGTTATCCCTTCCCGCTTTTAGTGTGGGAGGGATGCAGCGTTGTCCATCTTAATCCTTTATAACCTCAAAAGTCGGTTGGGGCCATTCAAGCCTTTCCTAGTGTGCAAAAGTGGAGGAACTAAAGGAGAAGGAGAAGCTAAGGGGAGAAACTTAAATGGAATTGTTCTTTTTGCTTAAGGCTCACAGGAAATACGACGACCCCGTGTCCCACGGGCCGCTGGCTCTGGGCCCCTGTGCTCCCAGGCAGGATCCATGTGTGAGGAGTCGGGGCAGGATGGAGAGCCTGGGGCTGCCAGCAGTGACCCTTGGGGACGGGACCACAGCCTACCTGCAGCAAGCTGGCAGAGGTAACAGAGCCTCGGGCTGCCAGGGCTGAGAGTCTCTTTCTGGCTCTGAAATGAAAGTCAGACTCGCCAAAAGTGCCCCTCACGGCGTGGGAGCTGCCACACGTGCATGGCCACTTCGCACGGGCAGCTGGCGACTGTTGGATTTGCACTGAAGTCTGATTTAAAATAAAATACAAATCAAACATGTCTCTAGTTTGGAAATGAAGCTGTGGAGATGGGAGAGCTATTGCCATAGAAAAGAAAGGTTCTGTTCAGACCAGAAGAGCCCTGTTCTCTCTAGGGTTGCTGTGGACAGGGAGCCGATGCTGCGGCTTGCAGGGCTCTGTTCCACCAAAACTTCCCCTGGGCTGAGCAGGTGGTTTTGCATCACTGGTGTGCGCAGGGTTTGGTTCACAGCAGTGCTTTTCTCACTCAAAGAGGTGCCAAATTCAACACCTGCCCTGACTCTGGTGTTTGTGAGGTGCCCCTTTCTCTACCACCCCCTGCTCCCAGGAACAGGAGCACGCTGTTTCCCAGCCTGCAGAACAGGATGGAGGAGTTGTGCAGCTCCATGTCCTGGGAGCTGCTCTCCTGCTTTATTTTCTGTGCAAACTCACTACAAGTTTATTACACGTGTAGAGCTGGACTGTCTTGGAACCACCAGGTTGTGTGACCCACCTCAAACCATATGGTCCAGGTGAAACCAACCTGGATTCTCCATGTTTGGTGGGATGGAGCAATGTCCTCTCTGCATCAAATAATTGGGTAACTCAGTCTTTATTACGGGTTTGTGCAGAGTCAGGCTTTGGAAGAGTTCAGTCTCTACCGCCCAACACTGGCAGCACTTTAGGCCCCTTTAGGTGCTGTAATTGTTTCCTAAGAGTTGATCCTCTGCCAAAGTAGAAGATAAATCTCCAGGCACTTGCTGATGCTACTCAGCACACCCAGTTGATTTTTTCTTCCAACACAAGTCTAATTGCTTTCTCTGTGTGCTCTGCCTTTCTGCTCCTTGGCACAAGGAGCTGTGAGGGACAGCTCCTCAACGTGTGATGCCTGAGGGTCTTTGTCATGTGTCCTGTCTAGAAAAGGGCAATGCCAATATTTTTGGGAAGTGAAGTGCCTCTGTGGGGGAAAGATGATCCATAACAGCCTAGAAGTGACAATTCCTCCCTTTTGTGGGACCGTGGGAAGCACGTGGGACAGAGGGACTTGGCTCAGCAGCTGATGGCGTGTTTTAACTGTTCCAGGTGAAAAGCTGATTGAAGGGCAAGTCATTGAACTTGAAGATGGGACCACAGCTTTTATCCATCAGGTGACAGTTCAGAAAGGTGAGGAACACACATTCCCCTCTTTCTGTTTGGAAGGACGCTGTAGATGTGGCTGCAGCTCTCAGTGCCCCAGCACCTGGGCTCCTCTGCCAGTTCAGCTCTCAAAAGTCCATGTGAGTGTAGGGTTTCTGTTGGGGTTTTCTTTCTTGTGGTTTTGAGGCTGAGTAAACAAGGACATTGCCTGCAAAGTCTTTAGCAATCTGATGAGAAGGTGAATTTGGTGGAGGTGGAGACAAATGTTTAAGTGCCATTTCACCTGTAGGCTCTCCCTGTTGTCATACCACAAGTCCAGTGAGCTGTGTGCTATGTTGGTGCCAAGCCACAAAGCGCACACAGAGTTTGTTTCATGTGGGAGCAGTTGGGCAGGAATTTCCTCTGAGCTGTGAGATAATATATTACTTCTGGAATAGGTGTTGGTGAGGGGGTCATGTGGGGATTGTTGGGAACAATGCCACCTTGGTCATTGACCCATCAGCCAATGTCATCTCTGAAATTAGGTGACATTAGTCTAAGAGGTGTTGGGAATTCAGTTTATGTGGCAGGCACCAGAGTGGCATGGAGGAATCATCCTTGGCCATGCTGAGATGCAAAAAGGCAGGTAGAAAGAGCTGTGTTACTTTGGGCAGTCCTTCCTTGATGCTCCCAAGCTCCTTGTATGCCACTTCCCTCTTCTATACTCCAAAGACTGCTTGAAACCAATTTTTTATAGCTTTCCCCTCTTCATCCTCTTCCCTGCATTCACGTGCACAGTGAGAGGGGTTTTCCTTCTCACCCCTGCTTCCCTTGCCATGGGATGTTTGTGTTCTCCTTCACACACCCCTGTGCCAGATCCATCCTTCTTGTCTAGGATATAATCTGGCATTCGGAAATACCAGAAATACATTTGAATACATTTGGAAATGTATTCACCCTCCTCAGGAAATACGTTTTTATAATTTAATGCAACTTTTGCCCTCTCCATTACACAGTTTAAGTGAAATGGAAAAGAGCAGTGTCATTGGAATGGATGATTGCAGAGGTTCCTCCCTCAACAATTCTGTGATTCTATAAATGTTAAATATTTCACAATTCAGCACTAGTCATGAACAAACAAACAAAACCCCCCACTACTAACACATAGTACAGAGGGAATGGACTTAAATTGCTTTGACATTCTTTGACATAGTGAGAAATATATTAAATATTTCTGCTGAGAATTGATAGGATATAATCTGGCATTTGGAAATTGGTGAGGCACTTCGTTACTCCTTTGAGCAAAGGAGGTGGCAAATCTGTGCATGAAGCCTTGAAAACCTCATCATTCACATCAGAAGGACTCAAACGGTGTCTTAAAACCTACAGCTGTGGTTGCCTTTCAGGGCAAGCAGGCCGCCCTGTGTCCTCTCCTGCCTGGCAGCCTGAACTACCACAGTATTCCCCCCATCCTGAGTCCTCCAGGAAAGTGTGTGGATGTATTTCTTTTCTTTTAGAGTCTGTGGCATTTGAAGATGGGCAGCCAGTGGTGCTGGAGGATGGCAGCATGGCCTTCATACACAGCACAGCTAAAGGTAAAGCACTCCCTGCTCTTTCCCTGGCAGCTGGAGAGAAGCTGCTGAAGTCTCTCAGATTTCCAAGGCTAGGGAGTTGAAGCACTTTTTTTCTGCCTCACACTGAGCTTTTTTTCAGCTGAATTTTTTTCAGCTCCTTACCTGTGATGTTTCCTCTTGCAGACAGTTACGAGCCCGGCACATTCCAGGCCGTCCAGCTGGAGGATGGCTCCACTGCCTACATCCACCGTCCTGTCATCGTGGCACCTGGCAGCACCATCCTGGAAGTGCAGACAGAAGGTGGGCTCGAGGAGTTGGCTGGGGAGGAGGAGGACGATGGCTTTGATGTGGACACCATTAATGCATTACAGCAGTATGGCAGGAAGGTGAGGGCACAGCATCTCTTGGCCTGAGTTTGTGTCGTACCTTCAGCAGTTCTTGTGTGCTTCGGTCTGTCAGCAGCACCAGCTTTGAGAGAAGCAGCTGAACAGGGCTCCAGTGTGAGTGCCACTGGGTGAGGGGTGCCTGGCAGTTGGGGACCTAGAATGGGGCTGTTTGGTCCCGTGGAGTGCTGGGCCTGTCACCCTTAACCTGCTGCAGGCTCAGGTTTGGGAAGGGAGGAGAGCTGCTGTGATACAGCCTTTGGTGTGTCAGCAGTGGCTAAGCCATGGCCACTGTCCCCATGGTGACAAAGGCCTGAAAAACCAAAACAGCTTCAGATCCTGATGTGCTGTCACTGCAGTGTCTCACCTCAATTCCAGGTGCTGCCTTCTCCTCCCATCTCCATAGTGCTGTGGAGAAGGGGCAGCCAGGAGTGTGCTGGCAGTGCTGAGCTGCCAGGCACAGACCTTCCTGCTGTGGCTCTTTGGGGAAGGGTGGGGTGGCACTGTGGCTGTCCCTGCCTTCCTGTTCCACGCTGGACTGGGAGGCACAGATAGTACCCATGCTTTTTCACTCACAGGGGTCTGACGAGGAAGAGGAGGGAGTGACAGACACCTGCCATATGAAGAGTAAGGACTCCAGCAACGTCCCTTCCCAGGTCTGAATTTTTTGGTGACTGGAACTAGGCTGAACTCTTGTTTCCCAGTAATTAAAAAAGCATTGTGGCTTCTCTGCTGAGTTAGCAAATACTAACTGCACGTATTTCAAATGAGCTGAGAAAGGGAGTTTCATGTCTGAGAACCCCCAGGAAGCTGGGAGGTGGGAGGGGGAAATGCAGGTTCCTAGAGTCCTGTCACCTGGGCTTCACCATGCGGGTATGAGCTGGTTTGTAGGAACATGTTTTTGGAGGATAACTGCAGGAGTGCATATGTATGGCAAGGAGGAAAATATTTGTGTGGGCTTGGTGAAGCTGTGGTGGCTTGCTGGATTGATTCCCGTGCTTGTCTCAGCAGGATTTGCAGGAGGAGGAGGTGCAAAACCATCGGAAGGGGCAGCAGGTCGGCAGCAGAGCTTTCCGCTGTGGGTACAAAGGCTGTGGCCGCCTCTACACCACTGCCCACCACCTCAAGGTAAAGCAGGTGACATGGCAGTGTGCAGGCCAGAGCTGTCCCAGGTTACACTGCCAGAGCAGAATGCTCCATTGTGTGCAGCTGAGTTATGTGCTGAGCTCCCCAAGAGGCCCAGATGTGTCAATTGGCCAAGGTGAAATCCAACAGGGAACTTCAAATTCTCTCCACCAGCATTTTTCCACAGTTTTCCTTCTTCCTTGCCTTGGACCTCATTTTAGGGACCTGTTCTTTCTGTTCCAGGTACATGAACGTGCTCACACAGGTGACCGGCCATACACATGTGACTTCCCAAGCTGTGGGAAAGCATTTGCTACAGGTAACAATTTCTCTTTTGAGCAGATTTTGTTTTCTGTCCAACCCAACCCCTGCTGAGCTTCAGTCCTTACTCTGGTGCAGTAGAGCACAACGTCCAGAGCATCTAAAGCAAGGGAATCACAGCACAGGAGCCTGCTGGGACTTCATTGATTGTGGGCAGATAGTGGTGGAAGCAAGGTTGGAAGTGGTGTTTGGGCTCTTTGGTTATTTCTTCCCCTTCAGCTTTGCAGACACAACACAGACACTCAAGTGGACTGAGGGGTGGTACCCAGCTAGATTGTCATGGTATTTCCTTCTCATTACAAAATTAATTGTGGTCCCTGTCCTGGACAGGGTACGGGCTGAAGAGCCACGTGAGAACACACACAGGTGAGAAACCCTACAAGTGTCCAGAAGACATGTGTAGCAAAGCCTTCAAAACCTCCGGGGACCTGCAGAAACACATCCGCACACACACAGGTGAGCAGCACGGGGAAAGAGCTGCACAGGGGGACAACCCAGTGAAAGGGTCTCCAGGGCACTCCAGGTGGCTGTGTGGTGGCAGGTCTCACCCACATCGCTCTGTCCATGCAGGCGAGCGTCCCTTCAAGTGTCCCTTCGTAGGCTGTGGCCGCTCCTTTACCACGTCCAACATCCGCAAGGTTCACATCCGGACACACACGGGCGAGCGGCCCTACATGTGTCCGGAGCCTGGCTGCGGCAGGGGCTTCACCAGCGCCACCAACTACAAGAACCACATGAGAATCCACACAGGTAGGAGGGGGCCAGTTCCCCCCAGCCAGCAGCAGGGAGATTGGTGGGGCTGGAATGGGCATTTCCAGGCTGCACGTCACAGGGGTGGATCTGGGGGTGGCCGGGGAGTTGGAGGAAATACTGGGAATTGCTTTATTGGATTGATTGTTGTTCCAGCAGTCTGTCTCCAGCTATTTGCTCTGGTGGGGAATCCCTCCCCAGAGCATGAAGAGGGTGAAGCTCAGCTCTGTGGCCTCTGCCCTAGGAGAGAAGCCGTACCTGTGCACCGTGCCAGGCTGTGGGAAGCGCTTCACGGAGTACTCCAGCCTATACAAGCACCACGTGGTGCACACACACTGCAAGCCCTACACGTGCAGCAGCTGTGGCAAGACCTACCGCCAGACCTCCACACTGGCCATGCACAAGCGCAGCAGCCACGGCGAGCTGGAGGCCACCGAGGAGAGCGAGCAGGCCCTCTACGAGCAGCAGCAGCTGGAGGGTGAGCAGCCACTCACTCCCCCATCAAGGTGTGCCAAAGGGGAGGGAGGTGACAGCAAGAGCAGCCACGCCCCTCTCAGACCCAAGCGTGTGCCGTGGCCTCCTGCCTCCCCATCAAATCCAGATCTATTGGAAGGTCCTTGCTGTAAGTCACAGGTTGGGAACAGGCTCCTGCCCATTCTGTAGTACAGGGAGAGGTAAAGGCCTTCCTCCTAGTCCTCACTGGGCTGCTGTCATCATGATCTTGTGCTTTTTTGTGCTGACCCTTGAGGCTACAGGCACATCCAGAGGCAGGGCATGTGCTTTCACACTCTGATAATGCTGCTCTTCCCCTTCTCTGATCCAGCTGCTGCAGCTGCTGACAGAGGCTCTCCACTGGAGAGTCAGCATATTGCTTTCCTGTCAGAGATGGAGGAAGACGAAGAGGAAGATGCTGTGCCTACACAGGTCTCACTTATCTCTCAGGATGGGACAGAGCAGGTATGGACACAGACAGCCTCCAGCATGTCAGGGACAGCCGTTATTATCTGAAGTGAGATTCTGTCTCTACTCAGCTGTTCTTTGCAGGGCCTTTTTCCAGCATTTTTTCAGACCTTGGAGCTTCCTGGCCTCTTCTGCCCTGAAGGCTCCCTCCTACAGCCTCACCCACTGCTGCAGTGCTGGTTTGGGGGGGTCTCTGGTCCCGGCAGCCCCCCTTGCTGATGGGGTCTCAGGGTTTTTGTGTGGTGACTGGCAGCCCTTGGCTCCCTGCAGCTCCCAAGCTCTGCTGACCCAGGCTGGATTTGGAGATGTTTTGTCATCACTTGTATACAACAGTGCTTTTCTTGTACTTCTCTCCACCAGCTGCCCCTGTGCTGACTGCAAAAAACTTCCTTCTGTGGCACGGGGCAAAGGAAACAGCTGCCACAAGTGACCTGTTTCCTCTTAGCCTGAGATGCTCCTGCTGCTGCAATGCACAAGCTGTCCCCATCCAGTCTCGAGACAAGAGGCTGGAAGGGGAAGGGAGATGTGGTAGAAGGGGGAGGGCTGAAGACCCAAAGCTCTGAGTTCTCTCTCATCAGTTTTATCCATGGCCCTGGGCAAAGTCCTTGGAGTTCTCTGTGCCTTGAGTCTTGCAGAGACACTGTTTCCTCCTCGCCCAGACCGATGCCTTGCTAAACTCGGGAGTTGCCTAAGACTCCCTGAGCATCTGCTGTCATCCCCAGGTCAGTCTGTCTCAGGAAGAGCTGCAGGCCCTGGGCAGTGCCATCAGCGTGGTGACACAGAGCGGGGCCCTCACCGTGCCCGAGGGAGAGCTGGTGGGTGGTGACACTGAGACCATGACTGTGGCCAACACCGATGGCACTGAGGCGCAGGAGGTACAGACAAAGCTGGGACCGTCCCTTCTTCCTCTGCCAGAAAAGAACTGCATTGTCTTTTAAAACATGATTATCTGAACTTTTCCCAGGTGACCATAGTCTCTTCTGGGGCAGTCGTGTCAGAGGAATCGGACATTGCCCCGCTCTGCCATCAGCAGGTGGCATTGCTGGCCACCTCCCACGGCACCCACATCGCTGTGCAGGTACCACATGGATCTTGCCACCATCCCCTTCACTCTCTGGCCACCCGCTGCCTGCAGCACTTGCCCTCTGGCCCTGCTGCATCACTGCTTGCCCAGGGGGCTTGCTCCTTAATTCCCAGATGCTTTGTGTGCAGAGGACAGCAGGGACATCCTCCTGGGATTGCAGAATGCTCCTTTATAAACAGCCTTTCTGCATCACGGCCCTGTCTGCCCTTCTGCTTCACACTGCGTCACCCACCCCCTCATCCCTCTGTCCTGCTGGGAGCCACCCTGAGCTGCCTTTTGGGGGTTCAGCACTCATTCTCTCTCTCCCTTCCCTCCTCCAGCTGGAAGAGCAGCAGAGCCTGGAGGAAGCCCTCAGCATGGCCACAGCAGTCATCCAGTACGAGCCAGTGCCGCCTGACACAGCCCTGCCCGAGAAGGGGAGCTGAGGCCTGCGGAGCCACCAGGGCAGGGGGAGTGGCAGCCCCAGCCTGCTGTGTGCAGGGGTGGTGGGTGCTGCAGGCGGGACACGGGGCAGGGACGGTGTCTGAGTCAGTGCCAGTGCGTGCCCTGCGCCGGCCGGGACACTGACGGGGCAGCGTGGGGCCTGCTGGGGTGACCCTGTCTGAAGGGCTCTTCCCTCCAGGGAGGGAGGGCAAATACACTGGACTGCTGCCTTCTCCTGGGCTCTGAGCAGCAGCCCTGTTTTCAGAGGGGCACTTCCTGCCCTCTCCCTCTAGGAATGGTGCAACAGCTCCCCTTTCTTGCCCACCCCTCCAGCTCAGGGGCAAGTGGGCAGCACACGCACAGAAGCAATAAAGGCCCATCAGAGCAAGCCCAGGCTGTCCCGAGCTCAGTATGGAGGGTGACCAGTTCCTGCCATTGGAGCCAGCACTGGGATGGCTCCAACAGCAGTTCTCCCATCTCTTTGTCGTGCTCTGTTCTCAAGCAAAGCTTCCGTGGCAGACTCCTTGGCTGTGGAGCAAAGCAGCCAGCACTTGCCAGGAGCCGAGCTAGACCTGGATGTAAATGCTGAGTTGAAATAAAAACGTAAAATTTTGCTTTTAAAAGGACCCCCCCTTCTTTTTGGGGGAGGCTGGAAGGGGGGGATCGATGTTGGCGTTCAGCAGCTGTAGGAATTAAGGACATTGAGGAGATTGGAATTGATCAAACGTGTCCTGCCAAAGCAGCAACCGTCCCAGAGGAGCGCTGGGAGCAGGGTGAGCTGTACCCTCTGAGGCCTCAGCGTGTGGCGTGGAGAGGCTAAGACGTGTCCCTGAAATCTCACATCATGCCTTGGCTCTTCGAAGGACCCCTGCAAGCCTAGATTTAGGGAATTGTGTCTGTGAACACATCCTACATCCTTCCCTGACCTGGGGAGAGAGACCTGGGCTGGTGTCCTGCCCCCACAGGTGCCTTCAGCCCTTCCGCTGCCCCGAGTGCTGGGTGGACGGAGCTGGAAAAGACCTTCGAGATCCTCGAGTCCGACTGTAAACCTGAGCCTGGTGCAGGCTGCCGGCAGTCACGTGGGTCGTTTTTGGACATCCCAGAGGACGTTTGCAGAAGAAAAGGTTTCGGCGGGCACAGAACGGACACAACCCGAGAAGATGCCACAGGCTGAGTCTCCGCTCGCCTGGTGCGACCGATCCCTTCCAAAGGCAGCGCTCCTGCTGCGAGGGGAAGCTGCTGCTTGAGCCAGGGCGGGGATTCCTCTCCCCAAAACGCAAATTATGACGGAGCTTTTGATCTCTGCGCCGAGCTCAGCAGAGAGTCGAGGCTAGCCGCGGCCGTGCCGCCCCGGCCGTGCGGGGAGCGGCGATGGGGCCCGGGGGGTTCCCGGGGCGCCCCGAGCAGGCGGCGCTCCCGCCCCGCGTCCCGCCCGCCCGGGCGGCTCCAGGAACCGGATCCGCGGGCTCGGCAGAGCCGCCGCCGCCGCCGCCAGCCATGGACCTGCGAGCGGAGCTGCTCAAGTCCATCTGGTACGCCTTCACCGCCCTGGACGTGGAGAAGAGCGGCAAGGTCTCCAAATCCCAGCTCAAAGTGAGTCCCCGGGGAGCTCGGGCGGTTCCGGAGCACGGATGGAGGGTGGGCAGCGAGGGGCAGAGCAAGTCCGGGGCTGCTTTGCATCCCCTCGGGTTTCCACGGAGAAATTGTTAAATTTTAAGATCAATAAGACCTTGTTGTTGCCTCCACGATAGTTCTGGTGAAGTTCTTAGGCTCTGTGGCATCTCCCTTTAAAAAAAAGACGGGGGTGGAGGGGGTTGGAATTAATGCTCAAATGTGTTTTCTAGGTGAAAATGATAAGAAATCTAATTTTTAGTTGTTATCAATTTCTTATGCTTTTTATGGCGAACTAAGAGCCCAAACTGTTTACATTTTCTTGCTTGCCGGAGCACCTGTGTTTCTCCTTCTTGCTCAGCCAGTGGGTTGGGAGGTAGGGGCAGGTTGTTTTTAAACAAAAAGTCCTCAGTGATGTGACCAGAAATAACACAGTATTTTATAAACTCTCAGCTTTCCCCTCTTCCCACTCTTAACAGCTTTCAGAGGGCTCATGCCCTCAGCCCTTCATCAATAGCTTTAAAAGCCTTTTTGTCTGCTCCTAGGCCAGGGTTGCTGGAACCCACCAGGGAGCCCCTTGGCACTGAGAATAATGGATTTTTTTAACCTTTGCACACGGTGGGAATCTTTCTTTTTCATCCGTTTTGGTTCTTAGGCTGGCACTGCGGCTGGAAATATTGGTTGGTACCAGGGTCTGAGATGAGAGAAGAGACCTGAGCAGGAACATGCTGAGCATGGGGAGGTGTTGCGTCAGGACTTGGCAGCTGCTGCCAGTCTGTGAGACCAGTTTTGAGCCATTGCAAAAAGACCCACTTTTCTTCTACTCCCTCTGTTTTATAGGGCTTCCCCAGGACAGACTGCAGGGAAGGTGCTGGGCTTTGGGTGGGGGGGTGTGTTTTGCCCCAAAGAGAAGAGTTTTGTTTGCAGGGATCTGGAGGAGAAGCAGCAGGGAGGCAGATTCTTCCTGCTCAGCCTTTGCGGCTGAGAGCCTTCGGCTGCCCCCCAGAACGCATGGCATGTGCCCTGCGAGCCACGCTCACCCACTAAAGCTGTAGAAATAGCTGAAGGAATTAAGGAAAATCCTAAAGTAGGCCAGAGATTAATGTGGTTTGCTAATCCCTGAGAGGGGCTGCTGTGCCCCCATCACAGCATCCCCTGCACCCATGCTCAGGATCCAGAGCCTGGCCCAGGCATGTGATGGACCCAAAAGCACCAGCCTGAACACGTGCAGTGCTTGTCTTGAGAGATCTTTGTCACCAGTGACAATGCTGAGGCCACAGAGAATCTGATTTTAATGGCAGTTTCAGGGAGAGTTCATGCAGGGTCTGCAAACCATGGTGTAGGGGCTGTGGTGATGCTGGAGATGGCACCTCCACAGCGGCTTTATCCAGGAGGACATTCCAGAGGGGAAGGGATGTTCTCCCACGCACCTTCAGTGATGGGGTGGGCTGGTGGCAGGTCATTGAACAGCAAAGCTCAGCTCTGGATGACCTTCCACCTACCTCCAGGCCAGGGAGAGCTTGTTTGCCCCAGCCTACACAGGCCAGCCACGGTTCAGTGCGGAAGGAATCCGGGGTCTCGCAGCTCTGAGCAATAAAGTGTTAAAGTGGCCGAACCCACTCCAAACTCCTCCAGGGCTGCTGAGCCCTGAGCCGGGCTGTGCTCTGCTCCCTCACCCGGGCGTGTTGCTACACGAAGGGTCTTGAACAGGGGTGGGAGAGACACCGGGTTTGCACCTACAGGACGGAACCAGCCCCAGAGCTGGGTGGGAGCGTCCTGGCAGAGTGGGAGCTGGGGCTGAGCTCCGGCCGCGCTCCAGGCGGTCGCTGTGAACGTGTCGGGGTTTCCAGCGTGGAGGCCCAGCTGTGGGAAGCCGTTGGGCTCCTTGCAGGGGCACTTGTGCGCAGGCAGGCGCGTGCAGATGCCGCTGTGAGTGTAGGTGTGTGTGTGCACAGGAAGGAAGGACAGTTTGCGGTCGGGTGCTGCGCACCCAGCGATGTTGGGTAGTTTTGTTCCCAGCCAGCCGTGCTCTTGGAGGAGTGTTTGTCCTCTCAGTGCCATTGCATCCCCCTTCCCAGCGGATGGGGGGGATGCAAGGAGGATGCATGGAGGAGCTGTGGATGTGGGATGGGATATGGGGTGTAGTCCTTCAGTGTGGCCGTGCGTGGCTGGGGCAGGAGGCAGGAAATACCGAGCACTGCCCTGGCGCTTTTGGGTGCCTCTTCTCACGGGTGATGGGTGTGACAGCGGTGGGAGAGGGTGGAGAATAGAAACAAGGTTGGTGCTCAGAGGAATCCAGGGCACAAGGAGGAGTCAGGCAGACCCCTGCCCCCCCGGCCATCCCTGGCATGCCACAAGGGAAAGGTTGTACCAGCAAACTGCTTTCGTAGCATCCCTTTACTCTTATTCTCCTCCTCCCGTCACTGTTTCAGAGGCTGCAAGGGTTTCCCACCCCTCCTGTCTCCAGTCACCCCACCATCGACCAGGCCAGGGCTTTCCTCCCCATTTGTCAGTGACAGCCCTGTGAGAGGAGGGGCTGCAGGTCACGGGGTGCTGGGATGGATGGAAGGGCTCAGGGTGTCCCTCACAGCTGGGGTCACAAGTGAGACCTCACAGAGCTTTTTAGGGGTGCTCTGGGAGGAGGGGTGAAGAATGGAGATGAGGGCCCATGTTGGAAACACGGAATGGGATACGATTCCCAGACTTTGAATTCATCCTGATGGATTTGTTACCATCCTGGAGGATGTCCATGATGTTCCCAGGCCTTTCCACCCTTGCGTGGATCCTGGGGCTGCACTGAGCCCCAAAAGGCACTGCCAAAGCAACAGTGCTTGGGGCTACAGTCCTGTTGTGTGAGCACAGGGTGGAGTCCTGCTGATCCCATTGGTCCAGAGGGTGGAAAAGAGAAAGAAAATCTGGTCAAGCAAGAACTGTCTCCAGCTGCAGCAGCCATCATGGCCTCCGGCGGCTCCTCTCCGGCTGGGAGGAAATTTCCAGCCCTGCACAGAGGAGCAGGGATGCTGTTCCATCTCCTCCATCCCCTCTCTTGAACCCTTGGCAAGCTGCATTGGCAGATCCTGGTGCAGTGGGGAGGTGTCAGTCTGGGACACTTGTTTAACCATCTCCTGCTTCTGGGATGTAAAGGCAAGGAGAGCACCACCTGCTAGAGATGCTGGTGGTGCTCATGGGCAGCCTTGTTCTAGGCTTTCCAGCACGTGGGAAATCCATGAGCTTCTAAATGTTTTATTTGGGGGGGATTTGAACAAAACAGGCTGTTGGCAAGTCTTGCTGAATATTTCTGGGGATGGTGTGTCTCTACATCTCTGTTGTCTGCTTCCATTCCAGACAAAGCCTTTGCTTAGTTTCTCACCAGTCTTTCCTAATTTCATGTTTCCATCTTTCTGTGCCCCGAGCAGACAGTGGCTGCTGCCAGGCTGGGCCATGCTTGTGCCAAATGCACAGCTTGAGGTGACTTATCAGCTTTTCTAGATCAGAATCCTGTTTGGTCTGAGAGGTTTGAAACAGCCCTTTAAAGAAAGAAGTTCCTCGTGTGCCAAGAAAAGAAACTAATGTGGAAAAATCCTCCAATTTTGCCTGTTTCTAAATGATTCTCTAAGGTTTGCATTTGGAAATTATGCCAAACCCAAACCTTGACTCGATGCTGTGGCTGCCAGGAGGTGATGCCATGCAGGGCACAGTCCCCAGGCGGTTGAGTGAGGGGGTGGCACCTTGGGGATGTGCTGGGGCAGGGCTGGAGGTTGTTCACCTTCTCACCACCCCTTGTGCCTGGCCAGGTGCTGTCTCACAACCTGTACACGGTGCTGTGCATCCCCCACGACCCTGTGGCACTGGAAGAGCATTTCCGTGATGACGATGACGGGCCAGTGTCCAGCCAGGGCTACATGCCCTACCTCAACAAGTACATCCTGGACAAGGTGAGTTCCTTGGTCATCCCCCAGACCTGCTAGTCCTCAAGTGAGGACATTGAGGGGAGCTCCCCTTAGCTCTTGGAGATCACATGCCTTGGTGGGTGGAAAGAGGGTGCACAGAGATGGGGACTGTTCAGGTGAATGCCAAAATGGGTGAGAAATGTTTAATACTCAGCATCTCCCTGGCAAGGATGACGTCATCCCTTTACATCACGGCTCTGGATGGAGCAGCATCTCTGCCCACGTTTCCTGAAGGGCTCTGAGAGAAAAATCAGCCTCTTTTTTCCTCTCCAGCCATGATCAGATTTGAGGTGTGACCTCATTTGGCAAACAGGAGAGGGAGGAGGATGAGGTGCCAGGGCAGGAGCAGGAGTTGGGCAGGGGCTTTCTCCCTTTTTTCCACGGTTCAAAGACACCTTTGTCTGGCACAGCCAGAGGTTGCTCTGTGGGTGCTGTTTCCTCCAAGCATGTGAGGAGAGGAAGAATGACTGACATCTTTCTTCCACTGTGTGCTCACAGAGAGGGGCCAGAGCTGGGTGCAGTAACCCTTTGCTCCCCTGGCTCTCCCGGTGTTCTTTTCCCTGTGCCAGTCCCTGTGCCAGTCCCTATCCCTGTGCCCATCTTTGCCTTGCCCAGAGCTGGTCAGCAGCTGCCCAGCCTGGTCCAGCAATGCTAATCTTGGCTGCAGAGATCTGGTCTGCAGCAAGCAAGGACAAAGCTTTCCCCAGCTCCCTCGGCTCAGAGCAGGAGCTGCCCAAGGTCAGCCCAGCCCAATCTCCCCATCACAGAGTGGCCAAAATCCTTCCAGTTGCCCACATGGTTCTTTGGGAGGTGATCTTTAAACACACCTCTTCTGGTTTCACTATGGTTAGTAGAATCCCAGAGGCAGCCTGAAAAGGGAGAAGTGGGTTTTCCTAGTAAGAGAAGCTTTTGGATTTTACCATCCAGTTTTAAAACTGCTACAGGCCGCAGTTTGCTCCTGTGCTGGTGGTGCGTGGCTCACACAGCTGGGATGGAGCACTCAGGGACAGCCAGAGCTCTTCTGATCCCCATCACAGGTCACCCTTCTGCAGCAAACTTGCTGCCTGGGGCAGCTCACGGTGCCAGGACATGATCACAGAACCGTGACAGCAGAAGGGACGAGGCTGGTGGAGGCACCATTCCTGCTGGCTGCCCTCGGGCCAGTACTTCCCTTCACTCCCCAGTTCCTCGGTGTGATTGAATGGGATAACAAGAAACCCAAAACCATGGAGGGACTGGGGATGTGGGCTTGGAAAGCTCCACACCGTCCTGCATGTGCTGCACCCCAGGGTTCCTGCTGGTGCTGCCAACCACCCCATGCTTCTCACTGGACAGATTTTAGGAGTGAAGGTTTCTTCTCTACAGCACTTCCTCCCCCAGAACTCCTTTCTGTAGCTCTTCAGCTCCCCACTCACTGCCTGCAGGTGGAGGAAGGTGCTTTTGTCAAAGAAAACTTTGATGAGCTTTGCTGGACCCTGACGGCAAAGAAGAACTACAAACCCGACCGGAATGGGAATAGCGTTGTGTCCCACCAGGACGCTTTCAAGCTTTGGTGTCTCTTCAACTTTCTGTCTGAAGACAAATACCCTCTCGTCATGGTGCCAGATGAGGTAGGACCTGCCTCTTCCCCCATCCCTGTCCTCCCAGGGCTCCATGTGCTGGCAGAGCCCCATTTGTGGGTGACATATCCCACTATTGCTTCCTGGCATGTCCCACTGCATCCTGCAAGTTGTGGTGCTCCAGGGGACAAGAGAAGGGAGGCTGGGGGTGGGACAAGGGGGCTCTCTGCCCTGGGCACCCCCGCTGTGCCCACAGCCACCCCCACTGCCCAGGGAGAAGAGGGGGACTTAAGAGGGGAGACCCCTTCAAAATGCTGCAGCCTCTCCTGCCTAGAGGGCAGTGGCAGAGCAGACCTGGCTGTCTGTCTCTGTGGCCACTGCCACCGGGTGCTCAGCCCCTGCCCAGCATGCAGAGTGTTAAGGGTAAGGTGCCAGCCAAAGAAAAGCCTCTGGCAGTAATCGCCAAATCTCCAAATTGCACAGCATTTAGAGGGGAAGGTTCTCCCTTTCTCTGGGGTCAGATTAAACCCCCATGAGAAGGGGGGCAGATCTGGGGAGAGCGCACAAGTGCAGAAGCCAGGAGTGGCCTCAGCAGAAGGAACTTGGCTGGGCAAATGGCTGCTGTTGCCTTCTACCCCTTCAATCTCCTGAGATCAGCAGAAAAGCTAAAATTAAAAAAAAAAAAGGGGGGGGAGAGAAAAAAGACAAGAAGCACCGTGCTGCGCAGACGTAGGAGGGTGACCGCACTTCCTGTGCCCTGGGAGAGGTGTTTCCTGTTCCCCAGACCATGAAAAACTGAATCATCCTGAGCAACTGCATTCAATTCTTGCCCTTCTCACAATTAAATGACATAAAAAACCCACCTGGGTGTGGGGACCCTGCTGTGTGTCACCTTCCTGCGTGGCTCCCTGCAGTCACCCACCAGTCTCAGTCCCCACATCGTGGGCAGAGGAGAGCTGGCAGCAAAACTTGAGCTGTAATAAGTCTTCCCCACATCATGTCAACCACCTTGACTCTTTTAAAAGCACTTCATTTTCAGTTTTAAAACGATGCTCGTCTCCATAAGGACCTGTCCCCCTGCTCCTCCCCAGTGATTTTTGGAAAGCAGAGTGGTGCTGAGCTCACCATGGCTCTGAGACAACAGTCCTGAATGGGGTTTAACAGTGCTGGCCTGTACTCCCTCAGGCTCTTGTCTGCTACAGAGTTTTCTTACTCTGCAGACAAACCAGCCAAAGCATCCCATCCTTGGGGTTAAAAGGAAAAACCTCCCAGTAGTGGTCAAACTCTAACCCAGTTCCAGCTTCCTGAGCCAGCCCACTGCCTGGAATGCCTCAACCATCACAAGGGATGATCCCTCTGGGATCAGGGTCCTGCATCTCCAAGCTGGAGAGAGATGTGGCCTTGAGCTCTCCAAAATGGGTTGGTGTGGTGGGGACAGCTTCTTCCTGTCACTGAGTGTCCCCATCTCCACAGGTGGAGTACCTGCTGAAGAAGATCTGCACAGCCATGAACGTGGAGCTGAACTCCTGTGAGCTGGATGATTACCTGTCCCAGGAGCCGCAGGGGCAGGGCGGGCTCACGGTCTGGCAGTTCCTGGACATGGTGAACTCGGGGCGGTTCCTGAGAGGCATCGAGCAGGAGGCCATCAGCATGGCCGTGGAGGAGGTGTACCAGGAGGTCATTGAGGATGTGCTCAAACAGGCAAGGAACCCACATATCCCAGTGCACAAGCTCCGTCCCGCCCCCAGCACGGTTTTGATCTCTGTGTCTCTCGGGCACAGGGCTACCTCTGGAAGAGGGGCCAGCTGAGGAGGAACTGGTCGGAGCGGTGGTTCATGCTGAAGCCCAGTGTCCTGTCCTACTACATGAGCGAGGAACGGAAGGAGAAGAAGGGGAGCATCGCATTGGACAAGCACTGCTGCGTGGAGGTACAGCCCGGGCCATGCTCAGCTTGGGGAGAGCAGACCCTTCAGACTCCAGGAAGGGACACCCAAGAACACACAATTTCACATCCATGAGCATGGGACAGCCAGCCCTGTGGCTGAAGATGGGGGGGATAAGGTGAGGTACAGGGGGTAATGCTGTGCTGTGTCCTCTCCCCGCAGGTGTTGCCAGACAGGGATGGGAAGAGGTGCATGTTCTGTGTGAAGACTTTGTCCCGCACCTACGAGATGAGCGCCTCTGACACCCGGCAGCGCCAGGAGTGGACGCTTGGTCCGTGCCCACCCCACACCCCTTCCCCAGCTTCCCCATGCCCCCTGCACGTCCCCACTGACCGTGCCCTCCCTCTCCAGCCATCCAGATGGCCATCCGGCTGCAGGCTGAGGGAAAGAAGTCCCTGCACAAGGACCTGAAGCAGAAGCGACGGGAGCAGCGGGAGCAGCGGGAGCAGCGCAAGGCGGCCAAGGAGGAGGAGACACAGCGGCTCAAGCAGCTGCAGGAGGAGAAGGAGAGGAAGCTGCAGGAGCTGGAGCTGCTCAAGGAGGCCCAGAGGCAGGCAGAGATCCTGCTACAGGAGGAGGAGCAGCGGCGGAGGCAGCAGCACGAGGAGATGCAGAGGACCCTGGAGATCCAGCTGCGGGAGGCTGAGCAGGTGGGTGCATCCCGTGGTGTGTCTGCCATGGGCTGTGGTGCTCGCGGGGTAGTTGCTTCCTTCTCCTTCCCTTGCCCGGGGCAGCCCAGGGGTTTGGATGTGCAGTGCTGCTGCCACCCATCACCTCTGGGCTCTGTTGTGCCTGAGATCCCTTTGAGCAGGACATGAGGACAATCTGCCTCGAGGGTCTTTAACTGGGGGTCAGTGAGAGACAACTGCTGGTGCCAGGCTGGACAGAGAGCCCATTTCTGACCTCACAGCCAGCACTGGCTCTGAATGACACAGCCTGGCTCCTGAGCAGGGAAACTGCTTTGGACTTGTCACTGTGGGCTGTCCCTGGTCTGGCCCGCTCCGCTCGGTGGGCCTGGGTTCTGGGGACGCTGGTGGTGGCCCGGCCAGCTGATGGCTCCTGTCCCCGCCGCAGGCTCGTGCCTCCATGCAGGCTGAGATGGTCCTGAAGGAGGCAGAGGCAGAGCGGCAGCGCAAGCGCATCCTGGAGCTGGAGGACATGCAGGAGAGGCTCCAGGAGGCCCTGCAGCAGGAAGTGAAAGCGCGGCAGGACGAGGAGGCTGTGAGATATGCACAGGCCAGGTAGGACCAGGGCATCCCTCCCCCTGCTTGAGCAGCCCCGCTCCCAGGGCAGCAGCTGCGCATGGGGATGTGCTCCCCAGGGCAGCTCAGTGCTCCCAGGTACTGGGGTGTGCTGGTGACTTCCCAGTATGCAGGCTGGGACAGAGAGAGCTGGTGGAAGAAGTGGCAGAGGGACATCCTCACCTCTTGCTCTTCATTGTCAGGCTACTGGCTGAGGAAGAGGAGAAGCTGAAACAGCTGATGAAGCTGAAGGAGGAGCAAGAAGAATATATCATCAAAACTCAGAGGGAGAAGCAAGTCCTCAAGCAGGAGATGGAGAACAAGAACAAGTGCCTGGAAGAGGCACAGAAGCAGCTGGAAGAAGTGAGAGTGAACAGGCAGCGGGTGGACCAAGATGTCATGGTGAGCATCACGTCAGTGCCACATCTCTTCACACGGCGAACACAGGGGACTTCCCAGCCCTCCCAGGGTCACTTCCATACTGGGGAGGACCAAGCTGGAATTGCCTTGGGGGTTTCTGAGCTGTGCCGTGCGTAGGCAGGGGATGATGCAGTGGCTGAGACAGGACAAGCGTGTCCTGCCTTGGGGACAAAGTGCTGTTGTCCAAAGCGATGTTGACAGTGAGAGCGTGTGAAGGGGGGAGGTTTGGAGAGGGAGCAGAAGGTGTAGAGGAGGGTGAACTGGGTCTCCATCCCAGAGGGAACCTCCAATCCAGGCTTACTCATGGAAGGGAACAGAACAGGGGCAGTGGGGCACCAGCTCACCCCTTTCCTCCGTCCCCTGCCAGGCGGCCCAGCGGAAGCTGCGACAGGCCAGCACCAACGTCAAGCACTGGAACGTCCAGATGAACCGACTGATGCACCCCATCGGGCCAGGAGGTAGGAGACCAGCTGACCCAGCTGACCACCCTTCCCTGGACCTCCTGACCACAGCCATGCTGGGGCAGAGCCCACACCCCCACCCATCTTCCCCTTGGGGGGCATCTGGTGGCTGGAAGGACTCCCAGAGAAGATACCCCAATGCCTCTTGCAAGGAGGGACTCTACAAACCTTTTTCTCATCTGAACAGTCAGTTTGGGCCCCAGGTAAACAACTCTCTTTTTCTGTCCACCCCCAGACAAGCGAACAAACGTGAGTGGAGGAGTCTTTGCTGGCTACCAGCCCCTTCTGTCCCGGAGAGATTCTTCCCTCAAGCTCAAGCAGAGGGTGGAGGATAAAGACAGTGACCCCACGAGAGAAAACAGCAAGGAAAACGTGAGCAACGGTGGGAACAGCAGCGTGCTGCCATCTCCTGATGTGGACACCATGGCCACAGAGCCCACCAATTAGCCCACCAGGATGGCAGAGTCCAGCTGGGAATGGCAGGGCTCAGCTTGTCCCTCTGGGTGGATAGTCAGTGTGGCCACCTCTGGATGGACCAGCACAGAGCCTACAGGGGACTGCATAAGGCAGAGGTGCTCCCATTTCCATCAGTAAAGGAGGCTCAGGCAGCCCAGTGCTGGGGAGGGGGCAGTGGGACCTTCTCTGGACTGCTGGACTCAACTCCTTGCGCTCTGTTTTACACCCTGTATTAAAAAAGAGCTGCTGGTGGGTCGGGACCCTGTGGCCTAGGGCTGCAGTTCCCCCTTGGTTTCTTCAATAACCTTTCTGCACCACCCACTGTGCTCCAAGGTGTGGGGCCTTGCAATCATCCAAGGACGCCTGGACTGACCAAGTGGTGCCTTCTTGTCACCCTCACACCATGCCAGGGTTTCCCTAACTACAGCTACCCCCGGTGGTTGTCAGTACTGGATTCACTTAGCAGAAACTAACGAGCAATAAAGCTTTTGGAGCCACTGGCCACAGACCTCCTGCCCCACACACCAGTGGCCCTGCAGGCACCAGCCCTCTTTCCTTGGCAGTGCAGGGTTTGGATTCCCCCTGTGTGAAAGAGCCCTTTGAAAGGAAATCAGCCACAAGCTGTGGGAAGTGGCTCCACCAGCAGATTTTGGGTTGATGTGTGGAGGGCCAAGAGGGACACAGAACTAAACAAAAAAGCCCCAATAGGACACCATCATTTGGGTTAGTTTTTCAAGCACCTCTGTATAAATACAGTCCCAGCCACCTGTTCCTTTGGGGTTTTTATTGTCTGGGACATAGAGCCAGGGTCGCCTCTGGCACAGGCCCCGGGAGCAACCTCTGCATCAACTCCACCTCTGCGCACTCGCTCGGAGATGAGCCGAGTTCCGTTAGGGAGATTATGATCTGTTTCCTCCCGGGCCTCGCACGGCGCTGCCCCCGGTCTCAGAGTGTTTCTCTCCCACAGCTTTTTTCCATCGTGGCCGAAGGCTCCGTGGGCCCCGGGACAAAGCGCTCAGTGTGCCCGGGGTGCGGGGCGGCCCCGGCCCAGGCCCGCGCTGACGCACAGCGGGGGCACGGCCAGGGCAGGAGCTGCAGGTCAAACGCGTCAGCTCTCCCCGCTGGGACGCAGCGGGGCGGCCCTGAGCCCTGGGCCGTCCCCTTGTGGGGATCCCTGCCTGCTGCGCACCATCCTGGCCGCACCACTTGGACACAGGACCCCGCCATTCTGCACGGGCTTTCTGAGCACAGTGAGCCCTTCCCAGCTCTGCCCCGAGGCTGGGCTATTGTCTTCTATCGAGGCTCGAGGGGGGGCCGCGGGTGCGAATTGCTGGGGCCGATGGGTCACCGGCGCTGCTCGGGCTCCTCGGGCGCTGAGCCGCCCGCACGGAACCGCTGCCGCTGCTGCCGCTGCCGCTGCCGCCGCCATATTGGGCCGCCCTCAGACCGCTCCGCCCGCCCTGCCCCGCCCCTAGAGCCCACCACAGGCAGCGCCTACACTTCCCATGAGGCCTCTCTCCCGCCGCGGGGTGCAGTGCGGGCGGCTCCCGGCAGGGGGCGATGCGGCGCGCGGGGGGGGGGGGGGGGCGGGGCCGTTGCCGTGGTGACGCGGCCGCGAGGCCCCGGCGGCGGCGGCGATTGGCCGCGCGCGCGCGCGGGGTGCGGTGGCGTCAGGGCGTGCGCGGTGACGCGCGGGGCCGGGGGTGACGGGGGGGCGACGACGCGAGCGGGGCCGCGCGTGAGGTGAGCGGGACCGGGGGGAGAACGAGGGACGGGGCTGTGAGGGAGCGGGGTCGTGAGGGGCCGGGGCTGTGAGGGACCGGGGCTGTGAGGGAGCGGGGTCGTGAGGGACGGGGGCTGTGAGGGGCAGGGCGTGTGCGGGACGGAATGTGTGAGGGACGGGGAGTGCGAGGGAGAGGGGCTGTGAGGGGCGGGGGGTGTGAGAGGCTGTGGGTGTGACAGGGTTTGGGGCAGGGGTTGGTGCAGAGGGGATATGGGTGCGAGGAGCTGGGGCGTGAGCGGCATCGGTGGCTTTAGGGTTCAGGCTGTAGTTCTTCTTGGGAAATCAGGGGAGACTGAGGACGGGACATGGCCCGCACGGGAGGAAGCTTAGGGGGACAGTGTGCCCGTCGTCTTTGCCAGGGTGGCGTGGTGGAGGGGGAATTCGCCAGGGGATTGAGGGTACCAGGCACTGCAGAGCTCTGGGGCTGGAAGGAGGAGAAGCAGGAGGATCAGGATGGACCTTTAGCAGAGCATCCGGTGAGGGGCTGCTGCAGGAGGAAGGATCTGAGAGTCCTTTCTCATCCCTCATATCTCCACGTTCTGCTCCCTCTTTCCCTGAGATCCCAGATGAAGGAGATGCATGTGGGAAGGAATCGGATGTGCCATAGGGTCCGGACAGTGCCCATCATGATGATGCAGAGGGGTCTGAGCGGTGGCTGCCCCACAAATCAGAGTCCCAGGGCTGGTTGCAGTGTTGGTCTCTAAACCAGTGACCTGTGGGTTGAGACAGCCCATGTCCTGTTTCTTGTTTCTGCCCCACTCTCCTCTCCTCCTGCCCTGTCTGTGCAAATCCCTTGTTGCCTTCAGCAGAGTATCCTTTTCTGTACAAACCTGCTCCAGGCTGAGGTGGGAGTTTTCCTGATGACTTGCCATGTGTCAGCCAGGGACAGCAGAGGAAGCATCCAGGTGGGATGTCCTGGCAGGTTCCCTCCATGCCCTGCCAAGCTGGTGCAAGTGTTGCCTTGTGTGTGGTGTGATGGGCATGTCCTGGCATTTAGCTGTGAGTGGGACAACGTGAGCCAATCATTTAGTTTTAATTCTCAGATCTCTGGCAGCAGCTGAGCACTCTGGTCTGCAATGGGAGAGAGCTCAGGGTGTGATTTGTGCACTCCCTGCATGTGATTCAGCCCTTGTTGACAGTGTCAAGGCTAATGCTGTGTTACCGAATCAGGATGAGCTTTATTGCTGGTGGACGTGAAGAAAGCCAACTCCTGATGTGCCAGTGGGGTTGGAATGACTTTAGTATTGTTCTTTGTCAGAGAGATTAAAGAGAAACTTTGTCAGGATTGTTTAGAAAAACTGTCTTCCATGTTGGGAGAGAAGGGATGAGGAACCTGCTCTGCTGTGAAAGTGAAGCTCCCGAGGGCGCTTTTGTGGCCCCACTGAGGCAGAGGCTGGTGCTGGATCCACACTTGGCAGAGCTCTAGGCTGTCCTCAGCCCCCACCTCTAAACAAGGGCAATCACTTCCTTCAGGACGATGTGACTTTGACATCACTGGCCAGGCGATCCTGATGTGATTGATGCTCCAGTGCGAGGGACTTGGGTCGTATTTTTGGATCTCACACTTGTGCCCTCCTCTGGATGTGCCTTGATCCTGTAGGGAACACCCTCCACACTCAGGCCACTGGGATCCTCAGCTTTTGAGGCAGGGGATTCATGTTCTTTTTTCATCCTCTCCTGGGCAGCTGCAGCTGCCGCTGCCATGTCAGACCTGGAAGGATGTGCAGCACTCGGGGTTCACTCTCAGCGCAGCACTCGCAGGTTGCTGCCGAGCTGCCCGTCCTGCTGGGGGCTGGTGATGCTGGTTTCTTGCTGGTTTCTTGCTGGTTCTCAGCTGCCTCACAAGTTGTCCCATGTCAAGGGCAGCAATACAAGATGGGGCTTTTCCATCGGAGTGGGAGGAGCAGCTAAGCCTGGGTAATGTCAAGGAGGGTATGTGGGTGCAAACAGCATCATGTTCACAACATCTTTGTTTAATGTTTTAGTCCAGTTAGTCTGCATAACTGTCTAAAAATAGAACATGTTTTCTCTAAGTCCTCTAGTTCAAAGCCTCATAAGCCATTTTTTTTCTGGCATTAGTCTCTTCCTTCTCTTTTGAGCCTGAAATTCATACAAGGCAAAGTTCTCAGGAAAACCAAGAAGAGTGAATGAACTCCGTTGAATCCTTAAGTTTCAGCCACCCAAGAGGAAGTTCATTAAAGTTGCAGGAACTTTCTGGCAGCCTCTTGAAGGTGGATTAAGCAAGCTGAGTAAACAAGCAGCCTTGTGGCCACCATAGACCTTTGTCTAGCATCAACTGTGCATTGTCATAAGAGCTCAGGGTCATCAGCCTCTGGCTGCAGGTGACTTAAGGCAAAGGTGACATCCCTGGTGAGGGGATGGGGCTGTCTCTGCTGGACACCCCAGGGTTTGCTCTACCTCCTGGTCCTGGGACAGATGCTGCCTGTGGCAGCGGCCCCCTGGAGTCACCTTGGCCCAGGGCTTCAGCGTACGAAAGAGGGAGTGTGTGTTTAAATTTCAGAGCTGCTGCTGGACCCAGCCCAGTGCTCCCAGCAGCATAAATATCTGGCCTTCAGCACAGCCGTGGAAACTTGCTCTCTGTCCTTCTGCAGATTGCTCCAGGTTTCGGCTGTCCATGCTGACATGGTGACCGAGCGGTGGCTTTCGGTGACGGGCAGACGGGGACAGCTGCTCCGCAGAGGTAACCCTTCCCCTTTGCATGTGGGCCACCAACCAAGGCACTTACCAGTGTTTCTAGAAACTTGGGGTAGGGAAGAGCCTGGGAAGAGCGGTTTGCTTCCAGCAAGTTTCACTTTGTCCATGAGCTTAAACTTTCTTAAATTTCATTTTAAATTTAAACTCTGTACCTTATTTTTGTTCGGTTTCTGAATATGATCTTATGGATTACTTCAGGGATACACTGTGAGGACCATGGTCTAATCCTGTTCTCCTCAGCTGGCTCTTGCTTTAGAAAGCACAGTGACATAACATTTCATTATTTTGCTGGTGTTTATGACTGAAATTGGCTCTCGTAGATGGGGGAGGGCATATGAGATCCAGGGCTGCACGTGGGTAACTGATCACCCAACAGTCCCACACATGACCCGGCAGTGGGGCTGATGCTGTCTGTCGGTGTCAGACAAAGCCGAGCAGATCGTGGCAGAGGCAGGACAGGGGTTTGGAGGAGGTGGTCAGCAGGGACATGGGCGGGCACCGTCCTACCTGCAGACCCTTGAAGTGATTCCTGGAATCAGCGGTGCTGAGCCTGTCTGCATGTGGCTGTGGGTGTGTGTTTCCCACAACACAGGTCTGAGGCGTTGAGCTGTTGTGGGTTTCTGTGTCACGTTGGTGCAACTGTTACACTGTCTCTGTTCTGGTATTCAAGACACAGACTTCCAAGGATCTTCACAGCATGTGGAGAGGATTTTATAATGAGCCCCATGAGGCTTTGCCGATCAGAAGAGCATTGTTGTACAGAATTGCTTTCTGGTGTTTATGGGCTCTGTCTTTCTTGCGTGATGCCTTTTGACAAATACGTATTTTTGTACAGTACATCTTGTTGCCCTTTGGGGAATATTTCATCTGTGGCTATTGAATTATGGACTGGAAATCTGCAAATGATCTTGGAGACTGAGGGATTGGCACAACAAGAGACTCTTGGGCTCCTCTGAACAACAGAACCTGACATACAAATGATGTTTTAATTGGGTGAGATGATGTTACAGTGCTTATGTCTGAAAGGTTATTTGCTGTCAGATCCCAGCCTGGCTTGCCCTGGCTATGACATTTTAGATGTCAGGGGTTTTGTGGCTTGTACTGACTCTTTTGCTTAGAGCAGGAACAAACTGATAACCGCAGATTTGTTGGGCTCTGTTGCTGCTTCTCATCAGGTGCTGCAGAGTAATCTCTGCTTTTTCTAGAGGTGCACTGCTGCAGTAATTTTGGAGAGTCTGGGAAAGTCTGGACAAACAGAAGTGAATTCCATAGTGAGGACAAGTAAGATTTTTCTGTAGAGCTAGTTTTATTTTTTTTTTAATACTCTGAAATGTGCTTGCCTCGGCAGAATGCCTGGGAAATTACTTTCCCAAAGCGAGGTTTAGAGTGGAATGATTGATGCCAGTATGAATCCTTTTGGTCAAGGAGGTTGTGAAATGCATTCTCCCCAAAATATATGTTTTGGGATGACATTCACTGGAGCCCTGCTTGATTGCAGGAAGGGTTCAGAGCAGAACTGACTCGAGATATATCTTAGTTTCATTATGACTTCTTGAAATGCTTTAATATTCACTGTTTCAGTCATAATGTCTGGAAAATGTCTGTGTTTTCCAAGGCTTAGCCAAGAGCTTGCGAACATCTGGGATCATTTTGGTCAGGTCTTTCTATTTGGCTTTGCAAAGGGCTCTGAAATGTGTGTGTGGATGTTGGGGGGCTTTCCTGGGAACCTCATGGACAGGCTCTGCTCGAAGTTTTGAGTTTTGGGGAGTCTGTGGTTTGCAGGGGAATCCTGACCATGGAGGAGGAAGTGGCAGGATGAAAGCACAAGCCAGAAACACAAGTGTTTGTTATGGTGCTGGATCAAGCCAGAACCCATCTCAGGGGCTGGGGTATGGCCACAGCCTGGTAATCTCCATGTTACCAGAAGTTGTTGCCATCATGCTGCATTTCCTGATTTGCCCTAGTCTGGGAACTGGAGCTTGAAATAGCAAAAACCAGAACATGCATGTTCAACCCTTAACAGAGATGTGGGATCTAGACAGGGAATGGTTCTGGTGATTTGAAAGGGCTGATGAGCTGATAGGGAAGCATTTCTTTGATGGGCTGTTAAGACAGACTTTACTGCGGAAACACATGCCTATCTCATTAGGACAGGCTTTGTCAGGCCTGTCCTGGCAGAGGTTGTGTGAGATGGCTTCAAAATAGGCAATGCTTTGTGCAGTCATCTTGTTGATGGGAACCTAAGCTCAAACCCTTATCCTTCCTGACTTGTTACAAACATTTTTCAATGGAACTCTTAATTTCATCATAATGCAATCTAGGATATTTCTGAAAATGCCCAAATCAGCTTTTCACCTTTAAGTTGTTTATATGGATTCTACTAGAGATGTTGGCCCTTGAAAGCTGTTAACTCCACAAGGGCTGATGGTCAGAGAACCACATCTCTGAAAATATCCGTGGGTTCTCATGTCTCTGGGGTAGGCCTTATGTTGTGGAACTTAGGGACATGGGGATCTCTGGAAAAGGGTTGTTGGTGAGCATGAACTTGAGGAGCCTGCTGAGCTGCCAGCAGCTGGCTGTGTCAGGAAGCAGTAGCTGTTGGCTCACCGTGAGCTCTGTGGCTCACCCTGTACCCCCAAGACAGTGCCAAAGGCATGAGGATGTTACAAAAAGTGTGAATGCTTTGCTCAAGGGTTTTGTTTTCTGGGAGCTGAGGCAGAAATCCAAATAGTCAGAGCACACTGTGAGTCTTGGCAGGATCACACTGACATGGTCGCTGCTCCTTTCCCTGCTGAAAAGGCAGGGAAATCTCTGTTCTCCAGGCAGCTATTGCTGTGTGAATGTGGCCAAAAATAGTAAGGAAACAGCATTCCCATCTAGTTCCCTGAGAGGGTGTTGTACTAGTTTGTGTGGAAAAGTGATTCTGGTGTTCTCTGGAGGTTTTCCTATGGAGATGTGTGCAGTCAGACTGGGACCCCTCTGTTTTCCTGGCTGAAGGGGAGCTGCAGCAGACACAGCAATCTGCTCGATCCATCTCGCTGCGCATGTTCCTGGCCCTGCTGAATCATCGGAACTTGTGCCTGGGCACAGTTGCTCTCTGTCAGCTGCATCCTGGGATCAGAGCAGCGTGGCTGGTGCCCAGGATATTTTGCTAAAGTCTACAAAACCAAGTAGCACTTCTCTGGGAGTCCAAGTGTAAACATAACAAAACTTACAGGCTGATGGATTTATTTTTTTTTTTTCCTGATTAGTTCAACAGATCTAAACAGATCCAACAGATCTAAAATCTGTTGCTGCAAAGAGGAGGAGGCTTGCTACTGGTTTTGTGGGCATTTTGCTGGATCTGGGAGCACTGGCAACGTAGCAATAAAACCTAGGGGCCTGCTGGATGTTTGGCTCCAGACAGAAGGCTGCATGCATGTGTGTGATCCTAAGTGACTCATCGGCCCACTGCTGCTTTTCTGCCCCCATTGCTTTTCTGGGGAGCTGATTGCCCCTTCCAGAGCAGGGGTGGCACTTGTTGGTGTCCCAGTGACCCTGAAACTTTGGGGAAATCTAACCTGGGTCCTGGTGTGTGCAGCACTGCCAAACTTGGCCTCCCTGACCACCAGCGGTGCTGAGCCACAGCTTGTCCCACTCACCACTTTCCTGGAGTTCCATTTCGGTGCTGCTCTGGGTCTGTAACACCCTGTGCCCACTGTTTGCCTTGGGAAGTGGTGTTGCTGTTTCTGTGAGCTCCTCCCTCACCAGCCCTGTTCTATAATTACTGATGTTCCTGAAACCCGATCCTTCCATGTGTCCTGCTCAGGTTCGGGAGGACAAGGGGTCCCTAAGCAAACCGACTGCCCTGGAGTACAGCCAAGAGGACTTCAGCAGTTTGGGAAAGCATCATCTTACAGTGGTTCAGTGAGTTCTGAGCTTCCAACCTCCTCACCTTTGGGATGGTAAAGGAAGGGGGAATACATCCCAGACAGCTTCTCTGGCGTGAGTGCCAGGTTTGCAGCGTGATCCCAAAGCATTGCCACAGTTTCACAGCCACCTCTGCTGTGCACTGGGCTGTGGGGGGATGATCCTCTCTCCTTGCCAGACGTAACGATCTTCTCAAATAGCAGCACTTCTGTGCCATTTCCAGCACTGAGAAGGCCCAGTGGTGTCACCTTTCCAATACCTGCTTGTTTCCTGGCTGCTGTCCTTGTTCCAGTGGGTGAGACCCACGTGCCCCTCCTGGCCATAGGTACTTCGGGCTGTCCTGAGTTGACCGCAAAACACAAATACCAGTCAGCAGTTGGCAGAATGAGATGTGCCAGTTTATTTCCTGCAAGTCATCCTGGAAATGCCTTGTACAGGAATGTACGACAGGAGAAGATGGTCACAAGCAGTGCAGGGAGCTGACCAGGGGCCGGGCAGGCCAGACCTGCAAGTGTGACTGCGAACAGGTGTCAAAATCTGCAATACAGGAATAAACAATGACACTTAGCACTGATCTATTGCTCTGCACTTCCAAAACATACCGTCTCCATGAGCTAACGCAGCCAGGGAAGGATCAGGAAGGAAGCACTGTAAAAATCCTGGGTTTGTTTCTTTGTGGTGGATTTTGGTTTTGGTTGAGGTTTCTTTGATGATAAAGGAAATGGAGGTATGGGACTTGACCAGATTTGCTGAAGGTCATGGAGCAGCACTACAAGTAAGAGCTAACAACTGCACAGCTCTTCACAGCCTGCCCTGCTGCTGCCCTTCCGCCAGCATCAGCCACGGAGCCTCACAAGGGCAGGGAGTCCCTCTGCTGGGAAGCTGTGGAGGGATGACTCCTCTGTCTTCCAGTATCTCAAGATTTTGAAGCACATCTCATGCATGCTTGGAGCTGCTGGAGCCAGGGAGGGCTGCAACTCTTGGAGAACGAGCAGCCCGGCAGACCCTGCTTTGCGCATGGCTGAGAGTTCAGTGCCCAAAGTCTGCTTTTTTTCTGTGTCTGCAATACCTCTTGCACTCTGAACAAAGCCAGCAGCAAGTTCCTTTTGGAGGAAAATGTCATGACCTGGTTTTGGGTACAGCATCAATCATGGTACAAAAAGAGAAGAATCCAGCAAGTTTTGTAACCTTTTTTAATGAGCTGGGGGTTTTTTTCCCCCCTCAGTGCCCAGGAAGTGGGTGAGTTAAAACATGCAGTAGAGGTGTGATTCATTTTGGCAAGCCTGGCTGCGCAAGGCAGCTGAGGGAAATCTCCTGCACCCTGTGTCACATGTCCCTGAGTAATTAGCAGCAGCTATGGTAATGGCAGCTCTGGCAGCACCCCACTGCTTAGTGAGCCCAGCTCACTCTTGGGGAAGCACAGGTGGTCCACACTGAGCAGCCTTGGAGAGAGAATCACAGGACTGGACTCTGGGGCATGGAACAACATCTACGCAGATGCTTCAAGGGGAAGAATCTGGCCCACAATGTCCGTCCTGGTCAGTGCTGTGTGGGAGGGCTCTTCCTTGCTAGCTCTAGTAGTTTATTTTTGTGTGTAGCCTGCCTTGCGGCCAAGACTTTGAGTAAGGGAGGAAACACTCGGCTACTAAGTACTGCTGAGATCTCATTGGCTAATACGGGGGTATGCTGATCTTCCAGGAGCAAACACAAACATGTTTTCAGTGTTCGTCTCCCCTGTTTTGTACTCTTAGTTACCTTTCCTGTATTGCAGCATCTGCTTAGCTCTTACTTGGCTTTTATTAGTAGTAGCTGACGTATAGGAGGAGGAACAGAAACTGGTACTTGGTCAGCAGATCTTGGAAGCAGTGACACAACCCGAGGGAAGTCTGCAAAAGGTGGTCAACCAGCAGCAATCACATCTCCTTGATGGATTCAGGTCAGTTTTCGATTGTGGATTTCAAAATGTGCTGCGCATCACAGTGCTGCCCTACGGAGGGCTGAGTTCTCATCTCACCCCTCCTGTTTCTTTTGGCTGTGAATTTGGCGAACATTCTTATCCAGAGGAATAAAAACACGAGCCAGGAGTGCTCCCATGGTATATTGGTTCCCTTTTGCCATTCCTGATGACCTCTTTTACAGTAACTTGAACAGCTACTTTGAGCGGATCAGCTCTGTGACTTGACTCTTGGGAGGTTTGGACCTTTCTTTGGTGCTTTGCTTTGCCTGGAAACTCTGAGCTTGGCTCCAGGGTCTACGTGCTAATCAGCAGTATTAGCTGCCAGGGGAACTGCCAGGCCACAGGGGCACAGGCTGTTGGTTGATGAACTGGAGGCTCTTGGTCAGCTGTACTGCCTTCTTGCAGGGAATCCACACTGAAGGTTTATCTCCTTTTAACTTCTGTTCCTGTTTTTTTCCTCTTCTGGTTTTGCCACGTCTCTCTCCCTGTTCCCACTGATGGTTTAGCTTGGCGTAGATGCCAGCTTCTAGGAAAGACAAACCTGTTGCCCAAGCTGTTTGCAGCCAGCAGGCATCAGCCCAAGCCCAGAGCCAGCAAACAAACCCTCCCTGCCCTGGCTGCAGAGGAAGCTGCTGGCTCAGCCAGGGTTACCAAAGCTCCTTGAAACAGGGATTGAGGCAAGGGCAGAGCAAGTCATGAGATGCTTGCCCTCTTGCTCATTCCCATCCTGTGGGAAGAGGAAGGGAAACATCTTTGCTAGATTCTCTGGATATGCTTAGGAAGAAATTCACAATCTCCATCCTTGTTTCCATCAGCGTCCTGTGACAGCTGCCAAACGGAAAAAAAGGGGTGGGTGTCTACGGCAGGCAGAAATCTCTGCAAGTCTTCCTGCAGCTCGAAGTTTGTGTGCTGCGCTCTGGCACAGGACTCAGCCAAGAGGAGCAGACCATGTTATCCCTGCTCCGGCAACTTGGCCACTGGATGTGGCGGCACCAAATGGCTTGAGAGGTCCTGGGGTGGAGATGGGCCCTTTGGCTGTCCTTTGTTACCCACAGTGCTGTCCCACAAAGATTCTGGGCTGCGGTGCTGGCTGGGCAGGTCCCTCCTTGCGCTCAGATGGAGAGACTTTGGACAAACCTCTGGAGAGCGCCAGCTTCCCAGGACCCCCATTCCCACTGAAGGGCTTGCAGGGGAGCAGAGGGAAGCATGTGAATCCTTGGTGAATCTCCACAGTCTCTGCCTGCTGCCTCCCTGCTATACCTGGCACGGGGGTGAGGGCTGAGGTCCCTCTCCTGCTGGGGGCTCTGCCCAGCTGGCTGGCTCCTCCAAGGGGTGTACAGGCACGGCCCACGCCTGGCCCTTTACCCAGGCAGCGGCTGCCTTGGCCCTTCATCTGCCAAAGGCTGGGGCTGCAGCCTCCCATGTGAGATCAATCCTCTTTTCCAGTCCTCTCCCTCTATCCCAGTTGTTTAGAAAACAGGAAGGGCTAAGGGAGAGGCAGGTGTGCAAAGAGCTCCTGCAGCTCCCCTCTGCCCAGGCCCCTGAACTCTTGGCCTGCAAGGAGATACTCAAGCAACACATTTGGAGCCTTCTGGTAAAAGCGTTTCTCTCTCTGGCTCTTCAGCCACTCTCAAAGGGCGGGATTCACATCCATATCCTTTCTGTAATGCCTGTGTGCACGAGCAGCCTTAGCTGGGGCCCTCTGGACCTGTCTGTCCGTGTCTCGTCCTCTGTTTTCTCCCTCCTCACACCCATCCAAGCCCGACTCCAAGCACAGTTTTGGAGTTGCTTTTTTGGGTTTTGGGGAGAAAACTGCATGCCAAAAACTTGCTGCTGCCCTGGGTGCACATGGCCCTGAGTAGACCCAGCAGATGCAGGACAGCATGTCAGGGACGTGCCCACATTATTCCAACATGTCCCATGAGACATCTGGGGCAAAGCAGAGAGCTCTGTCTGCAGTGGGTTTAAAGCAAGGGGCTTGTGCTGGATGCCAGGGACAAAGGGAATCTAATGAGCTGCTCATTAAGCTCCTGCAGGATCGATTTTCCACTGTAGATGAGCTGCTCCTGCCACAAGCTTCCCCTGCTAACTGCTCTTCCAGGCAAAAGTGTTTCCCTGATGTTTGTGTGATCATTTATATATAACCCTGAAAAGGATGAAGTTCATTACCCTCCATCTCCAGTGAATAGGTTTTCCTGCCTGTCTGCTGTGTCCCACCACGTGGGATGTGTGAGCAGAGGCCAAGGATAACACAGCCCTTCAATGGTCCCTCAGTGCTCATGTGGAGGCACGGGAAGGGAGCACCCCCCTGCCTGCTCCTGCTGCCAAGGAGCACAGGCCACTGTGCTCGCTGTTGCCACTAATGTACCTCTTCTGGAAACAAAGCCACCTGTCCTGCAGTCTGAATTCCCAGTGTGGAGGGAAAAAACAAAGCCCCCTCAACCACAGGAGACCCAGGCTCTGGTGCAGCACCAGCTCCAGGGGTGACTTGTGTCCTGGCTTTGTAACGTGTTTGTGTTCACCCTCCCACCTGCAGGTTTTGTTCTCTCCCTGAGCTGCTTCCTTGCTCTTTCAGGGAGCTCTGACCTTGATGGCTTTCCAGCAATCCAAGGAGCTGGCTGCAGCTCAAGTTCGAAGTGCCAGGTGTGAGGGTCTGCTGCGGGAGGGCAAACAAATCCAGGGAGTTCTGGGTCACTGCCCTCCCCCAGCAAGCCCTGAGCTGTGCTGTGGCCTTGGGCACAAGGCACAGACCATCCCAGAGCTTGGGGTTGCTTTTATACGAGGCCCCTGCAAGATCCTGCATTAGTTTAATTTGAGTCTGCAAATTGAAGCTTTCTTGGTTGAACCTGGATTTCAGTGGCTTTCCTGATGGGTATTTCTCCACTTAAAAATTGCTCTCTTAAGGAAGTGGATGGAACTTTACATAAGCTGAGCTTGAGATATTAATTATTCAAGCAAGAGTCATTTTAGGAATCAAGATGTGGCATGGTTGGGAGGGAGGTGGGAATGGCTCTGCCATAGCCACGGTACCGGTGCTGCATCGTTTGGTCGGCTGGAGCTCTTTGTGGGCTCTTTGGGATGGATTAAGGCAAACAAGGAGCGGAAGTGCGTGGGGGAGGATGGGGCCGTTCCTCCCACAGGAAACCCAGGATTAAGACACTGGTTGGATTGTGTGGCCGTTGGGATCGCACTGCTGGACCCCGTGGCTGAGCACGGCCCAGCAGCTGCGCAGAGCAACAGCAACACATTCAACCCTGCTCTTGGCAGAGGAGCCAAGTGAAAACAAACACAAAGGCTGTAACTGGCAGCACTCTGACGGGAAGGAGTGTGAGTGCAGGGCCGACAGGAAGCCATCAGTCTTGCAGATGGCTTGCACGGGCCAGGGACTTCTAGCCTCTGCCTGCTGCTGCACTGAGCCCTGCTCCCCCAGTATCTTCCACTTACGGGCAAGGCACGCCCTGATCAGCTGCTGCTCCCAACCCAAGCTCTGCCGTGGCTGGGCAGGGACAGAGGGTGAAGCCAGCCCTGCTTTGATTCTTCTGGAGATGCTGGCTCTGTCAGACCCTGGCCCTGGCTGTCACCATCACATCCCAGGTCACTGGCGGCTCTGGGGGACATTGTCTGGAGCAGTGTTTCTGCTATGGCATTTGCAAGCTGGGTCCCTGGGTGGCATCTGAGCTGGTTTGTGATCTGCTGGGCTTTAAAAACAATTCTGTGAGCTTTTGCTTCCTTGAGTCCTACAGAATGTTTATTCCAGAGTGCAAAGGGATCTTTAAATGGCCCCAGCTCTGCATGTCTCACTGGCCAAGGAGCAAGCACAGAGCAGGACTGGTGTGGTTGGTGACACTGCCCTGCTGCTGAGCTGCTCCATGCAGGCACTCAGTGTCCTCTCTCCCATGTCCTGCAGGCTAGCAGGAACAGCCTGGTGGGGTCCATCTTGGATAGACGCGGATGATGCCAGAGCTATGACAGGGATTGCAGTCTTGGCACTGAGGGGTGATCAATTATGGAACAACTACAGGAGGAAGTACCTGAGGTCAAGGAAGAGGAAGAGGAAGAGGCAGTGATGGTGGCAAGCGGAGCCTCAGACCCAACTGGAGGACCAGACAGCTCGCTGCCTTCAAGCAGCTACACAGGTGAGTGGAGCCACAGGTGCTCATCCTGTGGAGCATCCAGGCACCCACAGCCCCCAGGCAGCATGCTCAGCTGCAAGGGCAGAGAATCTGTCCCTGAATGGAGTTCAGCTGGTTTTAATCTCTTCCCTTTGAGAAATAATGCTCCAAGTTATGGAGAGCTTATTTCTTCTCTGAGATCACTGCACAGCCGTTGGCAATTGAACTTAAAAGGACAGGTAGGTAACATTGTGCTTGAGAGCAAGGGGCCTCCCAGGGTGCTTGGGAACGCTTCCTTGGACACTTCTTGAAGTCCTCAGTGCAAAGTGGTTGTAGGAGGTAGGAGAGAAGGTTTGTGGATGCAGAAGAGGCTCCTCCAGAGGCCTTGATGTTCCAGCTGGGATGTCCTGTGCCAGCAGCCAGCCAACCAGGGATTATAAAATCTGCTGGTTGGGGTTTCATTGCCACGGCATGAATGCCAGAGGGAATAAAGAAGCATTGATGTGGAGTCTGAGCTACTGGGGTAGTCTTGGCTCTGCGCACGGCATTTGCCTGCAGCCAGTGCCAGATTCCAGATGTGATACCAGGGACAGGCAGGACAGGGCTAGAAATCCCTCCTCAGCCCCATGGCTGGAGGAGCTGGCCACACCAGGAGCTGGGCCTGTGGCTGTGACATGGAAGGACGTGTCCCTGTGTGTGTTTGCAGACCTGTCACAGAGCTCCTCTCCCTCGCTGTCGGACCAGCTGCAGATGGGCTGCGAGGAGGCAGCGCTGGGAGCGCTGAACGTGGAGTGCAGGGTCTGCGGAGACAAAGCCTCGGGGTTCCACTACGGCGTGCATGCCTGCGAGGGCTGCAAGGTGAGAACCAGGGAGGGCTGGGTTCAGCAGCACCAAGCAGGGCTTAGACCCCAGGGACTGGGCTGCCTCCTCACACAAGCAGATTTGCAGCAAAACAGGGATTCGGGATTGATTGTAAAAAACTCAATTGAACCTGTCTAGAATGTGGCAAGTACAGGCAGGCAGCAAATGCTGCCCTGGGAAGGTGGCTGAGACCTGTATGGCCCAAACCTTGCCTTGTCATGCTTTGCTGTATAAGGCAAATCCATCTGTCCCCACAGGGACCCTGAGTTTGCTTTTAAAAATGGTTTCTGTGCTGCAGATCAGCAGTGAGCTGTGTATTTATCCCCCTGGGATCATTGGCTGCAGCTTGGATGTTCCTGGAATTCTGGAATTCTTTCCCCTGCAGCAGATCCAGCAGGGTTGCATTAGCAGCCCAGGTCCTGCCAGACATTCCTGCAGGCTGGGGTTGGCCCATGGCTTGTTCCTCCATCCCTCCTTGTGGGCTGCTGGCAGTCACACAGCACCAGGCATGGAGTGCCCCCCACACTTCTTCCTCTGCAGCCCCTTTCTCCATAGAGACTCTGCTTGCATCAGAGAGACCAGGGCTCCCCTTCCTCACCCCCCTGAACCTCCCTGAAGCTCCTGGGGATAACAAACCAGCCTGGTCCCAAACCACAGGCACTGCTGCTCCATGTCCCCTTGCTCCCTGCCTGCAGGGTTTCTTCCGCCGGACGATCCGCATGAAGCTGGAGTACGAGAAGTGTGAGAGGAGCTGCAAGATTCAGAAGAAGAACCGAAACAAGTGCCAGTACTGCCGCTTCCAGAAATGCCTCTCGCTGGGCATGTCACACAATGGTGAGTGTCACTGCTGCCCACAGGCCTGGCCAGCTGGGTGACACAGGGCCAGCTGCCCTCCTGTGAAGGGAGGCCTCCCATGGCCTGCTGTGCTGTAGCCTATGGCTCTTCTTGCTAGGGGATCATTCAAACCCAATGCTTCAAGTATTTGACTCTTCGTCCCCTTTTTCTGTATGAGAAGGGGCTGTTTATTCCCACCGTGCAGTACAGCTGCTGGCATGTGACTGTCCCTTACAGACTGGCCCAGAGGGAACTGGCATGCAGATTGTTCTTCTGTGCTGGCATTTTCAGACTTCAGGTGTAAGAATCTTGGATCCAGACAAGCAAAGGTGTTTTATGTGGGAATCGGGGTTTGTGCAAGAGCCCAGAGGAGTGGGATGGGAGTCTGGTGTGAGGAAGCAGCAGTGGCTGGTTCATGGTGTTGATGCTGGAGGAGCTGCAGCCTGGAGAAGCATTGTGTTGTGTAGCTGCAGGTGTTCTCCAGCAGACCTGTCTGTCTGCAGCAGCAGAACAAACTCCTGCCTCTCTGGATGCATCTTCTGGGGTCCCCCCGCTGTCCTGACCCCCAGTTTTGCCCCCCCAGCAATCCGCTTCGGGCGCATGCCAGAGGCAGAGAAGAGGAAGTTGGTGGCAGGGCTGACAGCGAGCGAGATCGGCTGCCAGAACCCGCAGGTGGCTGACCTGAAGGCTTTCTCCAAGCACATCTACAACGCCTACCTGAAGAATTTCAACATGACCAAAAAGAAGGCAAGAGGTATCCTGACCGGGAAGGCCAGCAGCACCCCAGTAAGTTCCCTCCCAGGGCAGGTGGGGCTGGCCATGGCCAGCACAGGGGACTGTTCTCTGGGAGATGCTGCACATCTCCCTGCTGCCGTAGCTGTTCCATATGCACCATTCCCACCTGTGGCCAGGTGGGTTCTGCATGTCCTGCCCTTTGCTGGGAAAAATCCCATTGCTCTGCAGACTTGTGCTGTGGTGGGTGGGTGCAGACTGCCTGGGCACTGTCAGCCCCAGAGGCAGGGCACAGCACAGGGACAGGCAGACAGGACTGTCCTGGGCAGAGCTGGCACCTCGAGTCCCCGCAGCAGACTCCTAACTTGCTTCTTGTTCAAGCAGCCTTTTGTGATCCATGACATGGACACCTTGTGGCAGGCAGAGAAGGGGCTGGTGTGGAAGCAGCTGGTGAACGGTATCCCCCCCTACAAGGAGATCGGGGTGCACGTCTTCTACCGCTGCCAGTGCACCACGGTGGAGACCGTGCGGGAGCTCACCGAGTTCGCCAAGAGCATCCCCAGCTTCATAGGCCTCTACTTGAACGACCAAGTGACTCTGCTCAAGTACGGGGTGCACGAGGCCATCTTCGCCATGCTGGCCTCCATCATGAACAAGGATGGGCTGCTGGTGGCCAACGGGAACGGCTTCGTGACCCGCGAGTTCCTGCGCAGCCTGCGCAAGCCCTTCAATGAGATCATGGAGCCCAAATTTGAGTTTGCTGTGAAGTTCAACGCGCTGGAGCTGGATGACAGTGACCTGTCCCTGTTTGTGGCTGCCATCATCCTGTGTGGAGGTGAGCGGGTGCCCTCGGCCGTGCCAGGGTCAGGAAGAGTCCTGCCTCCTTAGAGGTGGTTCAGAGGGGGCTAGGGGAGCTGAGCTGCAGCTGGCCCTGAGGTCAGCCAGGGATGTCTCAGGGGCGTGAGAGAAGAACTGAACACTTCCAAAACCAAAGTTTCTCTGTGGCGGTGATGCCTGGCAAGCTTGGACCAACAGCAAGGAATGTAGAAGTGGCATCTCCTCATGCGCTGCTGTGGGATACGTTGCCCAAGGGCACGCTTCTCCCCTTTCTAGCTGATGAGGTTGAAGTCCCGGTGGGTGGGTTACAGTCCCCAGCTCCCTTTCCCCAGGAGGAGCGTGTACTTTGGAAGGCTGCACCATGACCCTGCAGCTACCATGCTTCCTCTCCACAGACCGCCCTGGCCTGATGAACGTGAAGCAGGTGGAGGAGATCCAGGACAACATCCTGCGAGCACTGGAGTTCCACCTGCAGTCCAACCACCCAGATGCCCAGTACCTCTTCCCCAAGCTGCTGCAGAAGATGGCTGACCTGCGGCAGCTGGTGACAGAGCACGCCCAGCTGGTGCAGAAGATCAAGAAGACAGAGACAGAGACATCTCTGCACCCGCTTCTGCAGGAGATCTACAAGGACATGTACTAAGGACCTGTTATTTATGAGAATGAAGCCATGGATTCCCATCACGACTCTGTACAGAAACAAAACCCTTCCCAGTGTCTTCCATTTCTCCTACTGGAAACTCTTTTCTACATGACCCTGACATACGGTACATAGGGTGAGATGCCGTCAGGATTTGCAGCTGCCTCCTGCTCGGCCAGGGCTTCCGTTAACACACACTAACAAATCTGCAAAGCTGCTGTTCCCGTTCCTATGGCCCAGCTCTGGCTGCTCCCAGAGCAGAGCGGCCGCCCAGTTTACATGGCTCAGGCAGCGAGGTTCCTGTGGCACCCCGGGTCCCCAGGGTGGGGAGCTCTGGTCCTTGGGAGAGCCAAGGGGGTGCAGGGGCCAGCGGGGCCGACAGCAGCACTCACAGTGTGTCTGTATCCTCTTGTTCCTTTGCACTCCGAAGAAGTGAGCCGCGAAGTCTGGGACAGTGTGATGAAAGGATGTTTCTCTCTTACCCAAAGAACAGCCCCAGAGTCTTTGAACACGGGTAGGGGCTGTCACAGCAGAGACCCTCAGCTGCAGCCCCGCTGTGCTCTGCAGTGCGTTCCTGTCTCCCAGCGGGACTGTGTGAGCTCTGCCTTCCTGGGTGCTGTGTGCGAGCCTTTGCTCCTGGTGCCCTCGTTCCATAGGGAATGTGTCCCTTGGCACCTCAGTATGAGAGAGGGTGGGATGGGGAAGTGGGAGGGAAAGGATTTGACTCCTTAAAGTTCACCTTCAGAGCAGAGGCACAGAATCCATGGCTTCCACAGGCTGTTCTGCACAGATGTGAGTTACAAAAAAGGCGTGCAGAGGGTCAGGGGCCTTGAGCTCCTCTGGGTTTGGTGTCCTGCCTCAGTTTCCCCTCTGTGAAAGGGACCTGGATTGTCACCTGCTCTCTGCTCGGAGCAGGAGCACGAGGATCTGTTAGTGCATTGGTTGCAGAGAGCTTTGCAGCTGCTTTATAAACAGGGAGGGGGTGGTTGGGATGCTCACAATGGGCAGCAGCTTCCCAGCGAGCGTGGCTGTGTCAGGGAAGCTGCCAGTCCTCCTCTGCCACTGCTCCCAAGAGTGGGAACAGGTCCAGGCTTCGGGGTCTGCCTGAACCCAGCACCATTCTGGGACTTTACCTCACAACTTCTCACAGCTGTAGTGAAACACCACGGTGCCACCTGGGCCAGGCCAGGCCCTTGGTGTGGGGGGCTGTGTCACTTGGGCTCAGGGTGGGGGGGAGGATGGACCTGGGAAGGGCTCAGTTTCCCTTTCAGGATAATGGTGTCTGACCTAAGAAGCAACACTTCCCTGTCTGCAGCTCGTAGTCCCGTGTGTCCTGAGCAGCCTTATTAAAATACTGGTATTCCCAAGGAGGGGTTGTGGGAGCAAATTATTCAGTTTTATTTTACTTTCCTCCTCTTCAGGATAGCAGATTTCCCTGGTGCAATAATTCCTTTAAAACCCAAAGGGGAAGAGCACTGGGCTTTCCCTCCCCGTCACAGGGCTGGCCGGTCCCA
Organism: Corvus cornix cornix; assembly: GCF_000738735.6. Classification (NCBI taxonomy): domain Eukaryota; kingdom Metazoa; phylum Chordata; class Aves; order Passeriformes; family Corvidae; genus Corvus; species Corvus cornix. The sequence goes on from NC_046354.1 coordinate 3,532,616, forward strand.
AACCTCCCCCTGCTGCCACACTCCGCTCCTTTTGCCGTGCCTCAGTTTCCCCGCCCACCCCCTCCCCTCCCTACCTCGCAGGGGTGTTGGGAATTACCGTTTCTGAAGCACTTTGAAGCCCTCTGGGGGAAGGCACTGGAGACGTGTGTGTGCTGGTCGGAGCCTGGGGGATTTGCCCTTCCCAAAGCCCCGGTGGTGTCCCCACCGGGGCCACAATGCAGGACTCGTGCCATCACCTGGGAAACTTTTTGCTCTTCCTTCCTCGACAGCGTAACAACCCTCAAACTGAAATGTATATTTTTGCTAGAAGTACAAACCTCCAAGTGTTTTTAATAATATAAATAGTGTCCACAAACTGACTTGACTTTAAATAAATCTGAACTAAATATTTAAGAACCTTTTAGCGTCCAGCCTGTATTTGTGGGATTTCTCTCAGCACCTGGGGGCTGTCCGTGGGAGGATTTCCAGCAGAGGCTATGGCATTTGCTGTGATTTCCAGGGATTTGCCATGATTCCTGGGGCTCTGTAATTCCCAGATCTCATACCTGCTGTGGTTTTCCTGCTTGCAAACCTAAAGCAGTAGAAAAGAGCCAGTCCTGAGCAGGATCCCAGCCTCAGAGCTGGGTGTGTCCTGCCCCAAATGCTGCGGGCGGAGCTGGAAATGAGGTGAAAACAGCCCGAAATGGGGAAGAATGAGCTCCAGGGCAGTCACGTACTGGCACCTGGTGCTGCCCTTGGCTGTGGCGTAGCACCTGAGAATTTGCAGGGAGCAGCTGCAGATCCCCGGGCTCCCCTCTGCCCGGTTTGAGTGCCCTGGGGGAAGCTGTTCCAGTGCTCCCTGCCTCTCCCGTGCAGCTGGAGGCACACGGAGCCGTGGTGCTGCTGGGCAGGGGGCCCAGGGTACCTGGCTGGGGACCCTGTGTGGTTTACCCCAGCAGGCAACGAAACATCACCCACCCGTTCACTCCCTCCCTTCCCAGTGGGATGGGGGAGAGAACTGAGAAAGAAGTGAAATTCACAGGCTGAGTTAAAGGCAGTTTAATAAAACTGGAAAGGAAGGGGAAATAATAATGATAAAAGAATTATAATTTAGTGATGCACACTGGAGCGGTGCCCCCGTCCAGGCTCCTCACTGCGGGAGCAGCAGGAGCTGCAAAGTCCTTGACTCAGTGTAAACAGTGCTCACGCACCCGGCTGCTATCAGCCAGCCCGGGCTTGTCCTCCGCCCAAAATACGTGTCCCCGACTACTAGGAGAGAATTATCCCAGCCGGACCCGGGACTCACCGAGGCCATAAATAGCCCTGGGAAGTGGCCCAGCCCTCTTCGCTGCTGGGGAAGAGATGGAGTCAGGCTCGCTGATGGCATCTGGGCCGTTCGGGGCCGGGGGAAGCTGCCTGAGACCCCTGTGCAGGTAAAGGCCTGGGGATGGGGCGGCTGGGAGCAGATTTGGGGGAAGATAGACTGGAGATGGGGCCCCGCGCTGTGGGGGTAGAGAGTGGATTGAGATGGCCTTGATCCACCCTCCCACCCATTTCCCCATCCCCCCCTCCGGAGCTGGGATCGGCGGCAGGACTCCGGCCAGGCCCCCTCTTCCTGCCAGCCCCAAGCCAAGGGCTCCTGCCCTTCTCCGTGCCCCTGCCCTCGGTCCCCCTGCTCCCGCAGTCCCGAGGAGAGCCCCCAGACAGTCCCTGTCCTGGGCTTCCTTTGCTTTGCAATTAACCAGGAAATTCGGCAGGATGGGGCTGGGAGAGCCCTGGCTCCCCCGGGCTCTGCCCTTAGCAAGGGCTCCTGAGCCCAGACACCAGCCAGAGGGGCTTCCAAAATATATCCCCACCCAGACAAAGCTGGTGCTGGGGGGTACGTTAGGGCAAGGCTGGAGCAGGGCCTGACCCCAGCCATACGGCTCCTCTGGCTAACAGGAATTTTGCCCGTGGGTCCTGTCGGTGGGGCCAGAGCTGCCGCTTCTCACATGACAGAAAATCAGCCCAGGTGTGCAGGTACTTCCAGCGTGGGTTTTGCCGTTATGGAGAGCAGTGCAGGTAAGGAAGGGGCTGTGAGGAGGGGCCTGATGCCATGAGGATGGGCCGGGAGCCTAGAGGAGTCATGCTGGACTGATGGGATGCTCTGTCTCTGTCCCTGGGCTCCTCCAGCTACCAGCATGTCCAGGAGGAGCCAGCACCAGTAGAGACACAGTATGGTCTGGTGCCCCACCACCAATGGAGCCTGGAGCCTGACACTGAGCCCACAGCCATGGACCGGGACCAGGGAGGAGCCCAGTGCACCTCGGTCCACCCTGCCCACAGCGTGACACGTGTGGCCTTCAAATTCCCGAAAGTGGAGGTTGAAGTGGAAGAGAAAGGCAAGAAGAACATCCCAGCACTTGGTAACGTTCCCCTTGGGGCCATCGGTGGAGAATTTGTCCCTGTAAAAGCTCGGGGTGCCTCAGGTAGGTGTTAGGCTGCCCAGGGGACCGGTGGGGTGAAGATACTGGGGTGGTTCTGGTGAAGCAGCCTGTGCATGTTTCTGCCTGTGACCCAAGCCCGGGCCAAGCTGGGGCTGTGGAGAGCTCTCCAGTGTGGGGACTGTCACTGCTGAAGCTGCACGCTCCCAGCAGCCCGCCCAGCTCTCTGATGATGGGCCAGGATGTGCTTTTCCCCTCTAAAAACTCTCCTCCTGCAGGCTTCCAACCACAAGGGCCAGCACTGGATCCAGACTCCTCTGACCCCAGAGGGGCAGTTGTGGAGACGGCAACATGGACTGACCCTGCAAAGGTGGGTTTGGGGTCTCCCTGTGGTGCTCCCCGAGGCCAGGGCAGTGACAGAGCCAGGGGTTGCCACACTGTGCTGCTCTGCTTGCAGGTCCCTGCAGAGCCAGCCCTGGTCAGCACCGCAGCACTGAGAGCCCAGAGCGAGGCCGTGGTGTGTGGCATCTGTATGGACAGGGTGTACGAGAAGCCGCTGCCAGAGGAGCGGCTCTTCGGGATCCTCCCGAACTGCAGCCACGCGTACTGCGTGGGGTGCATCCGCAAGTGGCGGCGCAGCCGCGACTTCCAAAGCACGGTCATAAAGTGAGTGGGGATGGGGGACATGGGAGGGTCATCACCGTTCCCCCTTCTGTGCCCTGAAATTCCTCCCTGGGTCTGGTGATGTGGCTTTGGATTGGTGTGACTTTCCTTTGGGAACAGGCACTTGGGAGTGGTGATGGGTATGGGGGTGCTGGATGAGGCAGCAGGACCACCCAGTGTGGGTGCTGAGCTCATGCTCCCTGCGTCCTTTTTGGTACACCCATCTGCATCTGTGACCCTCAGAGCCTGCCCAGAGTGCCGGATCACCTCCAGTTACTACATCCCCCACAAATACTGGATCTCAGACGTGGGTGAGAAGGAGAAGCTCATCAGAACCTTCAAGGCACGGACAGGGTGAGTGCGTGGCGCTGCTGCGGGTGGCAGGGCTGTGGGCTCTGCTGCTCTGCTGCTCTGGGAGCTACACTCACAACTGTGCTTGGAATCCCGCAGGAAAATCAGGTGCAAATTCTTCATCCGTGGCCACTGCCCTTTCAGATCAGAGTGCATCTACCTGCACGAGCTGCCTGCCCGCCGGCTGCTGCGGCACAGGCGGCAGCGGCCGAGGATGCCCGCTGTAAGTGGGGTGGCACGTCCTGGGACTGGGCTGGGCACCAAGAGGCCGTGGCTTATCCTCCCTCCTCTGCTGCAGGTGTTCATCCCTTCTTCCTCGGAGAGCTCTGACGAGGAGGATGAGGAGTTCTGCACACTCGAGTGGGCCCTTACCCTGGCCATGCTGGAGACAGAATTTCACTACTCCAGTTCTGGCCACGAGATGCTTCTCATTGACTTCAGCGATTCCGACTGAGCCTTGGGGGCCACGCTGGGTCTGGGTGCTGCTGGTGGCCAGACACATCTCCGGGAGGCGGAAGCATCTGCTTTTGACTCCTGCCATTGTTCTGGGGTGGCTCCAGCCGTGGGGGTGTTGCAGGGATGGGGTGGGATGGGGAAGCAGTCTGGCTGGCATTTATGGGTGCAGTGGGGGTAGCTCAGGGCACAGCCCCCCTGCTCTTGCCCGAGACCCACGGGTGGGGCTGGGCTGGGTGCTGGGGGGCAGCGGGGGGCTCTGACATCCACCGGGGGGCCCGGGCAGCGTGGGGGGAGGGGGGGGAGCACTGTTTTAAACTGTTTTTAGCCAAATCCGGGAATAACTAAATAAAACCGGTTGTGTAACGTCACGCTTCCGGGGGCCTCTATCTGTGGGCTGGGGGATCCACCCCGGGGGGGGGGGGGGACGCGAAGGCGGTGTTTGGGATGGAATTTAAGGGTATTTGCATAAAGAGCTCGTTTGCGCGCGGTCGATTCGCGTTTCCCGGAGGCGGGGCCGGAAGCGGCGCCTTGGGGCCCGGGGGCAGCGGGCGGAGCCCGGCGGGGACGCGGCGAAATCCGTGAGTGTTCCCGGGACTGCCCCGGGGGCGGGCGGCGGTGCCTGGGGCGCGGCAGTGACTGGGGCAGGGCTTGGGGCCGGGGGCCGCAGCGGGGCGGGGGGAGCCCCGCCAGCAACGACCCCCGGGAGGGCAGCGGGGCTCGAGCTGGGGATGCGGGCGCTGCCAGCCCCCGGGTTCTGGAGGGCACGGAGGGACTGGCGGTGCTCCCGCCCGGCTGCGACCGCAGGGACGCTCCCGCACCCTCGGGTGGGGAGGGCGGGTAAAGGCCGCCCCTAAAGCTGGTGCCGGGGTCGGCGCGGAGCACGGGCAGGCAGGTTGTGATCGTCCCGGGCCTCCCCGGTGTTACCCGTGCCCGGTTCTCCCCGGTGTGACTGTGTTCGGCTGTCTCGGGTGTGACCCGTGTGCGGCTCTCTCCCTTGTGTGTCACCCGTGTCCGGTTCTCCTCGGTATGCGTGCCCCTTGTCCAGCTCTCCCCCCTGTGTGTGCCCCATGTCCGGCTGGGACCCATGCCCGGCTCTCCCCCGTGTGTGTGACCGTGTCCGGTCTCTCCGTGTCTCGCAGGCAGCTGTGCAGCCCCCGCCGCAGCGATGGAGCCGCGGTGCCCGCCCTGGCTGCAGAGCTGCCCCCGGCCGTGCCGCCTCCTGCTGCACGCTCTGTCCTCGGGCCCCGCCGGGGCGATGGCCGCGCTGCGGGTGCTGCAGCGGGGCCAGCCCCGCGAGGGACCGGGGCAGGCGTTCCCCTGGCAGGCTCTCACCGCGGCCGTGTGCGCCGAGGAGCCCGCGCTGGAGGGGCCGCAGGACACCCTGGCTGTGTGAGTCGGACGCGCTTCTAAAGCTCGGTGTTTTGCGGGAGTTGTGGGTGTCAGGTGCACAGTTTGGGAGAGCGCATCTGCTTCCCCCGGTGGAGCGGTTCGTACATGAAGTTGGGATCATAGCAGCGACCCACCGGTGTCCCAGCTTGTGTCTGCAAAAGCTGGTGAAGGCATTAGGTGCCTCCTCTTGCTCCCTGCTAGTGCTGTGAGACTCTGCTCCACGGGGCGGGTTGGAGTCAGGACACGGGGATTTGCTCTGACAAGTCACCTCTCCTTTTCTCCCCTTACCCAGCAAGCCACGGCTGCTGCTGCTGCCCGTTTTGTGCCAGAGAAACCTCCTCTCCCTGCTCCTCGTGGTGCGGGATGCGGTGCCGGGGGACTGCCTGGACCGGCTGCTCCAGGCCTTGGAGCAAGATTCCCACGTGGATCCCTGGGTGCAGACACTGGGGGATCTGCTCCGGCAGGGACCAAGGGTAGAGGAGGGCTTCCCATCTCCCACTTCCCTGTCTTCTGCGTGTCAGCAGCAGCTTAGGGACCTGTGCCAGAAAATTGGCCAGAAGAAACCAGAGGGGCAAAGAAAACTGAACTGGTGCTTCAGCAAGCAGCCTGATGCCCCTGATTCTGTGCCTCAAGGTGAGAAGCGCAAGAAAGTGTTGGAGGAGAGCCTGGAGTTGGACAGTGAGAGAGAGGGGAAGAGGGTGTTGCTGGAGGAGGTGGCATTTGAGCCCCTGGGGCCCCAGGAATGTGGGGATGTGGCAGGGGTGGAAGAGGAGGTGCCCCAGGAGCCTTCAGGGGGCACGTCTGCTCAGAGCACAGATCAGGCTGCTCCGGACAGCTCCCAGCAGGATGCAGTTGGGGAGCTCAGGAAGATTTCCCAGACGGAGCTGGCAGCGGAGGTCCAGTCCTTTGTCCAGGTACTGGGTAGGGTTTGCTGTCCCCTTCCAGCCAGTGAGCTTTTACAGCCTGATGCTCATTCCTTCATCTCATTTCCCTCAGATGCATGGACAGAGGCTGAAAATGCTGCTGCTGCAGGAGTCCAGTGTAAGTGGTTGCTTCTGTCTCTCTCCTGGAGCTGATGCTCTAAACAGGCTCATGCCAGGGCCTCGGAAGGGGTGGAAAAGGAGGTGGATTTCACAGGGCCAGCTGGACAGGGATAAAAAACCCTGTTGTCACTTCCTCTGGGCTGGGATACAGACACCTGCCTGCACCTTGCAGGTGTGAGGGGCTGCCTGTGGGCTCAATGCTGACAGACATGGAGGGAAGGCAAAAGCCCTGAACCCATATTTTGTGGGTTGGTTGATTTGGTGCATTACTCAGGACTCTGTTTCCCTCCAGCACTCCGAGCTGCGCACCCCACCCGAGCTGAGCATCCTGAACAACTGCTCCCCCAGCCAGGTGAGCCCCAGCATCCCTGCTGCAGCCACTGCAGGGGGCCTGCTGCTGTCCCTAATGTCCCTTCCCCTCTGCCATCCCCAGCTCCAGGGGCTGTGCTCCTTCCTCCAGCTCTCCACGTGCCCCGAGCCATTCCTGGTGTGTTTCTGTAGCTGGCTGTTGGCTCTGACCCCTGACCTCAGCTACACCAGCGCAGCCATCCTGGCAGAGCAGCTCTTCCTCAGGCGAGTACGTGCCAGGGCAGCAGAGGTTTCCTGCTCCCCGTTTCCCTCTCCACTGTCCCCACCTCCTGCCTTTTCCGTCCCTAGGTCCTGTCCCTCACCCAGCCGCCTTCCCGACACCTCATGGCTGCCCTCGCTTCGTTTTGCTCCAAGTATTCCCATCCCTTCTGCCGTGTGCTGGTGGCTGCGGTGCTGCAGGAGCCAGGGGAAGGTGTGGTGGGTTCGTGGGAGGCGTGGCTGCCTCTGGGAGCTGGAGAGGGGCCCAGCTGCAGGGTGCTGTCTCCTGGGAGGCATTTGTCATGTGGAACGTGTGTTAGGAACCACGGAGGCATGGGGCTGTTTTTTTCTGGGCAGGTGAACACTTGGGGGTTGGGATGGGAGATGGGTTGGAGTGGGAGGGCTGGCTAGGCTGGCTTGGGGCTTAATTTTTCCCAAAGGACAGCTGCCATACCTCCATGATTGGAGGGCTCCTGACAGCTCCTAATGCTCGGGCCAGAACTGCCCCAGGGTGGCTATGCTGGCATGAGGAGGGGGTGAACCCCTGCCACAGTAGCGTCCCCTTTTCCCAGAGACTGGTGCTGTTTAAACCCTTGCTGCAGCCGGGCAAATGAAGCAGGATTATCCTGGGCAGCAGAAGGAGGCACTGCATGGTTTCTGCCTGTCCTGACTGGGTCATACACCTGGGTGAAGGGGTGCCAGGAAGGGCCAGGCACATCCCCATGGATCTGGCAGCCTCTGGAGGCTCTTCCCTGCTGCTTTGACCTTGCAGGTGCTGAGCAGACCAAGCTGATGTGTGAGCTGGTGGAGGAGTGCCTGGAGCCACACTCTGTGCAGCTGGTGCTAAGGTGAGGGGTTACGGGGTTGACAGCTCTGCTTTGGCCTCACACCCACCTGGATGGGTCCAGCTGGCTCCAGCCATTTGGGAGCACCAGCAAGGCCGTGGGGCAGCACCTTTCTTCTTCACTGTCCTTCCAGCCAAGTCTTGGAGGTGCCTTTGTCAGAGAAACTCCTGCCAGTACTGCAGGCTGTGCTGGGGCGGCAGGTGAGGGGCCCACCTTGTCCCACGGGTTTCCTTGACGACTCCAGCAGTGCTGGAGAAAGGACCCACTCTCCTACCTGCTCCTGGGTCTTTTCCAGGAGGTGCTGCCCCCTGAGCTCTTGGATCTCCTGGTCCTGACTCTGTGCCAGCAGGCCCCAGCCTTCGCCACGTCGCTCAACTACGCCAAGCTGGTGACGGCCGTGCTCACGGCATATCAGAGCCAGGTGAGCGAGGCCAGGCTCAGGTCCTGCAGCTCCTGGTGAGCCACCAGCCAGGGCTGCAGCTGGCCTGGGAGCCAGGCCCAGAGGTCTCAGGTGGGCTCCTGGCAGGGCAGCACCCTGAGCTCGTGCTGCCTCCATCCCAGGTCACCCCAGCTCACCGGAGCAGTCTGGCTGCAGTCCTGGATCGGAGCAACGCGGCGCTGAAGAAATCGCTGCAGGCTGTGCTGGAAGGGGCCAGGTGAGGTGGGGACAGGGGTCCCTGTCGTGGGGGATGGCAGGCTCTGCACCCTAGGCTGCCCCAGGGGTGGGGAACCAGAAGGTGCCACGGCTGCTGTGCCAGAGCTGTGCCAGAGCCATGATGGAGCTGTGCCGTGGTGTGCATGGCAGTGGCTTTCCTCTTCTTGATTTCTTTTTCTTTTCTCAGGTGAGCACCAAAAGGAATCAGAAGGCGACAGCTTCCTTGCAAGGAGGACACTCATTGCACAGCAGCAACCACAGCCCACCCCTCACTGGGTTTCCCCTGGTGAGGTGGGACCCTGCGAGCAGCATCTGTTCCCCACAGAGCACCTGGGGCCTCCTGGCAGCACCTGGTGTGAGGGGGCTCTTGCTGGGCAGTGCCATCCCAGCCCCCCACACTCCCTGGGGCTCAGAGGTGTCTTGGTTGAACAATTAATGTGTTTCCAGGTGTTTCTGTATCTCCCTCAGGCCTGCCACGCTCAGCCTGGCCCTCCTGTGATGGGGGCAGGGCTGTGGGGGCCAGGCAGGACACAACCCGTGGGGGAGTTCCTGAGTTCTTACTGCCCAAAACACGTCACTGAACCAGGACAGACATTGATTTGAGGCTGCACGAAGTTGATAATTCTGGACTTAATTCGCTATCTTGATTTTACCGCAGCTCATTCCAAGCTCTGTGCACGTCCACATTCCTCCCCAGCAGCCAAGCCATTTTTTGGAGTGGTGCAGGCGGGGCTGCTGTTTTGTGTATCTGATCTGCTGGGATTTACAGATCTCTGGGTGCAGGAGAGTGGGATTTAGCTGAATTCCAGCTGAACTTAGCTGGAAAATTTGGATGTTCTGCTTTATATCCACCTTTCTTCCCCATTTGCCAGGTCTGCTAGGGGCCCTGCTGTGTGTGACACATTTCTGGTGATGATGACACTTCTCATTGCCCTAATGGAAAGTGCTTGTATGGCATGACTGTGCTCAAAGTTCTATCCTGTATTCTTGAAAGTACCCACTGGAAACCTCATCTAGGCACCTCCTGGTTTGAGAATTGGGAAGAAAAGGATGGGAGAGAGTGGATACTCAGAGGCAGAGCTAGGGTTTCAATGGAGGTTTTGAAGCATTGCATACTTCAGGAGCTATTTAAAAATCCATAAACATCTACAAAGGGAGAAGGAGAATCATAACTTGCAGGTGTGACATGTGACTGCTTCAGGTTTGCTCGTTAATATTTAGAGCCCAGCCAGAGGAGGGGAACTCTGAAGCATTAGGTGACACTCTTAGGGCTGAGAGTACAGATTTCTTTATATAAAGAATCTCTTAAGCTATTTTAGGTGACAGTGGACTGATGAGGCTTCAAAGGCCACATTAGCTGGAGGACAGAAACCTCCAGGGAGCCAGATTGTTGATGTGTTTGCATTCCAGTGAGTTAATGGCTGTGTAGAGTGAAGCTATTGTAGGGCTGCCCAAAACACGACATAAATAGAAATTGTGCCATGATCACCAAGGTCTAAGCCTGCTCTTGTGGCTTTATTAGGTAGCAGGCTCTGATCTTTGCAGTTTCCCTGCAGAGCTTCTACTGAGTGACCTTGGTGTTATTGTCCTCAGTGCTCCATCTGGCCGTGGCTGTCGGTCACACGGAGATGGCCACTGGCTTGTGGAAAGAGCCTTCTTAGCCCTGGTTTTGCTCCTGGCTGCAGCTTATCAGCTGTGGGTTCCTTTGAGGTGTGCATGCAGATAACAATCACGTAAGGAGAATTGGGAGCAAACCCTGGGAACACTGCACATGCTGGTGGAAGACTGCTTGTTTATATGGAGGTTGGCAGCAGCTGCACAGAAAACTGCTTTTGATTCTCTTGACCCTTTCAAGAACTTTAAAATCCATCCTGAACAGTGCAGAGAGGTGGATGCAGCATAAAACATCAGTCAGATTTTGTAGTTCAGCAGAACCTTGGCCAAGGGTGGTGGGAGTGCCAGGACTGGCTCTGTCCTTGTCCTGATTTAATAGCGGTGTGTGTGAAGGGAATGGTCTGGAGCTTTGTCCAAGACCTTTCCTAGGCTGGAGGTAGAAGGCAGTGTGGGATTTTCAGCCAGTTTATTTGTGATACTTGGCAGTGGTTCCTTACCTGCTTCCTCTTCTGCTTGTGGAGTTTTACTTCATGGTACAGAGGGGAATTCCCTTTTTGGCCTAGTAGTTCTCGGGTTTTTTTGAAGGAAATTCATCACATACAATTGCATGGGTTGCTTGTCCACTCTGCTGCCTCCACACCCTCCCACAGGGATTTTTGAACCAGTTTCATGACAAGATGATTCCTCCACTCCCCAAGTGCCTTCGTGGGGCTGTTATCAGACAGCAAAGAACCTCTTTGGGGTGAGCAGAGGTGTGGGGTAGGTGGATGTTAAACACCAGACATCAGAGCCGTGTAGGAGCCTTGGGCCGTGCAGCACCTTGTTGGAAGGGGCTGAAACTGCCCCTCTGCTGCCCCTCTCCAACCAGGAGCTCCAGGTTGTTGCTGTGTCCCCTCTTGCAGCAGTGCTGGGGGTCACCCCACTTCTCCCCGGAGGTAGCTGCATGTCCAGTGACAGCCTGTTAATCTCATGTGTGTAATCCCCAACATGCTGATGCAGTTCTCCCTGGAAACCTGGGGGCTGTGACACCCAAATGTGAGGCTGAACTGCTTGGGGAATGCTCAGCAATATTTATTTTTTTCACTTGGGATTTAAAACTGAATAAAAAGAAAGAGGGATTTTCCTTCTCATCTGTTTGGGTTGTTTGGGGTTTTTTTGCCAACAACCTTTTAATCCTAAAACAAATCAGGTTCTTTCTTGGGTAGCCTGGTGGCTGCCAGGTCCCTGTCGGCTGGGGGAGCCAGGGCCACCGAAAGGTGAATTTGCAGGAGGGCTGGGGTGCTGCTTTGTGGTTGGGCCCCTGCACAGACCTGTAAGTCGTGCTTGCCACATCAGTGGCACCAGTCAGTGTCAGCCTGAGCAGCTTTCTTCCAAGAAGTGGATAATCCAGATGACCAGATGACCACACTCTGTGATCTGAGCTGCAAGTTCAGCTCAACTGCAGGCGCCCTGGAAGGTGCTGTCGCTGTAGCTGCTGTGAGGGACCTCGCTGGAAGGAGGACAGGGGACAAAGCCAGAGCCCGCAGCAACGTGGTGCCACTCAACCCTCTGGGCTGGAGATCTCCCAGCAGGGTCTTGTTCATCCCTGCTGAACAGGTCTGTGTGAGGGGAACTGGGCTGCTTTTCTGTGTTTGAGGCTCTGTGATACCTAGATTGCAGTCACGATTTAGCTGCTCCCAGGTTAAAAATAAGAATGCCTAAAAATCCCTGCATGCTTTTAGTAAATGCTTGTGGAGGCTTTTGAACGGGATGGTTTGTGAACAGGGGCATTGCCTCTTGTTAACCCTCGCCTGGGTGTGGGAGGGAATAGAGGCACCTGTGTAATGGTGTCCTTAGGTCTGTGTCCTCCAGGGGCAGCCCTGGGCCTGCCAGGACACCGGAACAGAGACCATGGAGCCTCAGCTGCTGCCTGGTGCCAGCTGCTGCTCCTGGGGAAGAAGCTGGAGCTCTGCAAGGGTGTCCATCCTCCACTCCCCTTGTTTGGGAACCGCTGGGGCTGCGTTCTGGGCTCTCACTCTGGCAGGGGGGTCAGAGCCTGGGCCAATCGTGCCCCAGCACTGGGAGATGCTGTCTGCCCTCTCAGGGCTTACAAGGTCTGCAGACCCCAAGGGGTCCACTGGGGTCCCTGGGCAAAGGGGGAGCAACAGTAGCTGCCTCCTGGTAGTGCTGGACATCGAGCCTGACTCCCTGTAAGCTCCTTAGGGGAAGAAAGCGGCTTTAGAGGATGTGATGGATTTCAGCAAAGGGATTGGGGCTGGGGCTGAGGCAGTGGGGTGGTGGCTGGGGAGAAAGTGAGGCTGCTGAGAGGGGCAGGAGGGATGGGGGTCCTGGGCAGAGTGGCTTCCCTGCATCACCAAACAAGATGCTACTGGGGCTCCTCGTCAGCCATCCTGGTTTAGCCTGGTGCTGTGCCCCCCACGAAAGCACGGAGGGCTTCCCCCATCTCTCCTGAGCGCCACCACCCTGCCCTGAGCCTCCTGCCAGGGAGACGCTGAGGCTCTGCTCCGCTCCGCAGACGCCGGGCACGGAGGGAGCAGTCCTGGTCTGTTCAGCTCTGTCACCTCCTCAGCCTGCGGGTGCAAGCTCTGGCCCCGCACCAAAAGCAGAGGTTTCCTGGCCACCTGCAGACCACTCTGCCCGCCCTGGCCCGCGCGGGGAGCTCCCAGCCGCCCTCATGCATCTCCTTTAAAGGCCTTCTCTCATCGGGCTCGTCCCCGGCAGCTCCGTCTGCCGCAGATGCGGTTGCTCTGCCCCTCGGGGAGGCTCCGCCGCCGCAGCGAGCGCCGTGCGGGGCCCCAGCACCGCGGCCCCACCGACTGCCGGCCACGCCGTGCCCCTGACCCCCTCCCGGGGCTGATGGGGGCCCAGCAGAGCTGAGCGCCGGCTCCGGGCTGGGTGGCCCCAGCATCTGCCTTCGGCTGCTTGAGAGGAGTTCAGGCAGGTAATGATGACCCGGGGAGCGTTTGTTCGTCGCCGAGTTGAGGGAAAGCGCCCGGTCTGGCATCCCAGGGGGTTCCTTATGCTAAACCAGCTGCGTGCGTCGTATCTTTTCCATCTGTAACACAAAGATAAGGAGCGAGTGTCTGTGAGGCTGTCAGAGCTGTGGGAAGGCAGCAGCCTGCAGGGTCTGCCGTGGCTGTGATGGATTGAGCACTTTGCAGCAGGGACCAGCCCTCCAGAGGACTCTGATGGTGTGATGAGTTTGGCTGATCCCTGCTGGCTGGGGGCGCCTGAGCCCCTGGGTGGAGGTGTCAGCGACAATTCCCACTGTATAGGCGTGAAATGGGCTGGCTTTGACAGGTGCCAAGTGCTGCTTTTTACACCTTCATCAGCGCTGAACAGGCTCTGCGAGCTGGGTGATGGCCCTGCTTGGTTTTGGGGTGACCTAGACTGAGCTTGGCCACGGCTTTGCACATGCACGTGGGGCTTCAAGCAGTCCCTGCTCTCTGTCCCCCTAGATCTCTCCTGAATTTCCTGTCCTGGACAAAAAATTCTCCTTCTGCCCCATATGTGCATGTCCATGGGCACAGCCTGCAAGGAGTCACTGCAGGACAGTCACTTGTGCACAACGACTTTACCCTGGGCTGGGAGAGGCTCTGTGGACTTTGTGCATCTGTGATTCTTTCAACATTGTAAAACAGCTTCAACGGGTTGTCCAAGTTCCTTTAGATTTGAAAATCTTTTACATTTGTGTCTCTGGGAGCTCAGGGATTGCCCTGTCTGCAAGAACAGGGGGTTGCTCCCACTCTGCACTGGGTGCTCACAGTGTGGGGTGGGTGCAAATCTACCTCCCCCCATGAAGTTGACCCACATCACAAGCCCAGAACGAGCATTGCCCTGGGGGAAGGAAATGGGGATGGCAAGCAGGAAAACCCACCCTCAGCACTGCCCAGAAATGAGGCTTCCATTGAATTTCTCATTTGCCTTGCTCTGTGCCCATCCGAATCTCACCAGCCTCCTCCTGAATCACAGCGGGCCTCCCCACCTCTTTTCCCACAGATGCCTCCACGCTAAGCAGAGGAGCTCGAAGCTCCTGCTGGGTGAGAAAACGCTTTAAAAATACAACATTTAGAGGCGTTCTCCATCTGCGCGCAGCTAATGTGGGTCTCTCGTGATAGGTGTGCTGGTCCTGGAGCCTCTGCACTTCACAAATGAAGCCACTGGAAGGGACCTCACTGGGACAGGGCAAGGAGGAGGCGCAGGGACCGGCCCAGGGACGCCGGCGGCGGCAGCGGCAGAGGACAAGCTGCCCACCCAGCCCCTCACCTCAGAGGTATGTGCACAAAAAGCTCACCCAGCGGCTCTCGGGGTGCTAGCAAGGATGGGACAGTGATGGCAGTGCCAGGCAAGGGACACTGAGCATCGTTTCGGCATGGTGGCCCCTTCTCCTGCAGCCTCTGCGCTCAGCCTTGCCAGGAGGTGAGGGAAGAGCCCTTTCCAGAGCCAGGGGTAAAAGTTTGGGGGTTCAAACCCTCTCCCGGTTGGGTGCTGGGCTCCAGCGTGGGCTGCAGAGGGCTCTTTGCACAGCAGCCCGTGTCTCCACACGCTGGTGACCTGCCACCCCTGGTGGCCTCCAACATCATCGAGCAGGGATGCTACAGAGCTGCCAGACTTTCTGGCACCCGGGACAAGGTTTTGGGATGATGAACCCGTCCCCGTGCACTTTTAGGGGGGCCTGCCATCCCCATGGGGGTGCTGTGAGATGGTGCCTGGGCTCTGTCGGCGGCTGCATTTGTTGTGGTGCTGGAAGAGGGCGGCTCGCAGCGAGGTCCGCTTGGCAGCCAGAGGGGAAAAAAAAAAAAAAAAAAAGACAGTGCTGAAGCAAAGCTGGTGACTCACTGCTGGCTGGGAACGGCCTCGGCGGGTCCTCTGTGGGGCTCTGCGGCGGCGGCAGGAGCGGCAGGAGCGGAGGGGGCGGCTCGCCCGGGGCAGGCAGAGCGGGACAGGGACGGAGCAGGCTGTGGAGGATGCTCGGGAGGGACCCAGGTCCTGAGCAGCCCCATCGAGGGAGCTGGGGGAGCGTGGGGGGTGGGATGCTGCCGATGCTTCCTGAGTTTCTTTAGGGATTACCCGGGATTCCCTCCACAGGGAGCAGCAGGCAGAGCTGTGCGGGCTCCTCACATCTCCGGATGAAGGTAAGGGCAGCCCAGGGGGTGGTGGGGTCAAAAGGGTGGGTTTTCCACCCTCCCTCCCTGAGCAGCAGGAGGGTGTCCCCTGGTCTGACAGCACCTGCCTGCAACCCCTTCCAACCCTGGGACCCCAACCCCATCCCCCGGATTTGCCTCACCAGCTGTAACCCACGCTCTGCACTGGATCCCTTGCCCTCCTCCCCCTGCCCTGCGCAGCTGAGCTCCAGCTCCCTCAAACCCACGGGGATATTTTGGGAAGTACCTGGCAGCTCATGTCCCTGGCAGCCCGCAGGCTGCAGAAGTGCCAGTGGCAGTTTTGGGGGTGTCTCCTGAAGTGGTGTCAGGCTGGGGAGGGGACCCTGCTGCCCACCACTCTCTCTGTCCCCAGGCAGGATGAGCAGTCCCCAGGGACACCCAGGCCGGGTTTTGGCTGGGAGCAAGCAGATCGTGGAGCAAGTCAGCCAGGTGAGAGGGAGGGGAGGCCAACAGGTGGGGGGGCCTTCCCTGCCTGGTTCCTTGGGCTCAGCCAGGCCCCCAGCCCCTCTGTGCTGGTCTTCTCGGGGTGCTGTGCAGCACCAGGGAGAGGTCTGCTCCAACAGCACTCTTGTGCCTCTCAGGAGCCAGGCAGGGCCGTGCAGGAGCAGGCTGTGCACCCTGGGGTCAGTGACAGGACTGAAGAAGGTGAGTGAGTCCCCATCCCACATCCCAGCTGGGTCCCCTTAGGGGAAGGCTTGAAGCAGTTGGGGATGAGCATGGGAACACGTTCTGATGGGGGTCATCTCCCTTGGTGGGGACACGGGGAAGGGGAGACTTGGCCGGGGGGACCTAAAGCCCCCTGATGCTGGGGGAAGGATTGGGATGGTTCCACAACATGGGGACCTACCCCTGCTAAGACAGGAGGGCAGAGGGAGGAGGGAAGGCCAAGCAGAAGCCCTCATGTGTGGTCTCTGTGGCCCCACTGCCTTCCTGCAGGTGCAGAAACACTGCAGGAGCCGCTGCTGAGTCTTCCCAGTGAGCTCTCAGTGCTGGACAGACTTGGCTTGCACAGGTAAGACCAGTGAGCACCTGCATCCCTCTGGGGGCTCCAGGACAGGGGGGTCCCAGGGCACAGCACAGTTCAGATTGGACTTTGCTCCTTTTCCACTGCACAAGAGCTGCTGTCCACACAATGGGCACTTGGCTTCTCACTTCTCGTGGTGGCTGGCACCCCTGGGAGCAGAACAAGGGCATTTTCATCATGCAGCCCCCATGATGCCTCCATCCCTGACAGCACTTCTCTTTCTGCAGGGTGGCTTTGACAGAGCAGGATCTGGAGGTGAGGGCTCCGGGTGGGCTGGGGAAGGGGGACAGAAGGACAGACACCTTGCTGGCTCACAGTGTCAGGGCTGTGCCCTGCTCCTGCAGGCACCGCAGTCCCCTGGCAGCCACCTTATAAACCCTTTCCCAGAGATGCTTTTGGCATTTGGAGGCAGCTGCATTTCCATGAGTCGGTCCTCTGAGCGCCCGGCAATCCCACAAAGTGCTCTGCAGCTGTTGAAGAGCGCCCTTAGCCGGGGAGGCAGCAGGAGCCACGCTAATAAAAATAATTTCCCTGCGAGTGCCAGGGCTGAGTCAGGCTCAGCCGTCAGCCGGGACCCGCAGCGAGGGCTGGCGTCTGCCCGGCGCGTGCTCTTGCCAGGAGGGCTCAAGATTTCCATGTGTTATCGGCTGCCTGGGGGACGTGTCTCCTTGGGCTGGCATCTCAAGGGACTGTCCCCAGCATGCAGCAGCCTAACGGGGTGCTGGGGCCAAACAAATGCTGATTAACTTTAGCACTGCCCTGTTTGGTGGCACGCTGGGAGGTCTGTCTGTGCCTTGGGGACAGCAGCACACGGCCCCGGTGGCTTCCCTTCTGCCCCCATGTCCCACCTCTCGCCTTCCCACCCCACAGGCAGCCTTTGCCCACCTTGCCCTGGCTTTTCGCTGCGATATGTTCACCCTGCAGCAACGGGTGGAGGTGGAGAAACGGGCAAGGGATGCAGCAGAGGAAAACATCCAGGAGGAGCTGGGGCAGTGCCAAGCTGCCCTGGAGGTAGGTGGGCACCAAGGCAGGGGGCGGGCACATGCTGGGAACACCCAGCCCCAGAGGGATTTGGACGACTCAAAGTGCCAGCTCCAGCAGTTCCATCCTATCCCCCCACAGAGGCTGGGTCGATCCTCTGCCAATGCAGGCTGCAAGGAGGTGCTGGAGCAGCTGCAGCACAACCTGGCCGTGCTGTCAGCAGCTGTTGAGCGGGCAACCAGTGCCGCGGAGAAGCTGGGGGCTGTACACCAGGTATGTCCACAGCCCAGGGCTGGGAGTGATGGAGGGTGCTACACACAGGCCTGGGGGACTCATCCCTGGGCTTGCTGGGCCTGTCCCTCCTCTCATGGCGCTGGCCTTGACCTCATGTTTGCGCTTAGGAGAGTGCAAAGGATCCATGCGCCTGCCCTGGGGAGCAGGAAGGGGATGCAGCTGCACTCCCTGGGTGGAGGCACCGTGGGATGCTCAGGGAGGGACTGGCAGAGACCTGGCTCCTTAGGAGATGGGGGCCCTGACCCCCATCCTGCCTGGCTGCAGGAGGCCCGGATGAGCCGAGCAGCAGAGGTGATGGTGCAGCACGTGGAGAACCTGAAGCGGCACCACATGCGGGAGCACGCGGAGCTGGAGGAGATGAAGCGCCTGATCCAGCAAAACTCCCGCAACCGGCAGCTGGCGGAGATCCAGGGTGAGGTGGGCTCTGCCGCCGGGGCCTCTGCGGGGTTTGCACGGAGCAACCCTGCAGGATTTGGTCCCAAGCCCCTCTGGAGGGTCAGTGTGACCCTGCGCCACAGAGCCAGTGGGTGGTGTGAGTTGAGGACCAGGGGTGGGGAACAGCTGATGGATGGGGTGGTGAAGGGAACAGCTGATGACAGTTGTGAGGGGACAGTGGAACAGCAGATCGGCGTGGGAGCAGGTGCTGGTGGCCGGAGAGCCGTAACCCAGCTGGGAATGCGGGGCAGTGGGGCCCCATGCACAAAAAGGACTCTGTTCCTGAACACCAAGGCCCACACGTGCCATTGCTGTGCATGTGACAGGTCCCCCTGCCTGGGGCACCACCTGTGCCACACACAGAGCACATGGCCAGGACAGCTTTCAATGGCAGGGAGGTTTGTGACTGTCTGTGCATCAGCCCCATCTTAGTGTTGGGGGACGATGTAAGGTGGCTTCTCTTTGCTCCCAGATGATGTGGAGCCACGGCTGAGACCTCACCCCCTGAAGAGAACCTTCCAGCAGGTAAATGGTCCCGGTTCAAGAGCCTCGGAGTCAGTGCCTCCCCATGCCCTGCTGCCCTCGCTCAGCTGGGTGCCCCCACACATCCACTAGGCCCCAAGCAATGTTACTCCAGCCAGCTGCTTGCTGCAGGGAAGATCTGCTGGAAGTGCCAGGGATGAGGCAAAATGTAGGGGCAGCCTTGGAGGTCTGCTGGTAGACAGCAAGCTGGGGGCTGCCTGTCCAAGAGATCTCAGGCAGATCCTTCTTCCATTGCAGGGTCACAGTGCAAGAGCCACAGGCTTGGCTGTTCTCTAGCACCAGCTTGAATGTGACACTGATTCCCCTATAGCTCCAGAGGTAGGGGAGGGGGTTAGGCAGCCCCACCAGAACAGCTTGCAGCAGTAATGACAGGCATAAACCTCTTGGCTTTGACCTTCCCTGGCTTTCCAGCTTCCCCTCTTAGCTCCAGGGCCAGTGGGAGTTGGCAATGCCCCTTCTCCTTGAAGTCCCTTGCCTGTGCTGGGGAGGTGATGGGAAAGAGGAGGTGAGAAGCAGCCGCACAGTGCTCACCCCCAGCCCCTCTGTTGCAGGGGTCTGCCCGCCGCAGAGTCAGCATCGCCGTCATCCCCAAGCAGCTCTTGGTAAGGACGTGTTCGGTGGGGACAGTCAGGAGCTGTGTCCCCAGGCTCAGTGCTGCTGGGGCTCTGGGTCCCCACTGATGCTCCCACCTTCGGTGCCCAGCCAGGTGCCAGCCCCGACAGCCGAGCAGCCCCAGCAGGTGACTCGGAGCCAGAGGGGGCCCAGCGCTGGCCCAGCATCCAGAGGTAACTGCACTGGGTGGCCGGGCAGCCATGGCACCGGCTCCACTAGCCCACGTGGGACAGCGCCAACCCTGTCCTCACCCTTCCCAGGAGTGAACTGGAGCCACGGGGCCAGGACAGCGCTGTGACCGGGAAGCTGGTGGCTGAGGCAGATGGCAGAGGCTCAAGTGCAGGGGACGAGGAGCCGGAGCAGCTTGGGCTGACGTGAGCAGCACCCTGCATGTGCCCAGCATCCCCCTCATGGCTGCTGGCCTCTCTCCGGTCCCCAGGTGGCCAGCACTTGGGCAGGGGCTGGGGGATTTAGTGGTGGAAGGCCGGGATTTTGCTGTGCCTCAGTTTTGCGGGTTGCCCACGCTCTCCCAGGCTTGTTGCATTTGTGTTTGGAAAAGGGCCAGTGAGGTTCGGGGCTAAGTTAAACATCCTCCTTGTCCCCCACTGGGGTGGAGGTGGGATGTGCTCTCTCCCACGGATGACAAGTGTCCCTGGTCACTTTCTCCCCAGGTCCAAAGGGTCTGCAGCAGAGCTGTGGCGTCCGTGGCTCTTCTTCCCGCAGCACTACTGGGTTATCTTCTGGCTGCTTCTCCTGAGCATCGCCTTCCTCCTCCTCATCCGTGTCCTCGAGTTGCAGCGGCTGCAGTCTGCAGCATCATCCAAGGCCTAGCTGGACCGGGGAGGGGGAGCTGAGAGGCATCTCTGCTCCTTCCCCACGTCCTAAAACACCAAAACCCTAGAATAATAAAACGGGAGGAAAAGTGGGGGAATTGTAATGACGGAGCAGGGGGAACATCCTGTGGCGGGATCTAAGGTATGGCTGGCGCATCCATATAATCATGAAGGGTTCAGGGAGCTGCAGAAGCTCTCACTGATGCTCTGAGTTGCCTGTTCTCAGCACATCAAGGGGTGCAGGTGTGCTCCCACATGTCGCCTGTGCTGGGGACAGCCCGGGCTGCCCACAGCGGTGGGTTTGCAGTAGAGCCGCGTCCCTCAGTGCCACCACGTGCCCTCAGTCCCTGCTGTAATTCACATCTAATGCTCCTTTGCTGCTGCCCGGGGGACAAGGCTGGGGCTGGAAGGCGCAGGTCCGTGCTCAGCCTTTCCCACGGCACCACAAAGTGCTCACAAACAGAGGGAGCTCTTTCCGACCGCTGGGGAAAAGCGCCTGGTTTGCCACAGACACCCCGTTTCCGTGTCCGCCCCAGCCTCTCGCGGCCCCGGAACACGGGTGGGCTTCACTGCACCCGCACCCAGCAGCTTTGCAGGGGCCAGAACAGCCCGCCCGAGCTGCCACGGTGGGGGTTTCTGCACCAGGGTCCCCAGGAAGGGGCCGGAGGGGGCTGCAGAAGGGGAGGGATGGAGGTGCTGGGCTGGTCACCCCGCTTGCCGTAGCCGCCGGCAGTGCCACGGGTGACTCAGGGTGGCCGACGTAACCAACGCCCGTTTGCCAGCTCGCCCCGTGTCCCTGAGTCACCGTCCCCGGTCTCGTGGCAAGTTGTCACCGCGCGTCACAGCACGCGAGCCCCTTTGCCGTGACGCCCGTCCCAGCACAGGGCGAATGTCCAGCAGCACCCCGAGGTCATCGCCACCAGAAACCCCCAAAAGCACCCGGCCAGCAGAGATCTTCGGTGACCCCGGGGGCTCCCCCACCCCCCTCCCCCAGGTACCTTCGCCCCACTGGCACCATTCCCACCCGTGGGACCCAGGTGGAAACGTAATCCCAGAAGTTTCCACGCGAGCTGTGGCGGGAGGGGTCCGGAGCTGGCACTGGGTGGGTCCCCCCGCCCTGGACCCTGCGGTGCCCCCAGCTCCCTCCTGGCCGGGTTCTGGCTGCGGGGGGAGCAGCACAGGGGCGGGGGCGGAGTGTGAAGCGGTTTTGGCTTCATCGCCGGAGTCTTTTTGTTTGCTTAGCGAAAAGTCCGGTTTCTCATCCTAAAATACAAAAATCCCAGCTGGGGTTGCGCTGTGCCGCTCGTCCCGCTCTCCAAATCCCCCGGCGCAGTATCTGCAGCAGCACAGAGCGGGGGTGGCCCGGGGGCCGCCCCTCTCCCGGCACCGCCCGGCCTGGGTCGCCCCGGTCGCGGGGGAGGGTCGGGCAGGCGAGGGGAGGGGAAGGCCGAGGAGGGGAGGGCAAACAAGAGGAGGGCCGGGCCGGCCGGCAGCTGCTGCTTGCGGAGCCGGAGGTCGTTTCCTGCTCGCTGTCGCCCGGCTGCGCCCAGCGCCGGTCCCTCCCCACGCCCCGGTCCGTGCCTCAGTTTCCCCGCCGAGGGGCTGTGGAGGTGAGTGGGGGGTGAAGATGGGCAGAGCATCCCTGGGCGGGGGGGGCCGGGCTCTGCTGCCCCCCCAGCCCCGTGTCCTCCAGCATCCCGACCGCCGGTGCCCTCCGCCCGCCCCGCTGAGAGCATCGCTGCGCAGGGCGGGGACGGGGGGTGACAAAACCGAGGGGTGGTTCTGCGGGGCTGGGGGGGGCTCACCCCCCGAACCCCTGTCCTGCGTGTCCCTGGGACGCTCCGTGGCAGGGTAGCGCTTTTTCTCCGGCAGACCCCTCCGCACAGCCTCTCCCGGGGGCAGCGGGGTCCTCCCCGCTCCATCCTCGCTGCTTTTGCCCTCCAGCCTCTGACCTCTGCTGCCCCCGGGACAAAGGGAAAAGAGAGGGGTCCCTGCTCCTCCTCCTCCATTCCCAGAGCCACCAGTGCTCCAGTGATGAGTAGGATGGGGTGGGAAGAGCTTTGCTAAGATCCATGAGGGATGCTCTGTGGCATCATCGCAGAGATGTCTTTGTCATGGATGTGGTTTGGAGTAAAGGAGAAGCAGGAAGAGGAAAATGATGTGGGGTGTGAAGCCTGGCTGTGACCTGACTTCCTCTTTTTACCAAAATTCAGCTGCAAGCGGCAGGTCCCTCCATGGGCTGGTGCTGGCCGGGGGGGCAGGCTGAGCAGCAAAAATAGGGGGGCACGTTTACTCCTCCCTAAGTGTTGTCTGTGCCCAGGGCTCCCTGGGACATGGCCAGGCTGTGGCTTGTGGATCCCCGGCAAAGGGCAACTCAGGTTTGTCCCCTCTCCTCAGCCCATCTCCCCATAGCTCCATGCTGGGGCCTTGCAAAGCTGGGCTGTGCTCATGCACCCACATCCCTGCCTCAAACCAGAGCAGCTGACAGGGATTTTTCCCTCCCTCCAAGGATTAAAACCCACCCAAATCAAGGCAAGTTTCCGTGGCAGTGGCCAGGGTGGTCTCCCTGCCCAGTGCCATACCTGGGATGTTTCTCCTGAGCACAATAATGCTTGTAAGAGCTTCCAGTGCCTTCACCCCTTCCTGATACCCTCTCAGATCAGCTGGTGGTTGAAAGCAAGGCCAAGCTGTTGGGTGGTCACAAGAAACCCTCCATCCTGCCCACTGGCCTTTTGCTGGAAGGGCTTTCATGGGGTCCATCCCAGCTCAGCAGCCTGGCCTGCAGTCTCCAGGCTGGATCCCAGACCCAGAACAGCCTATCCACGCTGGGAGCCAGCGCAGCAGCAGCGAGGCGATCTGCTGAAATTCTTCCCAGCTTTCATTAGCTCTGGAGCCATGTCCTTTCCCACCCTATTTCCATGTGCCTGCAAGACACGTGAGCTCCCAAGCAGCTTCCCCCACCTTCTCCCAAGAGGCTGCTTCTCTGCATGCAAGGGCAAGAGGGACACCCTGACCTGCAAAGCGGGATGTGGTGTCCCTGCTCCCGGGGTGCTCCCCATGTGTGGGGCCCGGGTGATGTTCCCACAGGCAGGTCTGCAGCCAACCAAAGCCGACATAAGATGAGTCAGGGCTGGCCGCAGCCGCCCCCTCCTCCCTCCTGCTTGCAGGAACAGTGTAAAGGGAAGAAAAGGCTTTGATGGGGAGAGCAGAGCCTGGCTCAGACTGCGCCCTCCTCCACTGCCACTGGCATTTGTGGGCTGAAAGCTGGGTTTTTGTATCAACCCTGCAGGAACTGAGTTTTCCTAGGAGTTTCTGACCTTGCTTGCAGTTGAGTGTGCCAGAGTGCTGGCAGGATAATCCTTTCTGTAGGAAGCTGTGTAACACAAGGCTTCTTGTTCTGCCTCCTCTGAGCCTCCCTGCCAAAGCGTAGGGGCTGGAAAGCTTTCCCGGGCAGCACGCTTGTCCTGGCATCATGTCCAGTGGGAATCAAGGCTGAGAGAGGGCTTTTTTCAGAGCCGGGGCTGCTGAGGCTGGAGTAGATGCTCCCAGCCTGAGCAGCTGCCTTTGCCCCGTCTCCCTGGGGCTGCTGTGTGGTGACCTTGGCAGGTGCCAGCGCAGTGACATGAGCTCCTGGGGGGCAACCCAGGATGGGGCACTGGCCAGCCAGTGCTGCCTGGGCAGCCTCTGTGGTAGGAGGACGGGGGGAGCACTGCAAATTCTCCAGGGAGGTTCGCAGCGCTGCCTCAGTTTCCCGAGGCTCATCCTGTCCCGCTCGCAGCGCTCAGGGGAAGAGCAGAAATCTGTCCCCAGGTCTCACAGCCCTGTCAGGAAGGCATAGGCCATGTCCTCTGTCCCCACGCTGCCACTCAGGTGGGTGCCAGCCCCTGCTCTGCCCCGCTGGGTGCTTTATCCTCTGCCCAGGAAGGAAGTGGTTAAAATGCCCGGATTTCCTGACTGTGGTGATGGAAGGGAAGGTGACCCTCAGAACTGCTTCGCAAGGCACGTTCTGGTGTCGGGAAAGTCCTGAGTGAGACTGAACTTGAAATCCAGCTAGAATTCGGTCTTCCCAGTCGAAATTTAAGCGCACGCTTAAATAACTCCTTTATCCGCCCACCCCCAGCCCCCTCCTCCTGAGGGCAGCTTAATTTATTCACGGCATGCTTGTCCCACTGCAGGGGTGGCCACCACTTTCCGGGTGCTGCCACGTGCCCGCGATAACACTCGGGGCGAGAGGGCAAAGAGCGGTGGTTCAAAGGTAGGAGCTCTCCGTCTTCCCGAGCCTTTCCACCGGATCCTCCTTGGCAGCACCGTGTCTCCGCCAGCTGCTTTGCAGGGCTGGGGGAGCCTTTCACAGCCCCGGGGCTTGGCGACAGTGGCCGGAAAAGGCAAAACTTTGTTCTTCGTGCTCGGGCTGGCAAGACAGAGGATGGCCCAGGCGGGTGCTCGGGGCAGTGCTGGGAGTGGGAGACAGATGCAAGGAGAGCTGGTCCCCCGGGAGATGCCAGGGGCAGGGGGTTTTGGGATGCCCAGGGGGAATGTGCTGCACCCCTCCTGCCATGGCTTCTGTGGCATGATGGGGCTATTTGCAGGGTGATTTGACTTTTATTTGATTTCCTCACCGCTGCTTCCTCTGTGCTAATCTGCTTCCACCTGCTCCAGGAGTGGTAGAAGGGGAGGTGGGGGAAAAGTTCACCCCACTCCGGCTGCAGAAGCCAGGCTGGTGGGATGGATCCAGTCCTCCTCCCTACAGCCCTAGGGCCGGTCTTGCTGGTTTTTGCAGCAGCTGTGGCTGATTCCTAAAGCCAGGCGCTCCCTCCCATCCCCCCTGTAGTGAGGCCAGGGCTGCAGAGGAAGGAAGCGATGTCTTTGCTCCAAAACAACTCGCTCTGCTCTTGGCTGTTGCAGGTACCTTCTGTATGGAGGAAGCCACTTGCTGCTGCCACAGCCCTCCCCATCCCCTCCCCTGACGCCACCGTGGCAGGGTGACACCGTGGCTCTCTGGGTGCAGCATCTGGGGACGGCTCCACCAGCTGCTGCCACAAAGTGTGCCAGTTTGGACAGTGCCATCACCACCCAACAGCACCTGCAGCTGCGAAAGCTGGCACTGAGACACCAGGTCTGGTACCGGATGTGTTTGGGGGTGGGGATCCAGGAGGGTCCCCTCCCTGCTGACCTCTGCTGTTCCTCTGCCAGGCTTCTGGGTGACACGGGATGAGTGTGCTGGCCGACGAGCCGGGCAACCCGGCCCATGCCATCTTTGAGAGGTTCCTGCGTGCTGGGGAGTGCCGGGAGGTGCTGGGCTGCTTTGTGGAGCTGTGCCAGCAGCTGGGGCTGCAGGGCAGTGGGCTGCAGCTCTACCACGGCCTCAAGGCTGCCCTCAACTATTGGAATGCCAAGGCCCTGTGGAGCAAGCTGGATAAGAAAGCCGGGCACAAGGACTACGACCAGGGCACAGCCTGTGCTGGCACCAAGGTACCCGGGATGTGGGGTGAGGGGTTTGGGTCCCTCCCTGCCCTGTGTCCTTGTCTCCAGGGTGAGAACATCCCTTGGGACACTCTGGCTCTCATCCCAGGAGGATGCAGGATGTGCCAAGCGGGAGGTTGATGGAGTTTAATGGGACAGGATGTTAATTAGCACTGCTCAGCTCCCCATGGCATGATGCCGCCTCAGTGCCATGCAGCCAGCAGCGTCCTTCCTCCTCCCAGCTGCTTCTCGCTGGGGACATCTCATGGCGGGGCTGAGGGACCTGTCAAGTCCTTTCTGGGAGACAGGAGCATCCCAAGTAGGATTTCCCCTTGGGACATCTGTTCCCTGTCCCACAGATGATGGCTTTTGTCCTGACTGCTGTGCCCTGTTGTCCCAGCCCCGTGCAGAAGCCGTCAGGAGACAAAACCCGTGTCAGGCCTGCAGCAGACCTGCACCTTATCTCATCCAGTGCTTTAATTGCTGCCATTCCCCTGACTGCCATTGCCCTGGGTGAAGGCAAGGTTCAGGGGGTGAGGGGCACCCCGATTTGCAGGGAGAATCAGTGAGAAAAAGGCAATAGCGGGGAGGGCCAGATCCTGACCAGCGAGCGGGGAGGTGCTGCCTTTGGGAGTGCTGGGGGGTTCACCCAAACCCCGCTCTGGGGCTGCCCACCCCCTTGACCCTGCCCGTCCTGTGCCATGGCAGTGCCTGGTGGTGGGCGCCGGGCCCTGCGGGCTGCGGGCGGCCATCGAGCTGGCGCTGCTGGGTGCCCGCGTGGTGCTGCTGGAGAAGCGCGACTCCTTCTCCCGCAACAACGTCCTGCACCTCTGGCCCTTCACCATCCACGACCTGCGGGCGCTGGGCGCCAAGAAGTTCTATGGGCGCTTCTGCACTGGCACGCTGGACCACATCAGTGAGTTTTAGGAGACCCAGGTTCTGGGGTCCCTGACTGTGGGGAGTCCAGGGACCCAGGGGTGCAGCCCTGAGTACCCCTCTGCCCTCCCAGGTATTCGGCAGCTCCAGCTGATCCTGCTGAAGGTGGCTTTGCTCCTGGGGGTTGAGGTGCACATCAATGTGCGGTTTGAGGGCCTTGTTCCCCCCACGGGCAAGGCAGGTACAGTATCTGTGCAGGGCGGGTGGCTTTCCTGGGGACAAGGACAGGGCTGTGCGTGGCCACTCTGGGCTCCCCAATCCTTCTGCTAGCCCAAGGCATGCCTTTTTGGGGGGAAGGAGATGCAACCCTTTCCCTGCTCCCTGGGAACCAGCACATTCATGACCCCCCTTCTCCCTGCAGGTGGCTGGCAGGCTGTGCTGCAGCCCAGCTCCTCTCCCCTCACCCACTACGAGTTCGACGTCCTCATCTCAGCTGGCGGTGGCAAATTTGTCCCTGAAGGTGACATCAGGTGTCCCTGCAGCCCCAGGACCAATGTGGGGGGCTGGGTGGGGGCTCACGCCTCTCCCCTCCTGCAGGGTTCAGGCGGAAGGAGACGCGTGGGAAGTTGGCCATTGGCATCACCACCAACTTCATCAACCGCCACAGCCGGGCCGAGGTGGAGGTGGCTGAGATCAGCGGCGTAGCCCGAATCTACAACCAGAAGTTCTTCCAGAACCTCTACAACAAAACAGGTCAGTGGTCCCAGCCCCCACATGGGGGGCGCTGGGGGCTCCTGTCCCCTCCTGAGGGAGCTGGAGGCTCAGCCCCAGGATGTCCCCGGTGATGGGCTGCATTTCCCTACATGGTACCCCACTGCAGGGGACATTTGGTGTCTGAGCCCAGTGCTGGGGCACCCTGTGGCCCTGGCTCAGCCCCTTCCCATCACCAGGCATCGACCTGGAAAACATCGTGTACTACAAGGATGACACTCACTATTTCGTCATGACGGCCAAGAAGCAGAGCCTGCTCAAGAAGGGGGTCATCCTCCAGGTGAGAAGGGCAGGATCTGACCCTGGGATCCCACAGCAATGGGCAGCTGAAAGCCTTGAAAGCAGGATGCAAATCGTGGGTGCTGGTTTGACTGCACACCCCTGGGGTGGTGGAGGCTGCAGCAGCTGTTGCCTGTGCCGCAGGAAAAATCCTTCCAGGGTTCTCAGAGTGCAGTGGCACAGCTGCACCCCAGAGCTGCGTGCTCCTGGGCTGAGGGACAAACAGCACCTCCCACACCCCAGCCAGCTTCACCCCATCTCTGCAGGACAAAGCGGACATCGAGAGCCTCCTGTCCCCAGACAATGTGAACTGGGACGCCCTCCTTAGCTACGCCAAAGAAGCTGCCAACTTCTCCACCAACTACTGCCTGCCCGAACTGGAGTTTGCCCTCAACCACCGGGACCTGCCGGATGTCGACATGTTCGACTTCACCTGCATGACGCGCTCGGAGAACGCGGCGCTGGTGCGGGAGCACAACGGGAGCCGGCTGCTCCTGGGGCTGGTGGGCGACTGCTTGGTGGAGGTGAGAGATTCCCCTGCAGCACCACCTCATGCCTCCACTTCCCTCTGCCTGTAAGATGCATTGGTTGCAATATATTTCCCCTCCCTAAGTGCTTCTCATCCCAGTTGCCCAGTGCACCCCATCCTTGGGCAGGCTCCCAGTAGTGGCATGCTTTGGGGAGGTTATCCCCCTTCTCCAGCCCCACCAGAGATTTGGGGTTGGTTCAGGATGGAGGAGCAGCCCAGCCCCCCCAGAAGCAGCTGTACTGGCTGGGGAGGAGACGGCCACCCATCCTCTCTGTGCGCGTCCTGCCGCCACTCCCTCTTTCATCCCTGGCCAAGCCTGGCAGCTCTCAGCCTCCTCCCAGCTGCCCTGACCAGCCATGCAACTCCAGTTCCAGCTCTGCCTTTCCCTTCGCAGCCCTTCTGGCCGCTGGGCACCGGGGTGGCCAGGGGCTTCCTCGCCGCCTTCGACGCAGCGTGGATGGTGCGGCGATGGGCGGCTGGGACACCCCCACTGGAGGTGCTGGCCGAGAGGTGAGTGTCCCCATCCCGCTGGGCTGGGTCTGGAGCACGTGAGGATGGTGGCAGCGATGCCAGCCCTGTCCCTTGCACCCAGGGAGAGCATCTACCAGCGCCTCTCGCAGACGTCCCCAGACAACACCAACAAGAACATCAGTCAGTACAGCATCGACCCGGCCACGCGCTACCCCAACATCAACCTGCAGGCCATCAAAGCCAGCCAGGTACCTGGCCAGGTCCTGCCATGGGACAGCCAGCCAGCCCAGCCTCCCTGGCTGTCAGGTGACACTAATTTGCCCGGTCCCCTGTCCCCAAAGGGTGTGAGACTGAAGCTATTAGTCCCCAGGACATTGAGTACATCGCCCATTGTGGATGGCAGAGGGTTCTGGAGAGTTGTGTGGGGGTGTCCCAGTGTCCCCCTTGCTGGGGCCAGCTCCCTGCGCAGTGCCATTGGCTCTGTACAGGTGGTGACCACCACTGGCATGTCCCCATTGGCAGGTCAAGGACCTCTACCTCGTGGGCACGGTGGAGGTGGACCACAAGAGGAAGAGCGACAACCGGCTCAGCACCGGTAGGAGCAACCAGTCCTGCCCAGCAGCCCATGCCCAAGTGACTCCTGCCTTGATTTTCCTCCCCCTCCTTGTTTCTTGCGCCCTGGCCTGTGTCCAGCAGGCTGTCCTGGTGACACCACTGGTTTCTATGCCCTCTGCTTGTGGCCCACGTCGGGCCACGTCCCCCTGCTGCCTTCTGGGGAGGAGACTGTGCCTCTCCAGCCTTCACTGATGCTGAGCCATGAAATATTGACAGATGCTTTATCAACCCATTTATTGAGACTTGCGGGGATGGTTGCAGGGGGGAGAGGAGGTGTCTCAGGTCACTCCCATGGGATCCCTTTCCTGTTAAAGCACTGATGCTGAGGCGGGAGGTGGGCTGGGGGGGTTGTCTCCTGTCTCTGTGGAATGGGGACACACAGGCTGCCTCCCCAGCAGCCCCTGGAGACGTCTACGAAGAGCTGCTGAGCTGGTGCCAGGCCAGCACGGCTGGATACCCTGGCGTGGCCGTGAGCAACTTCACCACCTCCTGGACCAGTGGCTTGGCCCTCTGCGCCCTCATCCACCACTTCCGCCCAGACCTGGTGTGAGTGCCTGGGACCCCCCCGGAACCCTCCACTCTGCAGAGCCCACCCTGATGGCAGCTGTGTCTCCCCTCAGGGACTTGGACTCAGTGGACCCGCGGAATGCCATTCGGACCCACCAGATGATGCTGGACATAGCAGAGCAGGAGCTGGGCATCCAGCCTGTGCTCTCCAGTGCTGAGATGGCCACCATGGCAGAGCCTGACCGCCTGGGCCTCATCACCTACCTCAGCCAGTTCTATGAAGTTTTCAGGACCTCTTCAGGTGTGAGATTTCTGGGGGGATTTGTCCCGTCCTGAGGCCCACTGGGGCTGGCTGGGTGCTCTCTTTGTTGGGTGGGTCCCACCAAAATGGCCATGTCCTGTGCAGAGGTGGAGGTCAGCAAGAAGCCACTGTCTCCCCGTGGCACGCGAGGGGCCATCCTCTTCCTCAGCAAGCTGCAGAAGAGCCGGAACCTGACACACAAACGTGCCCAGGTGAGGGACCCCCGCCCAGACCCTCGTGACACACCAAAGCCCTGTCCCCTTCCCCACCCAAACCACCCCATTTGCATTTGCAGGACAGTGCCCAGAAGGACACTGAGGCCAAGAGGAGCCGCAGGGACACCGAGGTGGGTCTGCCCCAGGCACCCCAAGGGGTGTTCTGCTGGGGTGCAGCAGTCCTGGGGGGAGAGTGGGGGGCTGACCCTCCCCTTGGGTCACTTGTAGCTGGACACGGGGCTGGATGGAGACACTCCGGACAGTGCCCATGAGCTGCCGCAAACCACTGTGATGGACCCAGGGCAGGTTGGTCCTTGTGTCACCTTGGGATGGAGGGTCCTGCTCAGGGCTGGTGGGCACTGGAGGGGCACCAGTGGCTGGCAGGGCCAAGCCAAGGGCTGGGACCAGGGCAGCGCAAGCAGACGCCTACAGGCTCTCAGCTCCTCCCTGCCTGTTTCCTGACCCAACTGGTTTTCCGGAGCCAAGTCTTGCCACTCCCTCACCCATCCCGAGCACCCAGACCTGGCGCTGCAAGAGGGGCAGAGCCCTGCCCCGTGCCCCATGGCTGCCTGCCACAGCCACGGGGCAGGGTGGGTGCCAGGCCCCCGGTGCCACCCCAGCCTGTCCTCTCTCCCTGCAGCCGGTGAGGGAGAGGACAGGGGAGAACAGTGACGCCTGCTACTTCCTGTGGCTGCCGTGTCTACATCCTGGAGCGAGCCAGCGCCGAGGGACGCTTCTTCCACCGCGGCTGCTTCCAGTGCCGGCGCTGCGGGGCCACCCTGCGCCTGGGCGACTACGCCTTCGACGAGGAGGAAGGTGAGGTGTCTTTTGGGGAGCGGGAATGCTCGGGGCACGACTTCTCCACCTTGCAGGTTATCGCATGAGTTCGCCCCCCCTCCCCCCAGGTCATTTTTACTGCTCGCTGCACTACCCCAATCCACCCAGCGTGGACCTGCCCCAGGATGAGGCTTCAGCACTGCCTGATGGGGTAAATCATCCTAAGTCCCTGTAGGTGATGGTGGAAAGGCAAAGTGTGGAGGGGGTGCTTGGGCGTGGCCCTGTGGTGCATCACTCCTCTGCTGTGGCTCTGCTGTAGGATGCTGATGCTGCTGCCCACCCACGCTCAGAAGCTGGAAGCCCACGTGTGTCCCCCATGGAGCGGGCACCCAGTCCACCTCAGCCCACTCCAGCAGCCCCACAGCCAGGGGAAGAGCCTGGGGAAGTTGAGGACACCGCAGATGCTGGTGACATGGAGGAGCAGGAGCTGCTGGCACAGCCTGGGAGGGATGTGAGGGAAGAGGAGGTTCCCAGAGCAGAGCCCCAAGGGACAGCAGAGGAGGGCGAGGAGAGTGGGGGCAGGAGGAAGATCATCCTTACACCACTGGAGAAGCTCAGTCTGTCCACGCTGAACCTCACCAGTGAAGCAGAGCCTGAGCCTCCACTGAAGCCAGCTCGTCTGCGGCCCCAGGCAGCACCTGAGGCCCTCCCTGCCCTGGGGCCCGGACAAGGCGCCTGGAAGCAGAAGGAGGGGAAAATTGACATGGAGAAAGGTAGGTGGTACAAACTGGAGTGTCCAGACAAGCAGAGCTCTCAGTCCCTCCAGGACGTGCTGTACCCACATCTTGCTCATGAGGAACCAGCCTGAAATGGCTCTTTCCTTGGGCAGATTTGGAGGAGAGTGACAGCGAGGAGGATGAGGAGGAGGAGGATGAGGAGGAGGAGGAGGAGAAAGAGGAGGAGGAGGAAGGAACAGGCCTTGGCATCATGAAAGAGTTGGTGAGGATTTTCCCCAAGTGCTGGTGGCCCCACCAGCACATGTGGTAGCTGGGGCTCTTGCTCCTTTCACAGAGGCACTGGGTCTGGCTCAGCTGTGGCTGCCAAGGCAGGAGGTGCCTGGTGCAGGGCCTGTGCCTCCGTCCTTTCACAGTACCCAGACCCGAGGGAAGAGGAGAAATATCCCACCTGGAAGCGCACATTGGCTCGCCGGGCCAGGGAGTCCCAGGTGAAGCGGTTCTGCAGAGCCCAGGTAACCCACAGGG
The DNA here is from genome assembly GCF_000738735.6 of Corvus cornix cornix. Classification (NCBI taxonomy): domain Eukaryota; kingdom Metazoa; phylum Chordata; class Aves; order Passeriformes; family Corvidae; genus Corvus; species Corvus cornix. The sequence continues at coordinate 3,564,554 of NC_046354.1, forward strand.
GAGACCCAGGTCCCCAGCGTGGCACTGTCCCCTCCATCTGTCCCCCTGCTGCTGGTGGCCACATGTTGGCAGGTGCTGGCCTGCAGGTGAGTGCTGCCTTTCTCTTCCAGGCCATCCAGAGACGGCTGGAGGAGATCGAGGTGACATTCCGGGAACTGGAGCAGCAGGGCATCAAGCTGGAGAAGCTACTCCGGGATGAGAATGGTAAGGCCAGGGTGGGTGGAGCACTGTGACCCTGTGATAGGGGTCTGCACCCCACTCACCATTCCCCTGTCCTGCAGAGAGCCTGGCTGACCAGCAGACACGGTGGACAAACCAGCTGCTGTACCTGGTCCAGAAGAAGAACAACCTGATGAGCGAGGAGTCGGACCTCATGATCGCGTAAGGCTTGGGGGATGCTCCCTGGTTGGTGTGGGGGCTCAGCTCAGCCCAGTCCTCTGCGAACCCTGTACCCAGCACACCCTTTTCCTCCCTACAGGGTGCAGGAACTGAAGCTGGAGGAGCAGCAGTGTCAGCTTGACCAGAAGCTCCGGAGTTACATGAACAAGCAGGGTGAGTGCCAGCACATGCCAGGGCGAGGATGCCTTTGCATGGTGTGGGGAGCAGCTCAGGGTTTGTGGCCTTCCCAGCCCTACTCCGGCCCCCTGCACCCACAGAAACCCTGAAGACACCTGAGGATGAGAAGGCTGAGCAGGAGATCCTGAAGCAGCTGCTGGACGTGGTGAATAAGCGCAACGTCCTCATCCAAATGCAGGAGGAGAAGCGACTCAGTGAACTGCGGCCTTGATCCTCACAGCCCCCGGAGCCACGGGATCCTCCCTGGGGGACAAGCAGAGTGTGTGTGTGTGTGTGTGTGTGTGTGTGAGAGTCCCTCTGAGCATCCCTCTGAGCATCACTCTGAGCTACCTCTGGAGGTGGTGATGCCCCAGCTGCCCGCAGGTGCCAGCAGCCAATCCAGCTCCCTGCTTGCCAAAGTCTGTCACCGAGGGGCCAGACCTGCTGGGAGATGCTCACGTGAGGAGACACTGAGAAGCACTCAGCTTTGGGGTGCTGAGAGGACATTCCTGTGCGTGGTTGGATGGCCTTTGCCTTGTGCTTGTTCGAAAACGAGACTTGCAGGGGGCTGCAAAAGGGGACTGGTGGCTCCCAGCAGCAAGGAAGTGACTGTGGCCACCAGAGGCAGCCCACAGGGCAGATGCCATATGTGCAGGGGCACCATCAGGAGTGGTCTCTGGAAGCCACCCTGGGACATCCTGAGGTCTGAGGGCATCCATCCCAGCCTCACCCTCCATCTCAAGGGACATATGGCTGTACAAGTGGGGGCCAGTGACAGACAGATTGGGCTGATCAGCCGCTCTGCACCACTGCTTTTGGATGCCACATTCATGCTGTCCCCAGCTGCTGCAGGAAACCAGGGTCAGAACCCTGCCATGAGCCCCTTGGGCAAGGGAAGGGCTTTTTGTCCAGTAGCTCCTAAGGGAATTCTGCTCAGGGCCAGTACTCTAACACCGAGGACAAGGGACACCAGCGGCTGTCCCTCCTTGCCCCTTTGGGATTTCTTCTGCTTGGCAATGCCATAGTGGTCTTTGCACAGACCTCAGATGCCCTTGGAGTCCCTTGCTGTTGCAGGGTGGCCTCTGTGGCCAAATGGCAGCCCCAGATGTGTTGGGATGGGGGTCCCAGGCATAGGTTCCTCTCTTAGCAACACCACCCTGTGTTCAGCCCTCATCCTGCCATTCCCCTCAGCACCTCCTCCAGCCCTCCCAATCCTGCTGCAAACCCACTCCCTTCAAATAAAGCCCCCCTGACCCGGCGCCAAAGGTTAAAATACGGCCTTTATTTTCCATCTGAGTCAAAACTGGTTGCCAGAACAGCCACCAGCAGAAACTTTGAGGCCACCCCAGGCAAGGGGAGCCTCAGCCTCTCAAGTCTTCCAGCCAGGCCAGTGGGTCCCTCCATGTACAAAAGGGTGTGTTTAAAAAGACAGCAATAAAAATCTGCCTCCATCGTGGTTCTCACAGGGGTCAATGCAATAAATCTACTCCAAAAATCTTAGTTTTCACCCGGAGGCAGCTGTCAAACCTGCATGACTGCACTGGCTGCAGTGCTGCTCTCCTAAAATCTGAAGTCAGCTAAAAACAAGGGTCAAAAAGGGGACACGGTGGAGCCAAGGGGACAATTGTGGAACACCCACAGCCTCAGCTCAGCCTTCGCTGGGACGCTCCTGCAGCGCCCGCAGTGCCATCCCCATCTGGTCCTTGGTGCCGTGCAGCATCTTCACCTCCATGGTGTGAAACAGGTGGAGACCGGTGGCGAGAACAAGGACGCCGAGGGCGAGGAAGGCCAGCAGGCAGAAGGAGAGCTTGGGGAAGGGCTGCTCTGTGCCCAGTCCGGCCAGTATGCCCAGTGCAGCCGCAGCCTGGAGCAGCAGCAGCAGCAAGGCCAGCACGGCCATCCTGCCCGAGGAGTAGCGCTGCCGCTGCGCCGCCTGCAGCCCCACACCCACCTCTGTCCGTGCCTCTGTCACCACGTCCGCCAGCGCCAGGTCTGCGGGGACAGGGGCCCTCAGCGGGGTGGGACCTCCATATCCCATTCCTATGCCCCCCCATACCACCCCAATACCCTTCTCCCGGTCTCCGCCTCTCTGCAGCCCTCCACAAGCAGCACCACAGGGGGAAACATCCCCAACAAGCTCCATCCAACTGCACCAGTCCCCCCAGCACATGGTGGATGCTGGCAGCAGCCCCCAGACTTACCAGCTGCGCCAAGGGCGGCACCCACAGGCTGTCCCCGCCTCTGGATGTGCAGTGTTGCCATCACGGCTTCATGATCTGAGAAGGGGATGTCTGTGCCCAGGGCTGGCCCTGTGGTGGTCTTCAGCTCTTCACACTTCACTGTGAAGCTGGAGATGGCCTGGGTGAGGGGACAAGGGGGTCACACCAGTGCCTCACCCCCACCCCTCACAGCTGGTGGCCAACGCTCCCCGTACCTTGTAGAGGATGTAGTCAATGCGGATGCCCAGCGGGAAGGGCAGCAGCTCCGACTTGTCAATGAAGCAGTTGTCAGGGACAAGGGTGCAGCCGTTCTTACAGCCCTGAGACAAGAGCCTGGGTGAGTGGGGGGCTCTTGGAGTGCCCTGGGACCCTGCTCAGCCCCCCAGCTCACCTCAAAGCGCATGGCCTCAGCAAAGGCATCCCGCAGCCCCGTCCAGCCACGCAGCAGCCGGATGCCCACATCTTCAGGGTGCATGTTCAGGTCCCCTCCCAGCAGCACCACGTCTGCTGCCTTTGAGGTGTGTCTGTGGGGACAGGGATGGCTGTCCTGCCCTGCCCTGCACCAGACTGGAGTGACTGGGACCTGCCCAGTGCTCCTCAGCCTTATTCCTGACTGGGATTGGTGCAAGTGGGAGCTCTCTGCAGTGCAAGCCCCGGGGGCAGGGGTGACCACACACGTCCTGGGGACCCGCAGGGGGACACCGTGCAGCTGCTCACCGGATGAACTGTGCCAGCTCCCAGGCCTGCACCAGGCGGTGGGGCAGGTAGGCGTCCTTCTCCCGGCAGTACTCGGCATGCAGCTGGAGAGAGAGGAAGCACAGGGGCTGTGACTCCCATGCTAACACCTGCCCTGCCCCCAGGCTCCCTGCAAACCCACCCAACCCCTCTGAACAGTCCCTGCCAACACCTCTGTCTTTATGTCACCGCCACTGGGGAGAGCCTGGGATGCTCACCCCACTGCACAACCAGGTTGTGGGTCCCTGCCCCCTCCCCACCCCGAGCAATATTTTATTAAATCAGTGCATAGTCCAGGGCAGAGTGGAGAGCAGTGCTTAAGCAACGGGACAGTAAAAGAGGGGTACGGCCACTCATTCCCCTCCTCCCCATTGTCCCCCCCATGCTGGGTTCTTCCCTGGGGTGCTCACGTGGGTGACGTAGACATTGAAGATGATCCCTGAGATCTTAATAATGACGAGACCAACGGACTTGCCGCAGAACCAGTCCCCGTGCTGGAGCTGCCAGAGGGGAAGGAGAGCAGGTCAGGGCTACTGAGGCTCTGTGGGGATGGACACCATGGTGCCATGTGCCCCCCACCCTGCTTACCATGTAGGGGTACCCGTTCAGTGAGTACTGGTAGAGTAGGGTGTCCAGGATGGGGAACCTGGAGAAGACGCAGAGGCCACTGCCGATCACCCCGCTGTGGGAGGGAAATGGCACAGTGAGGAAACGTGGTTCTCAAAACCTCTGCCTCCCCCTAGCCCTGAGCCAGGAGGATTCCCTGGATGCCTGGATCGTAGTGTGCTCCTGTGAGCATCCCACTACCCAGGCATGGGGTCTCCCACAGTGACAGAGGTGGCCTAAAGCACCTGCACCGGTCTCTGCAAGTGCTAAACCCCGAGGACATGGCACAGCCCTGGCACTGCCCCACAGACAGCCCCAGGGGGGTGACCTTGCCCTTCTCACCTGCGGAAGTAATGGGAGAAGGGGTAGCAGCCTGCTAGTTTCACCCTCAGGTCACCGTAGTCCTGCTCGCTCCACACCTGGAGAACAGTGGGATAGGCTGAGAACAGGCACGCTCATCTCCCAGGCTGGGAATGGCTGCACTTGGCTCACAAACTGCCCTCACCTCCTGGAGCAGCACCAGGTCAAAGCCCTCCCGGCGCAGCGTGTCCCCGATGAGCCGGACGCGCTCCTGCCGCCGCTTGCTCAGGTAGCGGATGGCCCTGCCAGAGAGGGGTGACAGTCACAGCCTGGTGGGGACAGGTGATGGGGGCTGTCAGGGCCCACTGTGACCCAAAGCGAGGGAGAGAAAGAGGGCTCCAGTACCCGTAGAAGCAGGATGCAGATGGGAAAGGTGGGAGGGGGAAAGGGCCATGTGAGGACATGGGGACAAGAGGGATATGCAGGGAGGCTGTCTGGGGACAGCTTCTCCTGCCTGCAGAATTGAGGCAGCTCATCCTTGCTTGAGGTGCAAATGAGGGGTATTTCTGGGGCTAACAAGCCCAGAGGGGACAGGAGGCACTACCCAGCCAAGCACCTCATGACCCTCTGGGGCTGGGAGAGTGGTGTGAGCCCAAAATGAAGGGGACATGAAGGTAACCCCAAGGTGGGACACCTCTCCCAGTGCAGTGTCCCCATCTCCACCCACACAGCCTGGTGCAGACCCAGCAAACTCTGGACTCACCAGCAGTTGAGGTCAAAGATACGGAGGCGCAGGGTGGGCTCTCCCTCCATCGCTTGTCGGGGCTTTGCAGGGGCCAGAGGGCAACACCGAGCAGAAGGGAGGACCTGCAGGGAATGGGTTGGAGTGACAGCCCCGGGAAGCCGGTGCAGGGTGCAGGACAGAGCCAAGGAGCCAGGCTGGGAAGGCGGAAGGGCTGAGCTGGAGCAAAGGCCAGGAAGGAAGGAAGAGCGCTCAGAGTGCTCCAGGACTTTTCCCTCCCCCCCTGCGGGCAAGGCCCACCCCGAACCCCAAACTGCCCCCATACAGCGATCCATATACCCAAACATGGATCCATATGACTCTTCATCCAGTGGCTGGGGACACCGGTGGGCCAGGGGTGGGGTACAGGGCTCAACCCCTCTGCCTGTCAGTGAGTTGCGTTCCAGGATGGACTTTCACCCTGGTTTCAGAGTGAATCCACGAGCTACGGGCATGGGACACCATCACACACCTCCCCACTCGGGAAGCCCATGGATCCTCTTTGAGACCGCAAACCCCGGTGGAGCCAGCAGCTCCGGAGCAGCCCCAGCGCTCCGCCAGCCCCACTTCTCCCATGCCTGACCCCGTGAGATCGTCCAGTTTCCGGTTTAGAAGTGAAAAAGGGCAACCCCGGAGCTCCAGGATGCCGGTGCGGGCAGCCGGGCTCTGCCTGCCCCGGCGAGATTACCGAGCGCCTCATCCCGTTCCTGAGCCGCGCTAATTAATGCCGGCGGCTTCTACCAAGCCTAAACCCCGAGGGGCGCTCCCCGCTGCCGGAGGGATGGGGCGGGCGGCGGGGACAGCAGCGGAACAAGGAGCGGGGACAGCGGCAACAGGTGGAGCCGGGGACAGCAGCGGGGCAAGCTGGGGGAGCGGGGAAACAGGAGCGGGTGGACAGGAGCGGGGGGACAGGAGCATCGGAGCGACAGGAGGAGCGGGGACGGCAGCGGGACAGCTGGGGGAGCGGAGCAATAGAGGAGCGGAGCTACAGGAGCAGGGGAGCTACAGGAGCAGCGGGGCCGGGAGCAGCGGGGCGGGAGGAGCGGGGCCGGAGGAGCGGGGCGCGGAGCGATCGGCGGAGCCGAGAGCGGACCTGCAGCGGGCCGGGAGCGGCGCGGGCGCGGGACTACGCGTCCCGGCAGGCAGCGGAGCGGGGCGGAAGGGGCAGGACCGGCGCGGGGCAGGGCCGGTGAATGGGGCCGGGAACGGGGCCGGGAACGGGGCCGGGTGTGGTGGGTGTAACGGGGCGCGCCGGGGGTGCGGGTGGATAGTGGGGTACGGGCGGCTCGCAGGACGGGGGAAAGCGGCCGGTGGTGAAACACGTCGCCTGTGTCCCCTGCGTGTAGGACGGGGTGTGTGTAGCGAACAGCGAGCAGGGCTTGGAGGGGTGGTGGTGACTGGTGGGACAGACCGGCGCTCTGCCACCTGCTGCTGTGGGCCCCGCGTGTTCCTGAGCCCAGCGATGCTGCGGGGAAGCACAGCGGGAGCGTCTGCCATGGCCAGCCCGACCTTTCCCCACCAAACCCTGCAGTACTGATGCAAACTAGAGCAAAACACAGCTGGATGTGGCATCCTGGTACCCAGAACTGGGGTCCCAGGAGAAGCGTCACCCAGCCAAGGGGTTACATGGGACATAGCAGCTCTCACAGTCCTGGCTGTTGAAGGAAATCCCAAGAAATAAAATAGGAACTTCAGAACTGCTTGAGCCAACCCATGAACAAATAATTTTAATGTTTTTTTTCAGCAGACCGTAGTTTTTTCGGAGCTCCACAGTCTCCTCTCTTTGAAGTTGGACAGATACAGTAAACACAACAAATATATGATACAACCCATCACAGCTGGATTAAAAAAAAATACACAAAAAATATAATACATAAAAAAATGGATTTTTAACATTGTGGACTGACGCAGCTCTAAAAATGGTGATTGTAACCCTGGTAAGCTTTACAAAGTCTTTAAAAAAATAAAACAGTACTTCATGTGAAATTCATAAATACACTGGAGGAGAACGGAGGGGCTGGGGAGCAGGGGAGTTGAGAAAGTGTCTCGGATCATGACTAAACCCCGGCCAGGGCTGCTGGGGGCACCAGTCTGTGTGCGTGGGGTGCAGTGTGAGCCCTGGGCTCGGTGCAGGCAGGAGGGAGGGGGGGATGGAGGGATGGAGGCACAAACCGGTCCAGTTAACGAAGAGCTTCGTCCCCCATCAGGGCTGAGAGCGGGGCACGCCTGTGTTTTATGTGGGGGAGTTTTGAGTTTTCATTCCCAGAGTTTTTAGATCAGTGAGTGAAACAGAAGAAGAAAAAAAAAAAAACCCAAAACCTACGAAACAACAAACAAACATGCTACATATGAGAACTTGGCCAGAGAGCCCCAGCACAGCCCTGGGATGGTATGCCAGTGCCTGGCCTTGGATTTTTCCCTCTCTCTTTCCCCCCTGCTCCATCTGCCCTGCTCACAGCAGCCGCCTCAGTCCAGTCCCACCACTGAGCCCTTGGCCTGGCACGGGGCCAGGGTGGCTCTGCCCTGTCCCACAGGGATGGGTGGCTTTTCCCAGCAGCAAGAGGTCGAAGTCCCCATGCCTCACAGGACACGTGGCATCAAGGTGGCAGCCAAGGCACTCTCCTGAGCTCTGGGGCTGTTCCTGCTCCTTGCACTGGCAACACTGAGCCTAAACCTGCCCTGTCCCCCTCCCTAAAGGGCTGCAGTGCCCCTCAAAACACTCCTGCCCTCCTTCCCCCTGCCTTCACTCCCCTGACAACATGAGAAACCCATTCAGACCTGGCCACCTCGGGCTCCCTGTCCCTCTGCCAGCCTCCTGCCACCCTGCTCCCTGCCACCTCTGTCCCTCTGTGACCCTCCTGCACTCTGGGGATGCTTTCCCCAGACTCTGCCCTTGCAGCCTCAGGACTGGGCACACTGCCTTGGCTTACTTTGGGCTGCAGCCACAAAAATACCTCCAAGCTGACCCAGTCTCTTATCCTGGCATCCCTCCTGTTCTCTGTCCCCTGTCTGTCTCTGTCCTCTCTGTCCCGAACTCTGCCCACTGACAGCTTGGCCCTGCATTGCTCAATATGTTTTTCCCTGCACAAATCACCTCCCTGGCCACTTCCCACAGGATGCAGGCAAGCGGACGGAGCAGTCTGGAACAGTCATCGCAGAAAAAAGGCAAAAAAAAGGTGAAGGAACAACAAAAAAACAAAGAAACAAGGAAAATGTACATATGCAAAGTAAATCAGGCAAATCTGCCCTCACTGCTCTCTACTCCTCAGCAAGCAACCACAGTGGGGACACTGAGCCTGGGCCACCCCTAAGTGCAATTCCTGAAAGCGCACGCAGAGCTCAGGGGATCCCACACAAAACCCAGCCAGAGATGGAGACATCCCAAACCTTTCCCTAAACAAGACACTTCCCGTGCAGGGTGGGAGGGGAGCACCTGGGCACTGCAGAGGGTCATCAGCCTGATTACAAGCATGGTGTCTTTTTAAAAAGCACTTTAATTTAAAAAAAAAGGGGAAAAAAGGAGCCATAAAACCCCATGGTTTGCATTGTCGATGCCCTCATGCCTTCACTGCCACTGGGCATAGAGAAGGAGCATCCCTGGGGAGGTGGCAGTGTCCCCTCCTCCATTCTGCCCTGCCCTGCTCCTGCCCTGCACATCTGTCCCCACAGCCCCCTGGGCTGTGCCACGCGCTGCCAACGCCGCTGTCGCTGCCATGCCCATCGGTGTCGGACCAGACCTGGCACGGTGCTACATCCTCCTGACCATCAGTGCTCGCTCCTCTCCACTCAGGACCGGGGCCACTTCTGAGCGAGGGCGGGGGTGAAAGGAGGGAGGAGTCATTCTCTGCTCCGACGTCCCGCTGCCGCTGCTGCTGCTGCTGCCGCTGCTGCCGCTGCTGCCACTGCTGCTGCCGCTGCTGCCGCTGCTGCTGCCGCTGCTGCCACTGCTGCCACTGCTGCTGCTGCTGCTGCTGCTGCTGGTGGCACGGTGGGGGCCTGGCCTTCATCAGCAACACCGAGGGCCGGTCTCTCCCTCTCCAGCGCCGGATGTGGGTTTCCTTTCTCCCTACGCTTCCTTTCCCATTCTTCTTCTTCTTCTTCCTTTTTTTTTTTTTTTTTTGTAATTTTATTTATTTATTTAAAAAAAAAAAAAAAAAAGAAACTGTTCCTAAGTAGAAAACATCTGCGATCACAAGTCAGTCTTTTTTGGCTATTGTTTTTCTTCCTCCTCCTTCTCCTTCTGTCTTCAAATGGTTTCTCGCAAGGCAACAGGCACGGGTGGCTTTTCTGCACGGCCTTCTCCCTCCCCTGCACGCCCCTCGTGCCCCTGCCTGTCCCCAAGGGCCCCTAGTCCTTGACCAACTTGTACACGTGGTGCTGGGCGCCGTGCTCGCTGGTGGAGACCTCGAAAACGAAGGCAATGCAGAGCAAGGTTTCCTGGGTATCCCTGTTCGTAACAACCTGCAGCAGGAGCAGAATGTGTCAGGGGAGTGCTGTGCCCATGGACAGGTGCTGTTATCTGGGGGAGGTTGCATGGGCTCAGGCAAAGCCACTTTGCACCATGAGAAAATCTGCTACCCATTATTTGTAGGGTCGCACAGGCAGTAGCACAGCCAATTTAATGGCTCAGGAACAGCCTGAACTGCACCACCAAATATTTGTTTGGGGGAGGCTGCATTGGCTCAGGCACAGCTACTGCATTTGCACCACCAAAAACTGCTACCCATTATTTGGGTAATTTTGGTGAAGCCAAACAGTCAGGCACAGCCAATTTAATTGCACCATGAAAATTTTGCTCCCCGTTATCCGGTAGATTTGTCCAGGCTTGGGCACAGCCCCTTTGTTTGCACCACCAAGATCTGCTCCCTGGAATTCAGGGGCTGTGTGGGCTCAGGCACAGCCAGGTGTGTGTGGGGCCAGCAGGGTTGATGCAAGTGTGGGCTCCACGCTCCTGGTGGGACACACCCCCTAGAAAAGGAGGGGAGGTACCTGCAGGATGGTGAAATTCTCCAGGACACTGTTCATCATGTACTTCTCCGGGAGGTGCTTGAGTTTGTGGATGAAGTTGATCATGTACTCGCACATGGGAGACCGGTGGATGCGGTAGACGAAGCGGCCGTTCTCCAGCCGTGCATACTCCGTCTGCAGGGGACAGCCAGGGTGAGTAGGGTGAGCAGCTGTCCCATGGGTGGTGGTGGCCAACTGGGACAGGGCTATGTCCTCTCCACTCCACCCATAAACATGCTACAGGCACCCATGTATCCTACACCCAGCTCCGGGACTTTCTCCATCCCAGGACCTGCCATGGACCAACTCCCACCCCTGCCTGATGCAGTGGGGCATGGAACTCACCTCCACCTTCTCCACGACCTGCTTCCCAAAGGAGCACACCTTGGTGGAGACTGTGATGGTCATGTTCTCTGCACTGCTGTACTGGCTGCTGACACCATAGAAGGTCCCTGGCCCGTCCTGGATTGTGCTGTTCAGATCCGCCTGGAGAGAGGAGAGGGTCCCATGAGGCCCCACCACACCCAGCCCTCCATGGGGATGAGGGACACCAGCTTTCAGAGCTGCCCAGGACGCTCCCACTCTGCCAGCAGAGTGCCCGACCCACAATGAGCCTGCAGCTCGAGGAAGACCCTCCTCACCCTAACCCTCCCGGCAGCATACCCAAAATTTGACGAGGAAGAAGGAGTTCTGGGGCCCACGCTCATAGAGCTCCTTGAGGCCGCCTTTCTTCTCAGGAAACTTGTCGTAGATCTGGCGGATGTCCACAGCCTCCAGCAGCGGGTCGCTGTACGAGGGGTTCGTCTGGCCGATGTGCACGAAGAGGTGTTTGCTGTACTGTAGGGAGCGGGGTGGGGACAGCAGCAGGAGAGGTCAGGCAAGAGCAAGATGCCACCAGGCACGGGGATGGACGGGCACCATCCCACGCGGGTGGTGGGCATGCGGAGGGGACCGTTACCGTTTCGGCATCCCGGGGCACCTCCATGAAGGCGGAGTACTCGAGGAGCCGGAGCTTGGCGGAGGCGATGGTGCGGTCCTGCCAGACCGGCACGGCCGAGGCAGCTGGCGGGAGCGGAGCCAGGGGCTCGTAACCTGGGGCAGGGGGAGTGACATGGGGGTGGAGGGGCAGCCAGGAAATGGGGTGAGCCCCCCCTGCAATGCTGCTGTCCCCACTGCATCCCCCACCCTCCTGTATCGCTCTGTATCGGCTAAAACATGGGATGTACTGAGTGGAAAGGGACTGGAGGGGACCCAGCTGGGAGCAGCACAGTCCTGCTCACTGTGGAGCTTTTTGCTGGATTTAAATTCAGGCTTTTCCCCCAGTAGGGCTGGGGAGGAGACACAGTGGGTGGGAGGGGACAGAGGACAAATATGACCTGGCAGGGGCACAGGGTCCCCTCCAAGGGGGTAAGGACATGACTTACTGGCTAGTGATGGAGGCATGGGTGGCTGGATGGGGTAAGCTGGTTGTGCAAACGGTTTAATGCTGGAAAGGAAAAAGCATCATCAGGTTACCAAGCCCGGGACGCTCCAGCCCCTTGCCAAGGTGGGGTCCTGACTGGTGCCAGGTGTGGAGGGGTCTGTACTTACTCCTGAGAGGGTCCAGGCTGTCCTGGGATAGGCCCACTCCAAAACTGGGGAAACAGCACAGGGAAGAGTCAGTGGCTTCTGACTCTTCCCCACTCCCAAAATTTCCCTCCTCACCTGCTGCAAACAGCAGGGAGCCCCTGCATTGCCACCACGGCAGAGAACGGCTGTTGATCATCTCCCCCTGCCCCCTGTGTGGCTCATGGTGTCCCCACCACCCTGGGGTGTCCCTGTGGGGGGGGGTGTGGGACTGTCCTCACCCTGGGGGCAGCAGAGAAGACGGCCTGAGGAAGAGGAGGGGGGGGGCTGAGCTTGTTCTGCAGGACGCTGGCCGACACAATCTGCGCCGAGGACATGGAAGCCATGCTCTGCAGAGCCTTATCCTTCGAGACCTGGTCCTGAGGGGAAAAGGGGGGACAGGAGGGAAGCGGGGTTACAGGGGCACACTGAGTTCCCTCAATCCAAGCGTGCCTGACAGGTTTTGCAAAGCCAGCAGCCAATCCCACAGCCCAGCCGAGGGACCGGTGCAGAGTGATCCCCCCACCCCCTCTCAAATGTTAATTAACATTTGAAGCTTGCCAATATCCTCTGGGCAAAAGCTGATGGGTCTGGGAAATGTCCCGCTGCTGGTGGCCCTCCCCCCCTTGGCGATGATTCGAAGGGTTTTTAGCCTCTCTACTGGAGAGGGCAAAATGCAATGGGGAACAAAAGGAATTTCAGATTCAAGCTCAACTTACCAAGTTCATGGCCTGTCCGCAAAAGAAAGGGAAAAAAAAATGGTTAGAGTGTCATGGGAGCCTTTGGGTGCTCTGTACATCCCCCCGTAGTCGGTGTTGGTGTCAGCTGGGGCAGAGTTCATTTTCTCCACAGCACAGCCACGGGGTGGCTGTGAAGTGCTGTGACGAGAATTAACTCTACCCCAGCTGAAACCAGCACAGCTGAGCCCCCACCCCGGCTCACCACCACAGCCCGACGTGGGCAGTGAACCCCTTGACCTGGCTGGTCACCGGGGGATGCACATGGTGGCCACTGATGCCCAGGCTTAATCCCACCAGGAATGGGATGCCAAAGCCCCCCCATCCACTCTTTTAAGGGGCCACTGTGGTGAGCCAGGCCTGTGCCTTTCTTGGCTTTTTAATATCCTCTACATGGCTCTCCAGTGCTTGCAGCCAGGGCACGCAGAGGAAGAGCTGCTGGGATGCCCTGGGACATGGGCACCAACTGCCCCACAGGCACTGCAAGGAAAACCCCGAGAACAACCCTCCCGTGATATAGGAGACCAATTGTTTTTCCTTTTCCCTTTTGCTCCACAGCACTGCTGGGCAGGAGCTCCAGGGCTCCCAGGTCTTGCCCGGAGCAGGGCTGCTCCTCCACTCGCACTGCTAGGACACGTTCATGCTGGTCCCAGTGCACGCCCTCTGCTTTCCCTCTGAACCTTCCCCAGGGATCAATGCTTCATTTATTTTCACCTGGGGCAGGGCAGGAGGGCGGGCGTGCAGCCACACGCCGGGAGCACGAACACGCACACGACTGCAGCTCAAAAACACAGATACTGCTCACAGAGTGAGTTTTCATCCCACAGGACAGTGCTGGGTGAGGGCAGGGGGCTGCCTGCACTGATCTCCAGAAGGGATGTTCTCTATCCCCGGAGTATTGCTCAGGGGGATCTCTGCCCTGGCTGCTCCCTGCCAGAATCCTGCAGGCAGCATGGCTGGGGATGGAGAGCACAGCCATGGACCCCTGGGGTCGTTCCTGCCTCCAACTCCCCCTTGCTCTGCACTGTGCCACGTGGCAAGGAAAGATTTTATTTTATTTTATTTTATTTTATTTTATTTTATTTTATTTTATTCTATTTTATTTTTATTCTATTTTGTAAAGGCTTCTGCTGTCGCTGACCCTGTTGCCCCCCTCACTTCCCTAACTGCCCCTCTTGGGCTGGAGACTGGGTTTAAGACATACAAGCCCAAAGGAGCATCCCAAAATAGTTTTGGGTGCTCTCTCCTGGCTTCTCCTAGCAGACCAAACCCGTCTGGCTGCGGGAGCCCTTCTGGCATCCTGCTCATGGGGCACTGGGGTCCCTGCTGAAAGGCTTTGGGGGGCACATCTCGGTGGGCTCCCAGGCAGCATGAGCTGGAGTTTGTTAAAGCTTTGAGGATGAAAACACTCCAGCTCTGACAGTGCCCCTTGCTGCCAACTCTGCCAGCCTCAGTGATGGAGATGGACACAGCACCCAGGACAGGGGGAGCTGGTGATGCTTTTGGGACCTCAAGGTCAGCAGGCTGAAAGATTTTCTGGGCTCCCACTCACACAGCAAGGCAGAAAATCAGCCCTGGAGCTACCCAAGGAGATGTTCCCTGGTGTGATGGTGCAGAGATGAACTCAGGCACCTTGCAGGAGCTGGCTGTCCCCAGTGGGTGGCTGTGCAGTGGGGACTTCTCTGTCCCCCAGCTTGCACCATGTGGGTCCAACCCAAGCAGGGCTTGGTCCTTTGGTGATGCCCCCAGCCCTGCCCATGCCTTCCCATCATCACCCTCCCCACTGCCACCACAAAGCTTGGTGGGAACAGTTATGGAAAGGTTAGTCGGGCTCCAGTTAGGAGAAAGGAAGGAAGGAAGGAAGGAAAGAAAAGAAAAGCCAACCAGAAAAGAGAGAGAGAATGATCCATTTTTTTTCTCACTTGGCTCCCTTGGCTCCTGGCACTGTTGTGTCCCCGTCCCCAGCAGCATGGCCCCACCTGGACCTGCTGCCACTCACACCCCTGGGGTGCCCCTGGGCTGTACTCACACCCTGGTGCATCACAAGCCACCGGGCTGGCAGCCTGCAGGGACCCCTGGGGCCCCCCTGCTTCTGTCCACATCCCACTGGCACCTGTTCTGAGCTGGGTCAGGTCTCAGTTGTGGAGGGCTTTGCACACCTTGAACCTCACTTTGTCTCACTGGCTACCCTGGGGAGGCCCTTCTCCTCGTGGGAGAGCCCCTGATGGCCCAAAAGAGGGGGCAGCCCTCATGCATCACCATAGAAGGGTTTAAACCCACATCTCCCCATGGCAGAGTCCTTGCCTGGATGCAAAGAGGGGATTTGGCACCCACATTCACCCTCCTGGAAGAAAGAGAAGGGCTCTGCTGTCCCTCCTTGCACTTCTCTCTGGGCATCCCACGATGATGCCTGTAAAAACCATCTGATCCAAGGAGCCAAGTGAGGGGGAAGAAAAAAAAACACCAAAAAAAGAGAGGTAAAACAGGAAAGCAAGCAGCACACCACAGAGCCCAGTGCGTTAGTCGTCAGCAGGCGGGGGCCAGGCGAGGCAGGGCGTACCTTCAGCTTGGACTGAATCTCACGAGATTTCCGTCGGGCAAGAACCTGCAAGTGGCTAGAGACCTGCAGAGAGAGAGCAGAAGGAGAGGGGGAACAGCAGAGCCGTCAACCAGAGGAAAGGAGGAGGAAGGAGAGGGGCTGCCCATGCTCACAGAGACACCGCCGCGGACACCTGGGCAAGGGCGTCAACGTACCTTGATGCCAACCTGGTACTCCCGCACCTTCTTCCGAGCTAGAACCTGTATGTGGCTGGACACCTAGCGCCCGCCACGCCGTTCGGAAAGGAAAACACAGAGAGCGTGAAGATACGTTCCCCCCGCAGGGCGGGATGCTGTCCCCGGGGGAGGGAGTGCGGAGAAACGCGGGAGCATTTTGGCTGCTCCTGGAGATGCTGAGGGTCCTGCACCTGCCAAGAGCTGGAGGAAGGAAAATTGCAGGGGGGCCCCCGGTGCTGGTTGATGCTGGTTTGTGCCCTCCCCAGCTGGGGTGAAGCTCCTTGGTGTAAAGCTGCTGTAGTTGAGGGGGTCCTCACTGACCATCTCTTGGGGACAGACGGACAGGCCCTGCCAGCCCCTGTGAGCACCACAAGCTGAAAATACAGTCTGGCAGGTGTGAGGTGCCCCGGGTTGCTAGGTGGGGCCTGAGGGTCCAGGAGGGACTGGCACATTGCCCCAGGGCTCCTGCTGATTGTGCATGTGGGAAAGGTGAGAAAGGTTGGGGTTTTGTGTCCAAGCCCCTATAAGAGCAAGATCTAAAGAAGATCTGATGGGGGTTAAAGGGGCTGATGTCCAGGCAGGAAAGGCACGACATGGCTGCAGGGCTACCCACAGGAAGGGTGGGCATCCATGCACCCACAGGGCTTCAGAGCCGACTTTGGCAAGAACTTTCTCCCACCAGTGCCAGGCTGTCCATGAAGAGACACCAGGCTGTCCAGGAGATGACTGCACAGAGGGATCAGTGCCATGTGTGCTCTCTCCCATGCCTTTCCCAAGTCCCCCAGAGCATTGCATCCTTCCCCCAGGAAGGGGGGGTCAGCTAAGTCTTTAAGCCAGAAATGAAGTGCTGCTTGGCACTGGTCTGAACACAAAACCGGTGTCCAGACCCTGGCCCCTCTCCTTCCAGCATAAGTCCTGGAGGAGTGACCCCTTCAGTGTCTGGGGACCAGCATCCCTCTCTTGTGAGGACTTGTGGCATGGGACGGTCCCAGAATCAGTGTCCCAAACCCAACCATCTCCCTGAGGTGGGAGATGCTCCCAAGCATCCAAAGCCACTGGCTCTGCCGGGACAGGTGGCCTGGCTCCCGGCTGGGGGCCACCACAAGCGGAGGGAAGAGCCACTGGCCACATGACAAAGGGACATGTCCCATCGAGGACTGCAGCAGCCCACTCCTGAGACAGGTTTGGTGCAGCAAGGGCTTGCAGGAAGCTCTGTGTGCTCCCGCCCTGTCAGCATCGCTGCCTGTGCTCTGCCTGCATCCCTGCCTGCCCCAGCATCCAACTGGGCTGGGCAGTGAGAGCAGGGTAAGGGCTCTGTGGTACCTCCAGCCCCACCAGGACCAGCACCACAGCTCCACACCGCCGGGCCCTGGATCCCTGGCTGGGATGGGGATGCCTTGCTCTCAGCCCACGGGGTTTGGAGTGCCTTTGCTGTGGCACCTGGCACAAGTGGCATAAAGCCTGGCAAGGGGCAGAGATAGGAACAGTCCCCAGATCCAGGAGGCGCAACAGAGAGACCCACGCAGACACAGACACACTGCCCAGACAGTTTGAGGGCTCCTGTCACCCGCAGGGTGACCCCAACCAGGTGGGGGGGGCTTGGTGCTGTCTGCCCCCCACACTCCCAGTTTCCAGGCATCCTGGGAGAGAGGAAACCCCAGGGGTTTTGTGCTCACAGGCGAAGCTCCTCGCAGAGGATGGGGGAACCTGCTGGCAGCAGCAGGGGCTTGAGGAAGGGACACAGAGGACGAGCGATGCAGCCGGACATCCGCTTCCCCTCGGGCTTACCTGGCACCGCCTCCCACCCCGTCCCGAGCCCACCCCAGGAGAAAAAGCAGAGCAACGCCTCACCTGCTTCCTCGTCCGTGTCTTCCCCGTTCGCAGCTTGATGTAGCGGGCGATCAGCTCGTTACGACCTGCGGGCAGAGCCTGGGGTCAGCCTCGGCACACGAGGGGCATCGGCCCCGAAACCCCCGCCGCCCCCCGGCCTGGCGAGGGAGGCGCTGCCAGGAGGTGGCGCTGACGCGACAGTGCCGGGGCGACCTCGGCGACACGGGGGTGGCCAGGGCAGGGCGCCCACCCCGCGCCCCCCACCCCGCTGCGTTACCAGCCCCGGGGCTCAGACGGAGGTGACAGTCACAGGGGACCCCCACCACAGCGGTGCCTCAAACCACTGACCCCCTCAAAACCTATCCCAGCCGGAGCCCCCCACCAGAGCCAACGAAGCCGCTCCGGGCAGCCGTGCCCGCGGGGGTCCCGGGCTGCCCCCCGGCACCCCGCTTCCCGTTCACAAGCTGTGCTGGCCTCTCCACCAGTATTTCCTAACGTCCTGGTCTAATTCGAAGCAGAAGTTGCTTTTGCGCCACATTTCAGGGGCCAGCTGTGGCCAATCTACGTTCGAACGTCAGAGCAGCTGGGAGCTTTCTTCTCCCGGCCCCGGCCCCCCCGGCCCCCGCCGCCGCCCCCCCCGCGCACGGGGGCAGCCAGGCACGCCAGATTTATTTTAATGGACCAGATGGTCGCGGTTGGAACTTGTCGAAATGCCCTTGGAGCGGGTTTCGGCTTTAAAAGAATAAAAAAAAAAAAAAATCCCTTAAAAAAAAAAAATACGCTCCCCCCCCCTCCTCTTCCACCCCGCTTGGCCCCCTCCCAGCCCCACAGCAACTGGGCCCTCCTGGGGGGACACACACATGGGGACGGACAGGGCCAGGTGCCACGCAGAGACAGCTGCCCCTTGGGGGTGCCCGCGCCAGGCAGGAGCTGGTGGGTGGGTGACAGTGGGGGTACCCCTTGCACAGCCAGCATGGCACCCTGGTGGCACCCTGAAGCACTGAGCACAGCTCCCACCCCTCCTGGCTCCCACCCCGGGCTGGCTCCCTCATTAGCACCTAGCAGGGGCCAGGTCTTAAAGGGTGTCCTTTAAGCCCAGGTGAGATGACACCAGCAGCAGGGTGCTGGCAGGAGGGACCCTGCTGCTGAGCCCCACTTTGGGGGTACACCTTCGCCATCCCCCTTCGCATGCCCTGCTCTTCAGTCCCATCCTCTCTTCCCTGTACCCTGCCCGTGGGGAAGAAATATGGGGAAAAAAATACAGGAAAGAAATGTGGGTGCTTTCCTGGACTCGGCCCTAATGCCCAGCACCCAGGGGCAGCATCGCCTGCACCCATCCTGCCTCACCATGTCCAAAGCTGCACCCTCACAGCCATCCCTGTGCCCACGTGCCCTGCCCCTTGTCCCTTTCCCTGTGATTCATCTGGACCATGCCATTCCCTCTGAGAGGGCACGTCCTCCTCCAAATTACCACATTCCCCAAATTCCTCTCCCCTGACACCACCACGTGAACCAGTTGGACAGGCTGGGTTAAAAATAACCCGTCCAGCAGCCGAGTGTAGCAAGGCCCAGTGTGCCCTGTGCTGGGTCCTGCCTCCCCAGCTCCCACCTGCTTTGCCACCCCCGCAGTGCTGGCACCAGTGTGACATGGGCTGGCACGGCCACGGGCACCCGTGGAACCCCCAAAAAGAGGGGTGGTGAGGGAGAGCAGAGGCACTGGCACACCATTGTGCTGCATGCTGGCGTTGCCTGTGCTGCCAATGCCCCTGGTACGCTCGGTAATGCCAGCCAGGGGTCCTGGGGGTCCCAGTGGGGAGGTGCTGGGGAAGGTGGGGGGAGATGAAAGGCGGCCGGCAGGGGCTGCTGCCTCTTTAAGCAGCTGCCAGATGTCTCTGAAAGGCTGGAAAAACCGGTTGGGGCGTGCTTCGAAGGGCCAGGCTCCCGGCGGCACTTCAGCTATTCCCGAAGAAATCCAAAAAATGCACACGCTTGGGAAGCCCTGTGCTCCCCCGCCTCCCCCTCACCCCGCTCCTCCACCAGCCCCGATGCCGTGGGTTGGGGGCCCTGGCAAATGAGGTGGCACAGGTAGCTGGCATGGGTGTAGGGACAGTGGCATGGTGCTGTCCAGAAAATCTTGTCCCTGTTGTCCCTCTCTGCTGGCACTGGGTGAGCCATTGCTGTGACAGCAGCATCCTGGGCAGGTGTATTTTAGAGGCTGGGGATAGAGATGCCAGCCCTGGTCCTGTCATCACCATGGGGTGATGGTAATATGGTAGCCTGCTCCTGACTTTGAAGTCACTGGCCCTTGGGGGTGACATCATGGGACGTGGAGGGGACGAGGAACCAGTCCCTACCCAGGCAGGGATAGGGAGTTTTCAGAGACACCAAAACTGAGGCTGACACCTCCAAAATCATCACCCCAGCGGGGCTGACCAGCCCTGCTGCCACCAATGAAGTCACCAAAAACTGAGCTGGGCACAGGTGGCTCAGGGTGGGTGGGTGGCTCTTGCCACAGGGTGCTCTGGCCACCAGGTCCGGTTGGGGAAGGTTTGGGGAGGGATGCAGAGGCACAGGGGAGTAGGAGGGCTGGGGCTGCCCCGGCCCCACAGTCCCGCACCCGCTCCCTGCCCGCGCCCGCTCCCTGCCCGACGGCTTCACCAAACCAGTCGGTCCGGCAGGGCCGAGAGAGGGAGGGAGCGGGAGGGAGAGCCAGAGCAGAGGGAGGGGACGAAGGTCACTGCCACCTCCCCACTCCAGCTCTGGGATGAACCCGGGCCAGCTGCTTTCGGGGTTGGGGGATGCTCGAGGGCGATGCCCCAGCGTGGGTTTGGGGCAGGAGGTTTCACTTCAGCCCTCGCTCCCCGTCCTGGCCGGTGGCGCGGTGCCTGTGCCCAGTGCCTCCATCCCGGCCCCGTCACTCACCGTACATCTTGCCCTCATCTGAGAGGATGATTTTCCGCCGGCCGCAGGGTGGGTAGATCGCCAGCGCCTCCTGGAAGCTCTGCTCGATGTCTGGACTCCACACACCCTCGGCATCATTGTCCAGACTCTTGTCCATGCCGTCCTGGCCATCTTCCCGCCCCTCCCCGGGGCTGCCGCTGGCGTTCCAGCTGTTGGACGCTATGGTGCTGGCTGCTCTGGGCTCCGACCCCGAGCCCCCACGGACACGCGACAACCTGCTGGGACACAGGGGACACCTGTCAGACCCAGAAACCCTTGCTGGGGGCATGGGTGCAGTGGCAGCATGGGGCCAGGTCTATTCCTGGCCCTGTTCCCACTTGCACCCAGAGCAGCATCTCATTGTAGGGCATCAGACACACAAACAGGCTTTCCTTGGGGGCAGAGCATGATTTCTACGAGTACCCCCAAATCCAAGTCACAAGTGACCACCCAAGGTCCACCCAAATAAAGCTTGGGAAGGAAACTGCCCCAGCTACTGTATTATCCATACAAGGAACTTGAGCACATGGTGTTTATGGCTGACACCTCGGGACAGGATGGCAGCAGCCCCACAGCCCGTGAACCCTGACCCTGCACCAGTAGCCACTGCCAAACAGCAGTCTCTTTGGGCAAGCTGGCCCAAAAAACACCCCTAGGCCCCAAAATCCCGGCTCCACCATGCCTGGCAAACTCAGAGCTGGGATTTGAAGGGAGATGCTGAGCGGCTCCAAGCCAGACCCCACTAATGGGAACCAGGTGGCCAGAGCCGTCCAGCAGCCCTTCCCCGGGTACCAGGAGAGGCCCCCCACCCTGAGGATGCTCAGCTGGGGCCCCGGACCCTCCCCAGCTGGTGGGTGATGCTGGGGAGCCTTCAATCCTCCTCCTCTTCTTCCTGCTCTCGCCCAGCTCCCAGCGCAGCGTTTCAGTGTTTTGCAATAACATGTTTGGCGGCAGCTGCCGGCGGTGGGAGCGGAGAGGTGTCTCCTGCGCCGCCGCGCTTCCCGGACGGGCTGGGAGTGTACAAAGGTCTCCGGCACAGACATCTCCTTTTAAAGGAACTGCTGAGCCCGCTGGCTCAAGTGCGCTGCGAGGCCTTGCTGCCTTTTTTTTTTTTTCCTTTTATAAAAAAAGAAACTTAGCCCCCCCATCCCTCTCTCTCCCTCGTCGCGATGTGATGTCAGCCCCTCCGGTCCCGCCGCCCGTCCCTGCCCGCGTCCCCCCCGCCGCTGCTCCCCCTCTTGCTGAGCACTGTGGCCAAATAAGGAGAACTGGATTGTAGGATCGAGCCAGCCGGCCAAGGGAGGGATGGCGGCAGCGGTGCCGGACGGGCCAGCGGCACCCCGGCTGTGCCTGCTGCTGGGGGCTCCCTGGGGCAGCCCCTGGCATGGATGCAGGGTCCAAACCCAGCAGGGTATTGGGGATGGCAGGGCAGAGGAACACCGGGACCAGGCACTGCACAGGGACGGCGAGGGTGGCATATGGGGACAGGCCCAGGGGGACCCTCACTCCCCCCTGCAGCCCAGCAAGCGCATCAGGGCTCTGTCCCAGTGGGGCACCTACACTGGGGGTGCAACTGCCTTGGTACTGAACCCTGGCTACTTCACAGCAGCCCAAGACCCCCTGGCAGACCAGGACCCCCAGACATGGGGGAACTTGAGACTCCTCAGCTTCTGCAGCAGCCCAAGACCCAGCAGCACTCAAAAACTTCAATGGTTTCAGACCCCACAGCAGCCCCGTGGCAGCCCCAGGCCCCTCAGCACTGTGGCACTCAGGAGCCCCCAGTCTCGAAATACCTCAGTGGTCAGCGACCCTGCAGCCTGTGCCAGCCCAGGACCCAGCAGCATCCCGGGGCCCCACAGCACCACAGGGCTGTCATCAGCTCACCCTAGCAGGGGAAAGCCCCAAGAGCTGGTGCCGGAGGATGACTTTACAGGGACTCACCAGACCCCCTGCCCTCCTCAGCTGATGTTTTGGGGGCCAAGGGGAAAGCTATAGGGCTGAGAGCAAAACCACGGGGCTGGCTGCACCACTGCAGGCAGCGTGCCCGGTGCCCTGGGTCCCTGTGCCAGGCACTGCCTGCACAGGCAGAGTGACGGCTGACCCCACACCGTGCCTGCAGCACATGTATCCCCCTCCCTTGGAAGTCCCCAGCCCCCTCCCACCCCACTCCCCCTCCAGCAGGGAAATCCCAGCCCAGCCTTTTCAGGGAAGCTGGGAGAGGAGGGAGGGTGATGCTGGGGCCCCGGCCAAGGTGCGAGGAAGCAGCTCCTCCTTCTTCTCCTCCTCCTCCTTCTCCTCCTCCTCCTGCTCCACCGAACCTGCTTTTGGCCAGGCGAAGACATTGGATTTCCTGGAGGGAGGGAGCAAGCACCGCGCTGACGCAAGGCACGGCCGAGTGCCGCTCCACCCTGCCCTTACAAAACACCAACAAGAGCAGCAATTAGGGAACCGGCACGGCTGGACGGCCTGCGGAGACCGTGGCCAGACCTGCTCAGGGCAGGGAAGGGGACCGGACCTGCCAGAAAACGTCACTGGCTCCTGCCTCCCAGCTGCTCCCCAGGGACCAGGGCAGGAAGACCACCCCTCCCACAGTACATCTCTGCAGGGTTTGGGGATCCCAGGACCACTGACCCACATCCCCAGGGGATGCTTGCCCACTGTGATGATGCTCACCATCCATGAGCAGGGATGATCACTGACACCCACGCCAGGAGGGTGTCCCCACATCCAGCTCACTCGCCCCTTGAATTTGTGGCGGGGACGCACTCCAGCCCACAGCTTTATAGGGTAATGGAGGGGGCTGCACACTTGTGAGGTCCCCCAGTGGACGCGGTGCCCACAGCAGGCAGGGGAGGATGCCTCCAGGGCAGCCCTTCTTATCTCCCTGCGAGGTCAAGGCTGCCCAGGAGACCGGGACGGTGTTCCCACGGCTCCCAGAGCTCGGCCCCAGCACCACGTGCGGGGGATGTGAGGGAAACCTGGGGCTTGAGCAGGCAGCAGGGGAGAGCTGTTGGGAGAGCTGCCTGGGGCTGGGGACCCTGCTAGAGCAATGAGAAACCTCTTTAAACCCTGCAAAAGCAAAGGGGGCTGCAAAGAAGAAAGGATGCCTGAGAGATGGGTGTTTTGTGGCAGGTGAGGGAAGGAAATACTTTGGAGGCAGCATCTGCAGTCAGAGAAGCACCGTGGGCATCCTGCGAGTGTCAAAAGCCAGGAGCAAGGTGCTGCTGGATCCAGCACAACCAGCTGTGATAGGGATCGGGTCAGGGACATGCAGGGTGGCACAGGGGAGAGCACTTGGGGCTGGGAGTACAGGGACACCATGACATGGGCAGAGGTGCCTGTCACCCCCACAATGCCCCTGCGCACCCAGTCCTCATCCTTGTCCCATGCTGCCGAGCTGGGAGACAGCATATTCCTCCTTCCCAGCATGGTCAGCCCCAAAAGCATCATCCCGTCTGGTGTTCCATGAGGCACAGCCCCAGCAGCCCTTGCACTGCCCCTTGTGTCTCGCCCAAACTGGGACGGGGGTGGTGGCTGTTGTCACAGCATCTCCTCAAACCACCTGGACTGGAGGGCATGGTCACCAGCACTCGCTTCACAAGGGAGATGGCAGCACAGCATGTCCCCAGCTGGCACTGCCCAGAGGGACAAGGTGTGGGGCAGAGCAGCCCCAAGGACCCCTTCTTACCTGGGGCAGAGCAGCCCATGGAGTGGGACAGTGGGACAAAAAGACTCTGCAAAGGTGCTGGGGACACTGCGGAGGCAAAGAACCCTGCAAAGACAGGGAGAGGGGTCCAGCTGCATCCTGGCTCCATCCTGCCTCCCCATGCAGGGGGCCCAGGGCAATCCAGCCCTTCTCCCTCCCCCCTGCACGCAGACCCCACAGCAAAAGGATAAAAGTTCATGACAAGCCTGGGCAGGATCAGCACAGAGCAGCTCAGCCTCGCACCGGCTCAGTGCCGCCCGCGCCAGCCCTGTGGGGGAACATGAGGCTGCTATCACCCCCTCCCCATCACCAGACTGATGGCACCCATGCTCCGGAGGCGAGGGGAACACGAGTCCCCATCCTCCCTAGCACTGAGCATGCAGCCCCTGCCAGGGACTGCTCTGTGAGACCCCAAAGCCAAGGCTCTAGGGCACCCCAGCTCCTGCGTGTCCTGGCACATTGGGGCTCAGGGAGAGCCAATAAATCTGTATCAGCTGGGGCCCTGATGCAGGCAGTGATTTGCAGGCAGGCAGAGGCTTTCGTTAATGCGCCCCTTGTTTCAGGCAGGGGAGTGCTGGCTGGGGGCTGTGTTGCTGCTCCTGCCTCTCCCCACCTGGTGACACGGCTGGGAGGAATGCTGCCCACACGGTCACACAGCCACCAGCTCTGCAGAGCCCCTCGAAGGAAACCCAAAAGCTGTGGAGCTCCTGGGGGACACCAGCAAGACCACAACACACCGGAGAAGATGTTGCCCTGTCTGTCCGCTGCAGTGCACAGAGCGGGATGCTCTTGGCTCTGCCAAGGATGACCCTGCAGCTCTTCACAGGAGCCCCACATCCCTGGCATCTTGCCCAGGGACCCTTTAGGAACACCGTGCCTCATTCCCGCAGGGAAACACCATCCTGTTTGGCACATGGCTGTCCCAGGGACAACCAGAGCTCACCGAGGCGGGTGGAAGGGCCGAGCAGGACGCGGCGCGGCAGGAGGGCGGTGAAAGGAGGTTTGTTTACATTGCGCTCCTCTTCCAAACAGCTCTCAGGCTGCAGTGAGGGATTCCCTGGCTCGTGGAGGGAAGGGTGGCCATCCTGTTCTCTCCCACCCAGGTTTGCACCTCCTGACTGGCCACATCTTCTCCAAAGGGTACCCTGGCACAATCTGGGGACCCAGGTGGTGGCAGAGCCCCCAGTGCACCAGGCCAGCTCCCCGTGAGACAGCCCAACTAATTTCCTCCCCTCTATCACTTCCTGTCCCTTCCGGCTTGGCGGGCAGCTCAGGAAGCAATCGGAGCGAGGAAACCGCAGGAAGCCACGTGGCAGCATCCCACCAGGGGCTGAAGAACTGCCAGGGCTGCCCAGGCTCTCCATGCCCCCCAGCTCCAGCTGGACCCCCACAGCCAATGGATCCCCTAGCTCCCAGCAAAGCCCTGAGCCTCTACCTGGCAGAGATGTGGCTGGTCCTCGCCCAGTGGTGCGAGGTTGAGGGATGCTCAGACCCCTCATCCCAGAGGGCTGTGGATGAACAAAGAGAAAATGCGAGCGATTTGCTCCCAAAATATTTGGGCAGAGAGGAGGAAGAGGATGAGGCAAACCCAGGGCACAGCTCCCTCCTAACGGCAGAATCACGGGCATCCAAACCAACCCCTCCATCCCCTCCTCTCCCCCCAGTCCTGGCAGGGTGGCAGAGCTGGGTTTCAGCTTCTGGAGGACCTGAGCCGGTTTTGCTCGAGTCTTCAGGCTCAGGACCCGAGGGCAGAGGACAGACGGACACTGTAACCCAGCGTGCCTCCCTGGCCCAATTACGCTGCCCTGCCCAGCCAGGACGGGGCGTTTCACCCAGCAGCGCATAAATAGAAAGCTTTTAGAGCATTAATTGCTCTCTGTGTTATGAAACGAGCTGGATGGAAACAACAGGGTTGGAGTTGCCTGCTGGGGATGGGCCACCCCCATGCCGTCCCGTGACACCCCCAGTGCTGGTGGCCCATGGCACAGCCAGTGCTGGGCACAGCACCCACTGGGGACCGCTGAATTCGCCAAAATACATCCATCCCAGGATGTCTCCCCCTGAACATCCCCTGTAGATGAGCTTGGAGTGGCCAACGAGTCTTGAGTCCTCAGGGACTCCCAGCTTGTCCTAAGGGGAAGCCAAGGGTCCCTGGTGTTAGGGGAACACCGGGAAGCCTGGGCTAGGCAGTTCTGTGCCTGCAGTGGGACAGCGTCCTACCACTGGGGCCAGCCAGGCATCCCAGGGACCCCACCAGCCCTCTGTCCTGCTCCTGGGAGGAGAAATGCCTCTGCAGAAGAGCTCCAGGTGCTGCTGACCCCATTTTGTGCCATTGCAGCAGGGCCAGGGAAAACATCTGCCAGGGGACTCTACCAGGCAAGGAGGAGGAGGAGAAGAAGGAGGAAGGCTGCAATGAATTTCACACCTGCCCCCAGCCGCCTCCGCCCCTGTGAAACCCAAGCCTGGCCAGGCAGCAGCTGTACCCACTGCCTGCGCTGTGGCACCCGCTGGAGCCCAGGGTTAGCACTGACTGCCACATTCACAGCTCCCAACCCGAGAAACCCCATGGGATGAGGTGTGTGAGAACTGACTGGGGGGGATCGGCTCCTGAGACACCGGGCAGGGCGGCTGTCAGGCATTACCACCCCAGCCAAGACACAGAGATGTCCCTGGCTGCCAGGGTCTGGCACAGAATGTGACACAGCACTGTCACCTGGCCACTGTCACCCCTGTGAGGGGACACGCTTCCCTGCCCTCCTGCAAGGAGCTCAGAAGCTCGAAGCAGTGCCTGGCTGAGGTCCTGCAGGAGCTGCGAGAGCAGATACAGGCTGCCCTGCACAAACCCCATCAGTGACTTATTCCCAGAAAGGGATATTTTGATTTTACTGCCACCACCCCAGACAGTCCCAGCGAGCAAATCCTTGTGCATGCCAGGAGCGTGCTGGGAGTCCACGGCAGCTCAGCGCCTTCTCCCAGCATCTCTCACCACTGCCCAAGCCGAGAGCTGGAGACGGGCACAGCGACTCCAGCTCCTGCAGATTGAAAAATTGCTCTGGAATCCTTGGGGAGGAAAACTGCTAAAAATACATGAAGGCAGTATTCTTGGTAAAAGAAGGAGCTCCAGCAAGGAGCACGGCCCAAGAGCGCCCAGCAGAGTGTGTTAGACCCCTGCCCAGCACACTGATGTCCAAACACCACAGCTGGACCCTGACAACTCTGCAGTGCCACCCAGGCAAGGCTGCGAGGGGACACAGCAGCCACCCCATGCAAGAACTGGAGCCCGAACTTATGCCACTGTTGGGCACAGGTGCTGGCAAGCACGAAAGCAGAACCCTGCCCAACTCATCTGCCAAGCGCGCGGGCACAAAGCCGGGCAGGGAAAACCAGGGTCTTAGACCAGACCTTCTCTCCCGGACTGTGAAGCGCCCGGATCTTCCTGCTAATAAAAACCCGACGCTCGGTTGGGTCGGGAGCTCGCATGCCTGCGTGCGGGTGTGCTTCTTCCTAAACCCGAATTGCCTAAGCCGGCGGGGGGGAGGCAGGAGCTGGCTGCCTCTGGGGGAAGGGCGGGCGGCGAGGAGCTGGCATGGGAACGGCAGCCCATCCTCCACGCACCCGCGCCGCTCCGCGTCTGTAAACTTTGAACATCTTCCGGAGAGAAGTTAGTGGCTATTGTGAACAGCTGGATCTAATTTTACGAGGAGCGAGGAGGAGACAGTTGTGGGGAAATAATAAGGCTTGGCGCTCCCAGGCGAGGATCCCCGAGCCCGGCCAGCCTTCCTGCCTCCACCGCACTCCGCCGGGGGAGCGCTGGCGAGACGGTCACGAAGAAACTGAGGCACGGAGCAGCGCGGGGCTCACCCGCCTCCTGGAAATGCACACCGGGAATCCGAGGCTTTCCCCCTGTGTGTTTCCCCGGACCCACCGCCCCTCCAGCAGCCAGGGCATCGCCGGGCGCATGGCTCTTCCTCAGAGCAGAAAACTGGGCTGCCAGCGCAAGGCCTCCTTGCCAGCCCACGGCAGCATCTCCAGAGCCAGGGTCACCCAGTGCTCACTCTCGGTGCTCGTGGGCACCGCGGTGCGAGTGCGACACCTCCCTCCAGCCGGCTGCTTCCCATGAGGCTCTGCCCACCTCCTAAAATTAGCTGCAGCCCTGCTGTCCCCTCCCCGGCCACCCCCCGCAGCCCGCGGAGCTCTGCCAGCACACGCTCCGGGTCCGTCCCGATCCCCCGGCAGCAAAGGGGGAAGGGGATCAAGCAGCCTCCTCCATCACTCACACCTCGCCTGCCACCCGCCAGCCAGCTCTGCCCGGGAGCAGCGCAGCCCCGCAGTCACCTCTGTGCCTCTGGCTCGCAGGAGAGTGCCCGAGGGCGAGCTCTGGGTCGCCTCTATAGAGCAGAGACCCAGCACAGCTTGTGACACACCCAGTGCCCCGCTGGGAGGTGGCAGCGGTGGGCACGCTGGGTTTCGGTGCTGCTGTTGTCTCATGGCAGCATAACGGGGGACGCTGCGGGCATTGGAGCATCACATCTGCTTGGGACCGGATGGGGGGACGTGCTCCATCGGGATTTGCGCTGCCAGGATGGGATGCGCCTCCTTCGATCAGTATTTCCCCGAATCCTTTGCCCACAGGATCAGCTGTGCCAGTGTAGAGCCCTGCGTGAACACTGTCACCACAAGGCCACCGTCTGCCAGCCCCAAGAGTGAGACCATGGGGTTCACGGCCTGTCACCTCCAAAGGGCCCAGCCACATGTGCTCATCAGAAAACCCTGCCACGAACTGCACGGGGGAGCCTGAAATGGCACCAGCACCGCATGACCCCCTGCTCCCACCGCCACGGCCAGCGAGTGGCTGACCCGGCACCACGAGGAGGTTTTCCCGGGGCCCCTCGCTCCCATTTCGCAGGCGGGGAAAACTGAAGCAGCGGGAGCTGCAGCAGCAAGTCCAGACCCGCAGCAGGATCCGGACGTGCGTTATCGCGGGGGGGCCGCTCCTGCCGCGTGCCCGCTGCAGGCTGGTGCGGGGCATGGCCCCGCTGGCTCACCCCATCATTACCTTCCCTCCCTCCCTCCAAAAAAACATTTCATAAGTCGCCACGTGACAGTGGCAATAGCGAACGCCCATGCGCTTCAGGTGTCTGCCCCAACCACAACACGCAGGTGCCTGGGCTCGGCCGCCGCGGCTCCCAGCCTGGCCCCGACCCCAAATAACACCTTGGACAAACAGCTGAGAAGGTCAGGGCATGGCCCGGCCACTTGGCAAATCCCCCGTGGATGGAAGCTCCCAAAATCAGGGGTAGTTGGTTGTACCACATCCACCAATGGCGCTCAAGGGGATGTAAACACTGCGGCTGTCCCAGCAGCCCCTTGCCATAACCATCAAGGATTTAATGAGACAGGGAAGCTCCTAGAGATGGGACAATTTTTGGAAAGCATCCGTCCAGTTCAGTGATGGATGGAGAGATTCCAACCTCACAAAGAGCCTCGGGATAGCTCTTGTCACACAAATCCCAGCAGCACCCTTGGTTAGGGCTTTGCAGCCCCTTCTCCCCTCTTTCCCTCCATTTTCCACTCCCACAGACAGAAGTAGAGGTACTAACGCAGGAAAACACATTTCTCCCCCCACAAACAGCCCAGAATTGCCCATTTATGCCCTTTCTGGCTGCTGCATGCCTGCACCCAGTCTCACCACCGAGCTCACCTGCCACCAGCTTCGTGCTCTCTGTGTGTTTGATGGGAGCTGCGCGGTTACTTGCTTTTTAATACATTAATTACAGCTGATTACCGCTGCCACCCCCACCTCCTCAGTGCCACGACCTGCTCACACACCGCCGGGAAAAGGCTCCTTCCTTCGGCACAGTGCCAGGGCCACTGGGACTCGCCTCCCAACCCACTTGGTGGTGGCAAGATGGGGATTAAATGGCGATTAAAAGGAGATGCTGTTTCTGATATCATGATAAACAGCCACCGCATGTCATGGCAAATGACATGGATTGCAAGTCCCTTTATTGATGGAGCTGGAGGATTCTGCTTTGCAGGGAAGGGATGTTAGATGTGGGACAACTGCTGGAGGGTTAGGCTGTCCAAAATGCCCCAGTTGAAACATCTCCCTACTTTGAGCTGCACCCCAATGTTGCAGTCATCTCAGGCAGGATGGGGCTCCTTGAGATACCTGGGTGCCGTTCATAGAAGGCAGCTGGACCCGCTGCTTTCAAAGGGTTATTCCTGCCAGAAAAGCCATTGTGGTGCCAGCCACATGCCCGCTGTGGGGAGGCAGCTGGGTGCTCGAGGTCCCTGGGGATGGAAATGTCCCCCTGCGCCACCCAGCTGTGAGGAGCTGCTCACCCCACAGCCATCTGCAGCCTCTTCCCATGGGAATGCTGACCCTGTAACACCCTAAGAGGGCCAAATCCAGTGCCTTCTCCCCACGGGACAGTCATGCTCGTCCTCTCTGGTGGGGAAGTGCTGGGGCACTGCCACAGTGACCATCATCTGCCCTGTCACCAGGGTCCCAGCCCCGCTACCTGCTTCTCTCCCAGCTTCACCACTGAGTGACTTTGGTGAGCCCTCACCCCTCGCCCGCTTTGGGGACCCTCTTCCTCCCATTCTTGGGAGAAATGACCCCCAAGGGGTGTGGGCTGTGGGGCCACCAAGGTGCCAGGGCCAGTGGGTGCATGGGGAGCTCATCAGCCTGGCAAACCCCAATTCTCCACTCAGCATCACGAGCGCTACAATATCGGGGGGAGGTTCGCAGCCTGGCTGGCAGGGCCCCCCAGGGTGGCCGGGCACTGCCAATGCCCTGACTCACGACACGCACGTACCCGCGCGGGGTAAAGCGATAGGAGGGGAGAGAGGATGCCGGAGCCCAAAATACCCTGGCGTGCCTGACACAGGAGATTATCGCTTCGCTGATGGGATGATCGCCCAGCCCAGCTTGTCCCGGCTCCCTGCAAAGCACCAAAACCCCCCAAAACCTCTGTCCTCACCTTTCCCCCTGCCACCCCATGCCAACCACACAACAGTAGTGAGTGGCTGCAGGGGGCCCGCCACTCTAGCAGGGCCACTGGTACCATTTCCAGCTGGTTTCTCCCCAAACTTGTTTTTTTCCCAGTCAACAGAAGTCGAACGCATTGTATAGGGCCTGAGCGGTTTCAGGGGGTTGGAGGTGGGTGGCTCTGCGAGGGCTTGGCCGTATTTTCCTTCCAAGGGGGTTAAGGGGAAAGAAAACAACACCAAACCCAAGGAGGGTGTAAAAATAAAATAATAATAATAATAATAAAGATGACACACTGCTGAAAATTATACATCTAATTGCCGCCTTGTTAGCAATGCACCCCTATGACGAGGCACAAAGTGTTTAGCATACAGTCAGTGTATGCTCATCCCCTACATGCGTGTGACACACATGTAGCGTGACACGCGGGTGACCCCGCACCTCACCCGGGACCCTCCCGCGCCGCTTCCCCGGGGGGCTTCGGCCGGGGCGGGCTATCCCCGCCCGTAACGTCCGGCGCCCGCCCCGAACGCTCCCGACGTGCGGGCACAAGGCCCCTTTGTCACCCCGGGGATGCGCCGCGGGGAGACTCGGCGGGGACCGGTGCGGGGGCAGCGCAGCCCGTACGGGGCGGGAGCCCGGGGACCCGACGGGGGGGAGTGAAAACAGCCCGACTGTGCCCTCCCCCCACGCACACACCCCATCGGGGGGCGTCGGGGGGAGCCCCGGGGGGAGGCACCGAGCTGCCGGCCGGGGGGGGACGAGGGCTGGTGCGACCCCGCCGCCCCCCGCCATCCGCCGGGGCTCGGTGCAGGCGGAGGGCTGCGGGCCGGGAGGAAGGAGGGGCTGGAGGAGGAGGAGGCGGAGGAAGGGGGGTTGGGAGTCTCTTCCCGGCGAGCGCTTACCTGCTCCGTGCTCCGGAGGGGCTGGGCCGGCCGCGGGTGCCGGGAGCGGGGCCGGGGCCGGGGCCGGGGCCGGAGCGGGGCCGGGGCCGGGCCGGGCCGGGGCGGGCGGCAGGAATGCGGGGAGCGCGGCGGGCTCCCGGGTCCGCGCACGGAGCCAGGCGCAGGGACGGGAAAGTTTATGCGAGGGAGGAGCGGAAAGTTGGGAGTCAATCAGGAGGCGGCGGGGCCGGGCCGGGCCTCCTCCTCCTCCTCCCCTAACCTCCTTCTCCACCTCCTCCTCCTCCTCCTCTTCCCGGCCCTTCCTCCCGCCCGACCCTCCCGACCTCCCCGTCGGGGCAGCAGGCAGCGAGGACCCGGGACTTCCCTTCCACAGGGAAGGTTTATTTTTTTGGGAAAGGGCAGCCCTGGAATTCGGCTCGGCTCGGCCCGGGCTATGGGAGCGCCCTCTATGAGCCTTCCTCACCTTCCTCCTCTTCCTCCTTCTCCATCCCGCATTCCCGGGATGAGGCCCTGGGATGCGGCCTTGGGCCAGAGCATGAAGGTGCTGCTGTCCCGTCTCGTCCTGTCCCGTCCCCAACCAGCCAGGGTCACCTGTGCACACCTTCATCCCCTCCTGCACATCTTCATCGCCCTCTGTGCTCACCTTCATCCCACTCTTCATTCTCGCCCCCTTTCACTCACCTTCATCCCTGTGCTCACCTCCATCCCTTTCCGCACCTCTTCATTGTCCTCTGCACGCTATAATGCCTTCCCTCACATCTTCATCCTCCTCCTCCTTCCCATCCTCACATCTTCATCCCGCTCCAAACACCTTCATCCCTCTCCTCATCCTCACACACATGCACATTCAGTCCCCTGCATCCCACCAATCTGCAGATTCCCTGTTTCTCCCAGATACCCACTCCATGGTGCCCAGGATGGGGTTTTCAGCCCACACTGTTGGGATTTCCCAAGGGAATGCAGCCAGGATCCAGGCCATGGTCACTTCCTCTGAGTGAGCTGATGGGTGGTAACGTGCTAAGCCACAGCAGACTGATCACATACAAGTCCCTGGCCACAACCCAGCCTGACTGTCAGGAGCTGCAGCCCCAAAAGGGGCAAAACGCTGAGTCCCCCTGGCCATTGGGCCAGCACACACCGCAGGCCTGTGCCACAGTACCCCAAACCCCCAGAGATAAATCCAGATGAGGAATCCTCCCGGCACCCTGCTTGGAGAAGGGATGTTCTTTGCATCCCATTCCTTCTAGAAACATATTTTTCTAATTTTCATCATGAGCTTGGTTGTATTCAAGCGTTTTGGGACAAGACAGCCAATGCTTCAGCCCGTGAAGTGACGGGCTCTGAAGCATCCAGCGCATTCAGCAATTGTGTGTGATTCATAAAGCCATATCGCATTCTTCCACCCTTGGCCTGGTGCTAACTTGTAAGAAATCTGGACCAAAAACTGCAACAAAATGGCTGCTATTCTCCAAGGGCTGTTCAGAGCCTCGTTACTCATCCCTTACTTGGGCAAAAATGACATTGAGAGCTCCTGGAGATGACAGCCTTAATTGAGTTCAATAGGAGTTTAGGCTGAGTAAGGCATGAGCAAACAAGTGTGCATTAGCCCATGAATAAAAAGGCTGATCCACAAATGTTTAGGAACACATGTAACGCTGAGCATGGGAGTGCTGAGGGGGTCACTGCTGCTCTGGCCTTGCCTTTTAGGCAGGGGTCTGGCTTCAGCATCCAGCACAACTGATAGCAATGCTGGGATGAGCTTGTTCAGGAGTGCAAAGATTCAAGGCTGGCTCAGTGGTTTGTTTCCGTTCTGCCTCTTAATTTTTATTTCTTTTCTTCCTCCTTCAGAAGTCCATAATCCTTGTTTCTGCTGTGTTTTTTTTTTTGTCCACTGGTGGGAACAGCAACTTCCTTTCTCAAGTTATAATAGAAAAGAGCTGCAAGCTGCAACGCCATAAATAATATTTTCTTATGGCCAGAACATCCAAGTCTAGGCAAGACACCAAGAACAGCTACAACATTGTAAAACTCCAACACTTCTCTAGAATGGATTCACTAATTAAAAAATGACTCTTTTTAAAAAGCAGTTGAAAAATATTGGCTTTCCCATTGCCGCCTGTTGCTTGCTGCACCGAGAAGGAGCCCATCCTGCAAAGCCACAGCTGAGCTAACCAGCAATGGGTCTGCCTTTCTCTCTAAAAAATGTTACCCAAATAAATACAAGGGGAGGGGGAGGGAAGAGAAGAACACCTCCTCACAATCACTTCTTTAATTAATTAAATTATCGCCACTTCAAAGCTGGAGGGCGATCCCCCAGGGCTGGGGCCATGGCAGCTTGCTGGGACCCAAACAGCTCCAGCCTTTCCATTGCTGGACAAGGAGTTTCCCAGCTCTGGTCTCCCCTTCCACACCCCCCAGGATGTACCAGCCCTTCCCTGCTCAGGCTGCCCACCCAATGGGGCATTTGCCTCCTGGAACCCATGGAAATATCTGTCAGCCCCCCTAGGAGAGCAGGGGCCGAGCCTGAGCTCAGGACTGGGTGTATGGAGCCCCCACAAGCCCCAGGGGTCTGGGGAAGAGGGACAAGCAAGCAGCTGGAGAAGAGCCCCCATGTCCATCTTCCTGCTCAGCTCTGGACCAGCATCTTTCCACTCATCAGCGTGGGATGGCGATGAACCACTGACAGAGCCGCCAGCACTGCAGTGACACTGGTCCTGGCTGGGATGTGCTGCTCAGCATTGAGGTGGGGCCTTGTTTTTTTCCTCCCCTTTGCCTTATAAGCATCTCTGCAAAAATAAAATGCATTTCCCAGGGGGTTCCCTCGAGGAGCTGACGACAGTCATCTCTGGCCGCTGGCCACGCTTCTGCCCCTGCAGGAGCACTTTGTGGGGTTAAATCCATGCCTGCAGCACCAGCCCAATGCCAGCCCCCCTAAAACGAACCTTCAGAAACCTCAAAGTCTCACACTGCAGGGAAAACATCACCCCTGGGGACCGAGGAAGCCCTTTCTCCAAGGAATACACACACTTTGGACTCAAACACCATTGATAAGGCTCTTTCTTCTTTTTTTTTTTATCTTTTCTTGCAGCGAGCATTCCTTTCACACCCACGCACACCCCAGCATCCTCAGCCATTGGTCTGCCGGCGCATCCGTCACACTTTCCGCCGGCCAAAGTAGATACACATTTCAACTGCTTCCATCCCTCATCTCCTCTGGTGTTAACAGCCAGCGCAAACAAAGGGCCCGAATATCCATCGCCCCATTAAATTGTTTTCATTCGTTTCTTCTGCCACAGTTGGTTTGCGTTAGAGCGTTTGTGTAAGGGATTTCGGGTGGGCGGCTGATGCAGTGGCTGCTCTGAGAGTGGGTGACATTGCACAGGAGGGACACCCATGGCAGGGATTTTGCTCTGCCATGGGCAGCAGGCCAGGAAACCTGAGGGGTTTGCAAGCAACAATGGGCAAATGGAAAATGGAAATGTTTTGGGTGAGGGGAGGGAGAATCGACCTGGGGAGCAGCTGGGATAACAGCAGACAGAACCTGGGGAGCCCAAACCTCTCTCTCACCCTGCTGCTTCTTTTCTCCTTGCACAGGAGGAAATGGGGACAAGTATTAGCTCAACCATTAGCTGAGCTCGTCCCGATTTCAAACAGATGTTGGGTTTGTGGCTGGATTTGGGCAGAAAGCTCTTGCTTTCCCCACATTTGCTGGCCATACCTCGCCAGGGACGCTGGCCCTGAACTGCTGTGGCTGGTTCTCCCTTCAGCTCACAAGATGTTCTCTGAGCTTGCTGCATGGGTAGTGGATGATGTCCCATGCTGGCTGGCTTGTCCCCAAAGCTGTCCACCTCTGCCTACCCCGCCACGAGCATCTGCCCATGAATCATGAAGCCCAGAATCATACAGCTGGGGAAAATCTCCACTCCCATCTGCAAAGCCACTGGGGCAGAAGTTCACCAGTGGTCCAGCAGCAGCTCAGGGTCCCCCTGTCACTGTCCTCTGTCCTTGGCTCCAGGCAGACAGGCTCGGGCCATGGTGATGTTGCGACACTGCCCAGAGAGGATGAGCATCCCTCTTGCACCATCACATCCATCTCATCCATCCACTCCTCAGCCTTTCCACTGCAGCTGCCTCTCAGCTGCAGTAACCTGGGGGACTCAGATCACCCCCAGAATGGGGGAACAACCCGTATGTGTCCTGGGAAGGGAATCCCAAATTGTCCTGGAGTCAGTGGGTGAGCTGAGCAGGTGAGAGAAACAGCATCAGAGAGCTGAGGATGGTGTTTCAGGGCTCCTTGGCATCTCCTCGTTTTTCTCACCACTGAATTAATCAGATTTGGGACTGTCTGTGCAGCCAGATCCTCACCCCATAAATGGTGAAAGTGGGGGCATGAGCTGTCCTGCTCCCACCGAGCTGCCTCTCTTCAGCCTCTCCCCTTCCCAGTGACTCCCTGCAGCTCCCCACCAGTCTGAGACAGGGGACGGCACCTTGTGTCCACCACCTCTCATGAACAGAGAGCACCAGTGAGGCAGCTGTGGGGACACCTGGGACACGTGAGGTCTGGAGGGACATCACAGAGTGAAGGGGCAACGAGTGTTGCGGGCACAGGGAGCTCGGCGGGCCCTGCCTGGGTGCTGAACGTGACTCAGCACCACACCACACCTCATGAGTCACTCCACTGCTTCCTGGTGCACCCTGAGTTTTCTCTTCCAGGTCCCTCCTGGCAGCACTGACCCAGCTGGGCCACCTGCCAGCAATGCCAGCTCTGCCTCACGTGCCTGCCAGCCCTCCTCTGCTGGCACTGTCACCCCTCAGCACGTGCCTGTGTGCTGCCGGTGCCAGGCTGCTTCTCAGGGACGCAAATCCCCAGCATTTTCTGGGCAGTGGGGTGAGACCCAGTGGATGCAAACACAACCATGGGCGCTGGCCATCTGTTCACATGGGGGCAAAAAGGGGCAAAAGAGGGGCTTTGTGCCCAGCGGGCAATGAGCCAGGATGGGGGTCTTGAGCCAGGAGCTTAGGCAGAGCCCACCTGCATGTGGGCAGGGATGAGGAAACACAAAGTGAGGAGACCACCTACCCCCTTCTCACTGGGAGACTGAGCATAAAAATTCAAACCATAATAAAAAAAAGGAAAAAAAAGGGGGGGATGAGTTTCCAGGATCTGAGTCCAAGAAACATCTCAAAGGGATGAGACAGGAATTGCAGTCAGCCTCATCTGCTGAATATACCCCCAGCCTGGCTCTGCCATCACCCCAGCCCAGCAATTTGCCCCAAATTTGCCTGGAGAGGGTGGCAGCAGCTGGGTGAGCATCCCACAGCCCTCAGCGGGCACCAAGTGCCTTGAACCACCCCAGAACAACTGTGACCGCAAGAAGGTGGAAACACAGGGAGCGGAACAGGACAGGGATGCAGGAGCATCCTATGGGCACTGGCAGGCAGCCCCCATGGTCCTGGCAGCCCCGGTGGTCCCGGCAGCCCCGGTGCAGGTGCTACTCGCAGGCCAGCTTCCCATCGAAGCTGGAGAGGGCGATGGCGAAGGCCTGCACGGCGCACAGCGGGTAGTTATAGTCCATGGTGAAGGCGTCATCTGCCACACGCCCAAACTGCATCACGATGTAGTCGGCTGCGGGAGAGAGGGCGAGCAACTGGGATGTCACCTGTGCACCCAGCCTGCCTTTCCCCAGTGAGCCCACGCAGCAGCATCCCAAAGAAGCTGCCCACGCGCCCTCACCCAAACTCTGCCTGTGGCTCCTGTGCTGGCTGCGCTGTACTGCAGCACAGATCACCAAAAAGCATCATTTTCCCATTGCACAGACCTCTGGCACCTCCAGCACCCCACAGCCCCCCAAGGGACAGGGACCCCACTCACCCCACCCCCCCCAGACCGTGGGATCGCTGCTACTGGAGGGCGGGTGACAGGAAATCTGTAAAAATAACCAGGGGCCCTCAAGAGGCTTTTTCTGTCCTGTAACCCAACACCCTGGAGGCCAAGGGCTTCTGACTGCGCCGGACAGGTGACGAGTGGCCGCATCCAGACAGAGCTGCTGCCACCCCTGAGGGACTGTCCCCGAGGCACAGTGAGCCCGCCAGTGCCAGCAGTGTGGGGAGGGTGCTGGGGACAGTGCTCTGGGGTGGCCTGGGCTGAGTGGGTGGCTGCAGTGTGACAGAGGGCTCAGCACCCCACAGGATCTCTCCTTGTCCTAAATCTGCCTGGCAACAGGAGCCCCACACGCTGCCCCTACCAGCGCCAGTGCCCACGGGCAGCTCCTGTGGGGTGCCTGTCCAGCTTCATCCCAGCTCCAGCAAAGGCAGGCAGGACCCCAGAGCATGAGGAAACTAAACCTCAGGCTAAACACGGGTGTTGGGGCCAGCTCATGAGCAGCGCTCCCCCATCCTATCCCCTGTCCCATCCCACCCCCGTCCCAGCTTACGGTCACTGCTGTGCACGATCTGGAAATTTTTGACGGAGGCATGGGTGACCCGGCCGTGGAAATTGAGGACGTAGGATTGGGTCTCGTCGTTCCACACTGGTGCCTTGTTGTGCAGCTCGATCACATTGTCCATGTTCCTGTTCTGCCATCGCATCAGGAGGCCGTCGTTATCCTGGGGAGGGGCAAGAGGGAGCAGAGCAGAGTTGGGGTGACCCCTCCAGAGTCCTGCCACCTCCTGTGGCTTTGCCTGGGGGATGCTCTGTAGCAGTACCCAGCTGGAAATGGGATCTACCATGGAGAAAAAACCAGACACCATGTCTCCCACGTCCCATGGACACCTTGAATTTCAGGGACACCTGAAAGCCTCTCCATGCCCCAAGATGGGTAAAATCCAAGGCGGTCCCTTGCAAACCCAGCTCCCAAGGAGTTTCTCCCAGTCTGGGCCCTGACTCACGTTCCGGGGCCGGATGGGCACCCTCTCACAGTCAGCATTCATCCCAGGGATGATGACAGTCATCTTCCGGGGGCCTTTGAACCCTAAAACGTTGGTCTCCTGCAAGAGAAACCCCATCTCTAAAACCAGCAACCACCGCAGGCTGCAGCCTCTCACCGGGGCTGAACAAGGGCTCAAGGGTGTCTCCAGCCCATCCCACACCTCTGCAAGCCCCAGCGAAGGGGTGCAGGGTAGGAGCCCCTCTCTGCCTGCCCAGGAGGGCCGGGGAGGGAGCCCAGTGTGGCTGCTCTTACGTAGACCACGGCCGAGAGCTCCTGGCGCACGTTGGACCAGTCAGCGTTGGCCCTGTCGGGGTTCGCGCCGTTGTCAAACACGGTGAATCTCGTACCCATCAGGTTGGATCTGCACCCAAGGGTGGGAGATGGCTGTGGCTGATGCCACTGAGCCCGCTCCACCCCCTCCATGACCCCTCTCCAGGCACAGCCTTGGCTTTGGTCTGGCTGCAAACCCCTGGTGCAGTGCCCCAACAATGCCGTCTTTCCCACTCTTGAGTCATTTTCTTGGGTTCAAGGCAGCCCTAAATCAGGGTGTTATAGGGTGCTGCAACCACGGGGACCCCCAGCATTGCTGTGTGGCTGCTGGCAGTGCAGGCTGGGACTTGCCAGGCGCCTTTTCTAGCCATGACCTGTCTGCTGGGAGGAACCGGCCAAGCTTGTTTTCCCCTTTCAGCCCCCTACCACTCCTCAGGTCAGGCACAGCAGTGGGAAATGCTGAATTTAGCCTCCTGTCTGCCCCAGCCATGGCTTGGGAGAGCCTGTAAGCCATGGAGTGGGAAGAGGGTGCTGCAGAAATGGGGTGCCACCAAAATGGGGGGCCACATCTGCTCCTACCTCAGTTTCCCGATGAAGTTCTCTCCACCCCGTGACAGGTCAGTGGGGTCGATGGAGATGAGGTAGTTGGAGGTTTTGCTCTTCTTACGCTTCCTCCCAGCAAGGAGGAACACCTGGTAGAGCAGTGGGACCATGTGGGAATGGGACATTGTCACTGCCATTGCCACTGCTGTCCCCAGCTCACCCCCCAACAAGTCACTGCCATGACCTTGAGCAAGTCATGACGATGATCCCCAAAATACTGGCTGCATTATGGGGCAGGAGGAGCTGAGACCAGCCCAGCTTTAGCACGGCTCTCTAGCCAATGTTAGCTCATCATCCCAGGTACCATCCACAGGGGCCTTTCCCTGGAGGAATTGCAGGAGAGGGGAGCAGCCTCATTCAGGACACACCAGCACAGGGGGATGCAGGCGAGCATCCCCCCCAAACCCTGAGGGTGCTCCCTGGGATGGATGCAGAGCCCCAGGGATCCCCACACCCCCATCCCAAATCACCTTCTTGTCATTGTCCAAGTGAAGGTAATAGGTGGGGTACAGCCCCCGGTCCATGCCCCTCTTGTCCCGTGTCACCCGGCATTTGATGGTCACCCCCTGCGGCGCCGGCTGCAGCACAAACTCCTCCAGGTTGTCCACCTCGATGACAGGGGACGGGGGCCTCTCCTCCTTCTGCTGCTGCGTGAGAGGGGATGGTGACCCAAAGCCGCCCTCCCTTCCCAGGTAATTGCTCCTTGCTATCCATTCCCCCGGGCTGTGGCCCTGCAGCCGGTGGCTCTGGGGACAGTACCGTGGCGGGTCTCACTGGGAGTGCTGCAAACCTCCTGACCCACCCTGGAGGGAAGAGCTGCTCTTCCCCTGCCCCGAGGGGATCCCCATGGCTCTGAGTGGTCTTCTGTACCTTCTTTGATTTCTTTGCTTTGCCCTTCTTGTTGGAGTTTTTCTGCAGGGTCTCTGGAGTCTCCTCCTCACTCTCAGCCTGTTTGGGAGGAACTGTGGGCAGGAACAGGCAGGGGCATAGAAGGGAGAAAATCCTGACTCCACTGAGCCCCAAAATCAAGCTCAGCACAGACCCGTGCCAACATCAGTGATTGTAACCCCCCTCTTCATGGCCAAGCTCACTGCATCCCCAGAAGCCCCACCAGAACCCACCAGTGCCGGATTCTCACCTTTCTTTTTGGATTTTTTCTCCTTTGGGGGGTCCCCACCAGTCTGGAAGAGGGATGCTGGGTTTTTCTTCTTCTCTGACCTGATGGGTTTGGTGCTGGAGTCAGAATCGTCCTCCTCATCACTGCTCGTGGCAGCTGTGAGGGACATGAGGGACATGGTCACACAACAGTGAGTGCTGTTGGCTCAGGGTGATGCCATCAGGCAGCAGGACTGGCTGCCACCCCCTCCCGCTCATCCCATACCTTTCTTCTTGTTTTTCTTCTCCTTCTTCACCTGGAACACAGACATTGGCTCCTTCTTGGTGCTTTTGGCAGATTTGGTTTTGCTGTCAGGGTCACTCTTGTCTTCTGCTGGGACAGAGGAGCTGATGACCAGCCAGACAGGGGGATGGGAACGGGCAGTGATGGGGACAAGGAGGTGGCAGGGTCGGAGCAGCAGGAAGGGCTGAGCAGGGGGGATATTGCATGGGTAGGAGGCGATGGCTCTGCAGCCCCCTGAGCCTCCCGGGACAGCGACGGGGACGGGGTGCAGGCCCTTCCCTCCTCCCGGCAAGGACAGATGCAAGCGGCAACAGAGCTGGGCTTAAGCCATCCCTGTCCCCTGGGCACTCACCCTTCGGCTTCAGCTTCTTCTCCCCCCCGCCTGAGAGGGGCTCTTTGGGAAGCTTCTTCTTGAGCTTTTTTGGCGGGTTTTTATTCTCCACCTCTTCTTCCTCTTCCTCATCTTCCTCATCCTCAGCCGGCTCTGCCGAGAGGTGACCACGGCATCAGCCAACACAAGGTCCTTCGGCAGCGGGGGACCCCAGCCTCGTGGCGTGCGAGGAGGGACCCTCCCTGGGCAGCAGCGGCCGGAGTGGGCGCTCATCCCGTCACCCCGGGCTGGTGGCCGAGGGGCCCGGCCGGCCCGGCCGCGCTGTCCGGCGGGCGTGGGACGTGTCCAGCGCCGGGCACTGCGGGCGCAGCCACAGCGCTCCCTCGCGGCCGAGCCACTTCTCGCTCCGGGAAGTGTCCGGGGACCAAACTGCCCCTTTCCCAGGGAGCGTGCCACCCCCTCTTCCCCTCCCCACCTCGATGCCGACTCCCCAGCCAAGGCAGTGAGCCCAGGTCCCCTGCCACATCCCCGTTTCTCCCAGGTCCGTAGCTGGGTTTTAGCCAAAAAAAGCTGTGCCGGGGATGTGCAGAGGCGCAGCGGAGCCGCAGCGGACACTGGGAGCACGGACGGCGCTACCGGGACACGGTGCAGGGGGACGCGAGGTGCCACGAGCCAGTGCCTGCAGAGGGGTGGGTGTTGCCCCCGCACCTTGTGGCTTCTTGGGGCCCTTGGCCACGTGGGAGCGGGGAGCTGGGCTTTCCTTCTTCTTCCGAGGCTCCTTGGTGAGTTTGGAGGAGGGGTCCTTGTCGCTCTCCTCCTCCCCCTTCTCCTCCTTCTTCTTCCTCACCTTCTTCACCCCTGTGCATTTCAAGAGATGCCCACGATGGAGAGCGCCTCAGGTGCAGGATGGGGCCACGGGGGGGCCCGGTACTTCCCTCCATTTCCGTGGGGGCTGTGGGGGATCTGTGCTCACCCTGTGCTGGGGCAGGGGGCTCCTCTGCAGCCCTCGCCTCGCTCGGCTTCTTCACCCGTGGCCGCCGTGGTTTGGCCTCGGGCTCCAGCCCAGGCTCCTGCCTCTTCTTCTTCAGCTTCTGCCCTCATGGATGGTGCTGCAGAGGTGATGCCAGCCTTAAACACCTTTACCAGGCAACCCCTGCTCAGACAGCACTGGGTCCCTTTCAGAAATATAGCCGGGCTTTTCCCTGGCCCAACACGGGAACAAGGGACACGCTCCGGAACAGGGACACACTCACACCTTCCAACAAGTGACTTACCATGGGCAGCCCCCGAGGAAGGCAGAGGGAGGAAAACAGAAACGACTGTTAGCAGACAGACAGAACATCTGCCCTGGGACAGCTCTAGAGATGAGGGATGTGACAATGGTGCTGCTGTGACACCGTGTCAGCATAGAGGAACAAATCCCACTGTGGCCATAGGGACCCTGGCTGGGAGCCACTCTGGGCACTGCTGGGCACCCTGGGTACCTGAACTGGGACAAGGGACATAGGGACGGGCAGACAGCCTGGCCGCTCACCTCCATCTCCTCTCACGCTCACAAGAGGTTCCTGTCAATGGCAAGGAGGTCAGCAGGAGCAGGGAAACAGGAGGATTAGGCACAGCACACCTAATCCCGGTTAGCCAGGGCTATAAATAACCCCGATTTACCAAATATGGAGCATGTGGGTCAGCACTTGGCTCTGGACAGGAGGTATTTGGGGAGTGGGTGTCAGCTCAGGCTGTCAGAAAGTGATCTCAGCAAATCCAGGTGCACCAGGGCTGCTTCCACTGCCCAACAGAGCATCTTCCCCCTCGCAGGGGTTTCGCTTCTCCTGCGTGCTCCAGGGTGGTGTGTGAAGGTGCTTTGCAAAAGGTGGGATCCTGATGGATCCCAGGACTGTGAATTTGGGGAGGGGGAGGTGGGGGCTCCATGGTGAAGCTGTGAACTGGCTGCTTTCTTCTGTGTCATGAGCTCACACGGAAAAGCTCTTTTGCACCCCCTAATCCCTTAAGCAGCTGCGGGGTGGACAACCACTCCCTTACTTAACAAAGCCCTTCAAGGAGGAGCTGCTGATTAAAAATTAAATTGGGTGGTGGATGAAATTGCTGCTGAAACCCTTCCAAGGCCAGGGGGGCACCTGGGGGCTGTTCAGAAATACAGGGGTGGGGGGGGGGGGTCTGGCTTTCAGGGTCGTGGCCTGGGGAAAGTGAGTCACAATTTACAGCTTAACTGAGGGGCTTAATTAAAGTGTTATTTAAGAACTAGGAACCCTCCTCATGGGCTGCTTCAAAGTAATGGAGGGGGGGATTCAGAAGGATGCACAAAGAAGGGAGGGCTGTGGAATTTTCTCTACTCACTTGCTCTGGAGGGGATTCCTAAAAATCTCACGCCCTCACAGGCTGCAGTATCCCAATGGAGCAGCCCAACCAGCCCCAAATCGGCCTCGGTGTGGACTCCGGGGTTTGAGGGTCTCTGATGTCCCCAGCCCTCGGGGACAGAC
The DNA here is from genome assembly GCF_000738735.6 of Corvus cornix cornix. Lineage (NCBI taxonomy): Eukaryota > Metazoa > Chordata > Aves > Passeriformes > Corvidae > Corvus > Corvus cornix. The sequence continues at coordinate 3,608,279 of NC_046354.1, forward strand.
CACAGCAGGGGATGGAGGGGAAGGATTTTTTCTCACCTGTTTGGGCTTGTGCTGCTGGGGGCTCCCCGGCTCCTCACTGGGGCTGTGGGGCACAGAAAGCAAAAGGGTGAGGGCTTTCAGCCCTCCACAGACCCTGGGGGCATGAGATTGCCCCGATTTTTGGTACAGGGGGAAAGGTCAGTCTTCCATTTGGCTCCAGAAACATTTCCCCCATCTTGACCGGGTCGAGCTTGTCCAACATCATCCTTCCTAACAGGGAGCACAGGAGAGGCTCTGCCTTGGCCGAGGGGGACAGCAAGAAGCTTAATTTGAGGATCCCCCTCTAACAAACACTTTTCCTCTCTGTAACTCGATGAGCATCATCCCACCAACCCCCAAAGCAAAACCACTATGATAAAACTGCTCACTAAATTGCATTTAAATTGAAAACAGGAGAGGAAAAAAAGCGCTGGAGGAGAGGGGAGTCCGCTGGGGGTATCCAGCACATCACGCATCCCTCAGACCCCACCCTGCCCGCCGGCACTCACCTGTCGGCAGCCCAGACCTCGCGCAGGATCTCCGTCTGCAGCGGCATCGCTCCCGGCACTGCGTCGGCCGGGCCGGCTCCGTCCGTCCTGCCCTGCCCTGCCCTGTCCTGCCTCCCTGCCCTGCTCCCCGGCACCGGCCCTGCAGCCCCTACCAGCCCAGGGCCAGGGCCATGGGGTCAGTCTCAGCCACAAGAGCCAGAGTGGCCTCACAGCACCGGCTCGGCCGCCTCCGCGAGTCTCTGTGGTGGGAGGAGGAGAAGGGAAAGGAGGAAGAGCAGGTGGAGGAGATGATTAACTTTATTTCTCCTGAAACTCGGTTAATAGGATTTCAGGGGCTGTCAGCCAGGCTCGCTGGGAGAGCAGCTGGCAGGGCAGTAATCGCAGGAAAAGGGGGCTCTGCAGGAATGCAGGGGGTCAGTCAGACCTCGGTGCCTTTTTGGGGTGCACAGGTTCCCCCAGGCTGGGTGGGGTCCCTGGCACAGCACAGCCTCTCACTCCAGTGGGCAGAGGAGCGGCTCTCTGACCGTGTTTAGGGTTATCCTCCCTGGGTATCTTTGTTTTTCACCCAGAACTGTCTTCTGGGTGAGTGAGGAGCAGGATTTGGGCTGTTCCGTGTGAGTTGAGCATGGAAAGCCCATGCAGGGAAAGCAGCACCCTTGGCTCTGGGCGGTGCTAAGGGTTTCTGAACTGACCTCTGCTCTGCTCTGACCCCCTGTCCCGAGGTCTCTTTGCATGATGGGTTTCATAACCTCCTGCTCGTGCCTCACTCGTTATTACACCACTTAACATTTAACTCTTAATATTCCTCCTCAGATGCCCCCGTGGATGCTGTTGGGCTGCAAAGCCAGACAAACCAAGTGTCCCCAGTGTCGCCACTGGACCCTTGGCCTTGCCCAGCCCACCACTGTCCCCCCAAACCCCCAACCCGTGCTTGGTGCCACTAGGTGGCATTTGAGCACTGCACACTGAGACCCACCAGCACCGGGAACTTCTGATGCCTCGCTGCAAAACCCTCCTGGTTTCCCTTTCATCTCTAAACCTCATCTCATCACCCGCACACGTCCAATTTCTCTTCCAAGGCACAGAAAAGCACCAAGCCAAAATAAACCAAAAACCTGCTTAAAAACGGGGAGCCAGCCCAGAAACTGCAAAGCAAGTTTTTGGTTTTTTGGGTTTTTTTGTTTGTTGGTTTGGATTTTTTTTTCCTGTGGAGATTGTTTCCTATAGAAAATGTGGCTTGGGCTGCCCCCAAAGGGCTTCTTTTGCCCTGCTGCAAGAAAAAATAAAAACCCATGTTTCACAGAGACCCTGGGTCTCACAGCAGCCTCCAGGGAGGTTCATCCCATGGTGGTAGAAAATCCAAGACCTGGATGAGCAGCTGGAGCAGCCACATGGATGCTGTGCCACTACTGCAGGTGGGAGAACAGATGGGCTTGAGAAATGATGCTTCAGGTACCACCTGATGGGACTAGAGAAGAGGAGTTTTAACCAAATCTGGCTTAGTCTCCCGAGATTGTGGAGGCAAGGGATAAAAGAGGGATGGTCAGTCCTAACGTCCCCACTGGCTCAACTTTCTGCTTCCTCTGCACCCTCAGTCAAGGGGCACGAATGACTCCTCCACCCACCCAGCTGACCCTCAGGAAGTCCCCTCCCAAAAGAATACCCTGGGGGGGGGAGGAAAAAAAGCATAAGGATCAATCTCCCAGGCTGGAAAAATAGCAGAGACCCCCAAAGACACCCCCAGCTGAGACCCCCAGCCAGGCATTTCCAAAGCACGGACTGCTGGCCCTTCACTGGCTCTCCAGAGAACAATGGCACTGATAAAAAGGGGCAGCATCAGTCTTTGGAGACACCAATAATTCCTCAACTGCTGGGGCATCTCCCCCAAGGAGTACACACCCATCCTGAGGCCATGGAGATTTTTTGCCTTTTCTTTTATACCCCTGTTATACCTTTTTACACCTCCTGTATTCTTAGTGCTTTTTCCCTACATTCTTGGACTTGTTTGTTCAGCTGGGAGACGAAACATTCTAGAAGCTTCGTAGGCAGGGATCAGTGTGCCCCAGACCCCAAGGTCCTCTCCAGAACACATTCTGTAAAGATAGAACCATCCAGGGGAAGGCTCCTTGGGGAAGGGGGCTCATTCGAGCCTCTCACTGGGGAATGTTTGATAGATCTGCTAATTAGTAACACCTATAATGTGATACCAGATCTTTTGGGGTGGGTATCACAGTGTGCATTTTGGTGCATTCGACCTGGACGTGTGCACCTAAGGATCCTTAAAATAAATACTGAGGTAAAATCCCTTTTCCCCTTCTAACCATGTTTGACTCTTGATTTTAAGACCAGGAAAAGGCATCAATCCTCCCCACAGCCACCCCATTTGCTGAGCAGGATCCAGAGAAAGAGTACTTTTTTTTTCCTTTTTCTTTCAGTTGTTTATTTTCAAGCTCCAAAAAGGGTATTATTATAGAGACAGGAAAAATAACAACTGGAAATCTGTTCTCATGGGGGAGTGACAGTGTCCCTTTAGGATGGAGAGGGCTGATGGCTGAGGAGGCAGCAGCAGCAGCTCCGGTGCAGGGACACGATGCACCCGGGACCCCCTCACCGTGGGAGAGCTGCTCAGTGACAAACCCATGGCACCAGCTCAGACCCAGCCACTGGCTTTCTGAACCACATGTCAATCTGCTCTTTTATTTTCCTCACATACAGATCCCAAGTAAGCAATAAAACTCCCACTTAAGGCCAGGAGCCAAGGGATGGTGTGCAGGCTGTGGGTTGAGCGCCTGTGAAGCTGGACAGGCTTTTGCTCTCTAAAGAAAGAGGAACCAGCTCCTTCAGAAGGTAAAATCTGTGTGTGCCCCCTCCCCAAACAGTGCTTTAAAGACTGATGATGTCCCTGCACCCAGGGGCTGCAGCAGAGGCCATGTGGGTCCTCACTCTGAGCCTGGCTCTGCACTGCAACCCCCTTGGCCACAGACAAGGAGTCAGCAGGACACAAAGCCAATCCCTGACCCCCAGGGCTGTGCTGGAGACAACCAGAGGCAGCACTGCAGTGTACAGGGAGCATGTTCCACATCCCAGCTCCTCTCAGAGGACCCAGGATGCTGTGCTGAGAGTGGACACAAAGCCGAGGGAGCTGGAACAAGCTGTCTACGGAAACCTCCCGAGAGCCAAGAGTTTTAATTTATTGTTATTTTTTTTTCTTTTTCTTGCTGTTTAAATGCTATTTGTTCCACGTGCGGTGGTCCCGTGGTGTCCTGCCGCTCCTGCTCTGCCCCCAGTGCACCCAGGGCGGTGGGACGGGGGTCGCTGTTCTTCGCGAGGTGTTTTTTGCTTCCACGATCACACGAACTGTAACAAGCTTTACAAGAAAACACTGGCAAGTCCCAAGGTTTGGCAGCAACCTTTTTCTGTGTGGGCCAAGGGCACGAGGCTATCCCATCCTCCTCCTCTATCATACGTGTCCTTCAGCCTCTTCACCTTCAGCACCAGGAGTTTTTGGTTGTTTTTCACAAGCCGCCTTCTCCGCTGTTTTTTCCGCCCTGGTTTTGCTGGCTGCCTCCTGCCAAACAGCAAATAAAACACACTGAGTTGGAAACAGGAGAGGGAAGGGGCAGGCAAGTGACAGAGATGCTGGGAATAGACACAGGCAGTTGAGCCTGGAAGGGGAGGCAAAATTGCCCCAACTGCCCCATGCCCATCGAACAGTGCAGCTCACACAGGAGGGTTCTGTTTTCTGGGAGAGGTTAAAGCTCATCAGCTCAGCCAACTTTTGGGGAAGGGATGGGACCCCTGGGAATGATGTGACCCACCTCAACAGAAGCAGGGCACTGACAGAGTGAGCCTGGATGGATGGATGGATGGATGGATGGATGGATAAGGAAGAGAGGGACGAGGAGGCAAGGCAGCAGTGTCAGAGTGGAGACACAGGACTGAGCCATGGGTGCAGCCCATCCAGAGGGTGCAGGAGAGGAGCACTCAGGCACAGGGAAGCCTTATGGCTGCTCCAGCAGTGACTGTCCCTGTCACAGCTGGCCACACAAGCCAACCACAGTGCCAGCGGCTAGCTGGCTCAGCCCCGCTCCCTGCCCAAGCGAGGTGCCCCAGCACGTTGCTCCCCAGGGGCTGCACCAGTCACTTAATCCACAGCCTCAACCTCCAGACACCGGTTCAGAAGAGATTATACTAAAAATGACCCATGCAGATGGCTTGCAAAGCTGTGTCCTCTCTCATTACAGTACACCGGGTTTTGTTCAGTGGAATTTTGGATGAGAGCCTGTTCTGAAACAGCGATCTCTCTGCCCGAGCAGAGGAGCAGGTATTGCCTTACCAGCTTCAGGAAATCCATCCTATCATGTCTCAAAATACCCCTGCCAGAGATGGAATGATACTTCATTTTACTGGTGACCAGCAGTTCATCAACAGTCACCAGCTGGGAGCAGCAAAATTAAACACCAATGCCAGCCCTGTTATCAGCCCCTGTGAGCTCACACTGCAAATGCTTTTATTGATGATTGAGCACCTGGTGGCAGCCTCTGCATAAGAGAGACCAAGAAGTAAAACACTTCTTCTCACTGCAGGAGGCTCTATCCTTCCATCCTCAACCTGATCTATAATTTAATTTGGTTTAACCCATCTCATCACAAACCTGTCGAGCATCCCTCAGCACAACCCTAAAGCGACCCTAGATGGCCAAAAAGGAGCAGCACTCACCTTTGCATCCCTCTCTGCAAACTTTGTGAACATGTTGGCGTAGATCCTCCGGTCCCGCTCGTTGTGTTCCTTTGTTTTCTTCTGGCACACTGAGATCTGGGATTTCGCAGCTTTGTTCTGTGGATTCACTTCCAGCACTTTTTGAAAGTCACATTTTGCCAGCTCAAACTCGTTCATCAATAACCTGGCTTCACCCCTCCTGTACAAGCCTTTCTCATTGTCCTGGTCCAACCCCAGAGCCTGGAAACACACACAGGTCCCTGTTAACATCTCAGAGCCCTCCCAAGAGATGCCCTACAGCTGAAGCCTCAATAAATCTGTCAAAATTAGGACAAGGTGGCTTCAAATCTCCAGAGAACTTGCACCTTGCTCAACAAAAATTGCCCCATCTCCATCAGCAGTTGGCAGATCATGAATATAGTTTTATTACCTCTCCTTGCTTAAAATACCTCTGAGTGTGGCAGTCAGTGGGAGACATACCCACAGGCAAGATCAGGTAAATGCTAAACCCAAGCCCTTTTGTCTCCCTGTTTTAGCAATGACATTATTTTCCTTTAGTAAAAGCCTCAGGCATGATTTACCTTTTAGATTAACACAAATATCCCACATATTTCCCATATACAAGATGCTTAAATCTAAGCCTTTTATAAAAGATTTCAGAGTTTCCTGACAAAGACAAGGTCAAAGATCTTTTAGGGACTGGCAAAGCCCCATCCCACCCCTTGGTGGACTTGGAGATCTGCTGCAGCTCCACAGAGCTTGCCTGTCTCACACCCAGAGCAGAACCCAGTGCCCAGCCCCAGCCTGGGCAGACCCAAACAGCATCCCAGGGTCGTCAGTCTACACAGATCCATTCACATGGATCTGGCTTTGGAAGAAAAGCTGCTGTAAATGCACGCCCAGGTGGATTTTGAACCCCAAAAGGCCCTTGTGGTCCTGCAGTCTCCGAGCACACAGCAGCCACAGGGACCTCCAGGTGCAGAAGGGATGCCACCATCCCACTGCTGTTTGGAAATTCCTTTTTATATGACAAGAAACTTAAAAAAACCCCGCCAAACTCCCAATGAAAACTTGCAGGAGAAGAGGAGGCTCCATCCCCCAGGCTCGTGCAGCTCTACCTTGTCACAGCACTCGACAGCCTTGGCGTACTCTCGCAGCTTCAGGTAGCACATGGCCAGGTTGAGGAAGGCAGCCAGGAGGAAGGAGTCAGAGGCTTTGGACTCCTTTTCAGACAAGCCATACTCCATTTCCAGCCAGGACACAATCTTCCCATACTGAATCACTGCCTGCAGGTACTTCCCTTCCTGAAAGCAGCAAAGAAAAGGCTCAGTCTGCCCCTGGAATATCCCGTGAACAGGTGACAAGTGTAATTGAGGTGTTCAATAAATAAAGGAAAGGAGGCTCCCAACTCCTACGGAACCAGCAGGCTTGGGAAAAGCTGAGTCAGAACAGTGAGGAGCTGAGATGCCCCAGCTGGGAAGGGGAATGCAAAGCCCCTCAGAATTAGCCCTGGCCTGGCAAGGGTTGGATGTGCTGTCCTGCTCTGCAGGGAGCACACAGAGCCAAGACAATGCTGGGAAAGGAGGAGACAGAGAGCATCAAGGAGTGAGAAAAAGGCAGAGGGAGGGCAGGACTCGCCTTCCCCAGCACTATCTGGGGGCACACGGCTTCTCTGACATTGATGGCTGCCAAATTCAGTCCCAGCTCCCCTCCTCTGCCTCTGCCAGCCCCAAGATCACAAACCTTGAAGTACATCGTGCCTTTCTCCTTGACCACGGCTGCCTGCTCCAGCTTCTCCTTGGTGTCCATCTCCCACGACTCCTTGGCCTGCAAAGGAACACTTGGAGCACTCCCAGCACAGCAGAGCAGCCTCCCCTGCCCCAGCAGGATCATGCCACTCTCTGGGACAGTGTGGTCACACTCAGGGCTCATCAGGGCTGTACCACAGAGTGTGGAGCCAGGTCCTGCCCCTGCTTTGGCCAGGGTGATGGGACGGGCAGGGGATCCATCCAGTGCAAATCCCATGGACTTCTCCTGCATCCCATCCCCAGCATTCTCATGGGCACAGCCAAGCTCTGCAGGGCTAGCTGGACACACCAGCTTTTATCTTTGCAGCCCAGGGGAAAAAAAAAAAGAGGAAAAAATTACAAAAAAGGGGAAGAAAATAAAAGGAAAAGGAAAAAAAAAGGAGAAAAAAAGGAGAGAAAAGGAGAGAAAAAAAAGAGGAAAAGGAGAAAAAAGTAAAAACGAGGAGAAAATAAGAGAAAAAGGGAGAAAAAATGAGGAAAAATGAGGGGGAAAAGAGAAAAAGAAGAGAAAAAAAAAGGAAAAAGAAAAAAATTAAAATAAGAAGAAAGTACAAAAGGACAAGGTTAGGAACAAATAAGAGACCCAGCCTTGGACCTCAGCCACAAGAATAAAACAAACCAACAGAGAAGAACAAATTAAGAACACGAAGCTCCTTGGTGACGTGTCCACTTCAGCAGGGGTTGGGCTGCAGACACGCCAGGGACAAAGGCTGGAGGCTACCCAGGCCCTGACATTCCTGTAAGCCAGGGAGGGACTGGAGCACCTCTGCCCTCACCTTCTCAAAGCTCTTCAGGGTCACCTCGTACACCAGCTCCACGTTCCCCTGGATGCCGTATTTCGGCTTCCCAGCCTCGCCAAAGCCGTACCTGCAGGGCAGGAAGAGGCACTCAGAGGAGGGAAAACCTTCCTTTTGGCAGTGCTTGGCCATAAATGCTGACCCAGCTTGCCACCCAAGGTCCATGCCCACAGCTTTCTAACATTTTGGGGCCAGGGTGATGTTATTCTCCATGAGCAAAGGTCCCTGTGGGTGTACAGTGCATTATTATTGGGAATTATCCCTTCTGGCTGTATCAAAACCATCTTTTTACACAGGTTTCTCTCCAGCCCTGGTGACTTCCAGGGAGACATTTTCATCTCAGACACCGGACTTGGATAAAGCCCTTTCACCTGATTTTTTCAAAGCACCTCAATATTCCTGTTTACACTCCTGCTGTTCCTGCTGCTGTTCTCTGAGGCTCTCCTGGAGAGTCCTATTTTCAGGATCACCATCTTCCACAAGTGCTGGAGGCTGAGACCCACCCAGCATCCCTGTGGAGATGCTCCTTACCGTGGGCTGAGGTAGAGGATGCAGTGCTCTCCCCTCTGCATCTTCTCCAGGGCCTTGTCAATGCCGATGGGGATGTCGTGGTCCTCCCCTTCGCCCACGACGAATTTCACATCCTTGCAGTCGAACCTGCGGCCGCCACAGAAGCCCTCCAGGTGAACTGCAGAGGGGCAAGAGGGGCAGGATGGCACCCAGAACCACCCAAACCTCGGAGAAAGGTGGGCTCCAAAGTGTCTTAGAAAGCATTTTATAAAGCATCTCTCCCAAAACTCAGCAGAGCCTGGAAGGGGGAAGACACAGGGCTGGGGGCAGCCTGGAGAAGAGGGATGGGGAGGGCTTGGGAACGCTGCTGAAAAGCAAGGCAGGCATATCTCGTCTAACCAGGACCAAACAACAGATAAACATCGTGACTAATATGTTCCCCTCGTACTCAAGTGCACGAGTCAAGTCTTACTGGAACTGGATATTGCTCCTGGCACGGCGCCATGCAGAGTTTATCACGGTGACTACAAATCTTCTATACTGTGCTATACTGCCTTGACTCTTGCCTCGAAAACAAGGCCATGTTCTCCCAACTCTGAGAACTCAAAGTACAAGATAAACTTTTTTATTTTTAATCTTCAACCAGGAGCTGTGCTGTTCTAGCCCCAGACGCTGGCAGAAGCGCAGCCAGAGCGGACACTGGGTACCTGGCACATTCACCACCTGGCATTCCTGGCTGGCTTTCCACAGCAAGATTATTCTTTATTTATTCAAACCTGAAGATGTTCCAGGCTTTGGGGATGCTTTTACAGCCCTTGCATTCTACTTGGAGGGTAAAAGGCATACACACATGCAGGCAGGCATCAAGTAAAAGCAATTTCACAAGGAACTCCTACATACTGTTAAAAAAAAATAAAAGCCAAAACAAACAAACAACAAAAAAGCTTTTAAATAGAAAAAATTCACAACTGTGCTTAAAGGTTTTGCAGCCTGCAAAGACGTGAGCTTTATCTTTGCTTGTGGGGAGCAGAATGCAACCTGAGCTGCTGCAGGGCACTGAGCATCCTGCTGTGCTGGCAGGTGAGGGGCAGGACAAGCTGGGCACCAGAAACAGCCATGAGGGTCTGGGCTCTGCACGGGAGAGCTGCAGCCTGGGCTGAAGGAAATCTGTGTCCATCCCCTGCTCTGGGAGCTACAGAAGTCCTTAGGATGAGAGGCATGGACCAAGCCAGACCTGGCAGTCCCCAGTTCCAAGGGCAGGTCCAGCCCTTGGGCATTACATGCTGCCATAAGAGAACCCACAGATGGGTTCCTCACTGCGGGGACAGGACACCAGGCTCTGCCTTGTCACCCCACTCTGGCCACCAAAGCCACGCTGGGACTCAAGCAGAGGATGCTCAGGTTCTTGCCAGCTTCCTGGGATACATCCTGCATCCATCACTGGTGACCACAGGGCTCAGGCTGCTGTGAGCTCACCCAGCTTGGAATGAGGACAAAAAAGCAAATCCAGCACCTCTGGGGACGACCTCTGGTTTCGCACTACCCAAAACCAAGCTGGCTGGTTTTTTAGGCACAGGAAATGTGGAAAATTCTGCCTAAAATACAGGTAGCCCGGCCACCCCACAGCACTGTGCCATCTCCCTGCACGTTCCTAGCGAGCACAGATCCATAATCCCTGACCCCAAAAGCAGCACTACAGCTCCCCCAGGTCCTGTGGTGGGAAGATCCCACTTTAAAACAGGATGCACAAGAGGATGTTGTGATCCTTCCTTCCAAGGATAGCTCCGCTCTGTTTTAATAGCGCAGAAAATACACGGAGCAAAAGGGGGAAAATATCTGCTCGGGTTTCCAGGAGTGGGTCAGCTGGTTCAGCCGCTCTTGGATTACAGAGAAAAAAAAGTCACTGAAGGAACATCACTCCGGTTGCAGCTCTGACTTATTGTTCTCTCAGTGCCTGCAGCGATTTTGTTTTTGAAGAGCTGAGAACAGAGTGTACTGAGTGCGGCTGGCACACGAACTTGATGTGCTGACAGCAATTTGTACTCAGATTAAAAACGGAGAAGGAGGAGGGGTGGGGGGGGAAAGGATGTAACAAAAGCTGGAATGCCAGATTTCAACTGCAGCACAGGTTTTAGGGACCAGAAGTGGGATTTAGGGTCTGTAAAACTTAAAGCCTATAAAGGAGGTACTTGCTCCTGGAAGCGTGGTTTCTTCCAGCCTAATTCCAGCACCTCCCAAAATACACAGCTGAGGTAAACCACCACAGCCTTGCCCCAGGGTGGACTGCTGTGTCCCCACAGCTGCTGTGCCACCCCCAGCACAGTGACCACCACTCAGACAGTAGAATGTGAGTCAAAAATCTCATTTTTCTTTAAAAGAGAGACACGTTAGAAGAACCAGCCACTTAAAGCTGCGAGCTTTATAAGCTCTCACAGCTCAGATTCAATTTCTGTCACTAAAGGGACTTAAGGATCTATGTGTACAGGAGTTCTGGAATTAAGAAAAGGAAGTAAATGCCTCCCATTTGGAGCGAGCTCTGGGTGTGTCTGAGTGGTTCCTGGGAAGGAAAAAACCCAAAACCCCAGTCTGCCTTCCCCTGTCCAGGCCCATGAAATGTGTGCTCCAAAAATGGGACCAGAAGAGGGAGATCCCAATGGGACATGAGCTCCTCCATGCTCCCATGCCAGCTGAGACCACCCCAGCCACAGCAAACCCCTTGTAATAATTTCCTTCCCCCACCATCAGCAGCCCTCTGGCCATAAGGGAAGGAAAAAGCCTCGTTCTGCAAGAGATGTGGTGAGACCCCCCCAAAATGCCATCAGCATTGGAACAAGGAGGCCAAAGAAAATGCTGAGTGCCTGAAATACTTAGCAAGTGCTGAGGGAAGAAGGCCTGGCAACTGATGCTTTGGAGGCAAGGCAGAGCCAGGGGTTTTGGCAACTGGCACATCCCAGAGCACCCTGGACACTGCACTGGGATGCAGAAGGGTCAGGGGAGATGGCAGAGCCCTGAAACCCCACGGGGATTTGCTTCTTCCATCTTCCCCCCAGCTGCTGCCTGAGCAGCTCCAAGGCTTTCCTGGGCTGCTGCTTTTCCTCCCGGCCCTGCAGGGCAGCAGCTCTGGCAGAGCCACCACAGGGGCTGGCCAAGGAGAGCTCAGAGGACCATCCCCAGCTGCTCTCCATCCCATCTGGCCTCCGGATGGATGTAACTGCATCCCACCAGGATGCACGGCCACCTACAGCCTCTGCAGGGCCAGCAGCTCCTTGCCAGGGATCAGCTCAGGACAGGCTGATCCCTCCAGCTGTCCCACAAGGGACCAGCACTCACTCTCCACGGTAGCACCTTCATTAGGGTTGGAGTAACCTTCTCCCTTCCTCTTGATCCTCCGGATTATTCCTCCATCCTCAAACAAGTCCTCGCCTTTGAAGTCAAGCAGCTCGACCTAAAAAATAATAAAGAAAAAGTGGGCAGAGTGTAGGGAGGGGGAAAGGAGAAGAGAAAAACAACAGAAGAGCCACAAAGCAGCAGTTCATCCCCTGGCTGGAGAACCAAGCCAGCTAATTCTCTGTTCAGCTGACGAGCAGAAGTTGCCCATAAAACCCAGATCCAAACCACAGCATAAAACACGCAATTTATTAGAAACTGGGACACATCCAGTACCTGAAGCATAACACAAAGTAACAGCAAAAATAAGTTTATTGAACCTGCGAGGGTACAACACAGCTGCTGCTGGAAGATGCTGTGAAAGTCACCCAGCGTGGGCAGGAGCTTCCCCTTCATCCCCTGATGGGACCAGCTCTGACTCTCAGCTTAGTCCGCACTCGACTTGGAAGGACTGAGCCTTAATTTAGGACAGACTCCCTCCTCCTGCCATGTCCCAACGAGCCCTGCCCAGGGAGCACTCTGTGCCAAAAACTTAACTTTCCTACCACCCCTCAGCACTAATGGTTTTTTAGCACCTGGAGGCATTTCCCAGCTGTTTTCTCCTTCCCATGTGCATGTTGAAACCAGGAATCTGCCCACTCCCCGCCCCAGCACCAGGACTCTCCTCAGCCGGAATTTCAGTCCCAGCCCTCCAGCTCAGACACACATTTCTGAGAAAGCCCTGGCAGCGGTTCCTGGAGCAGAGGGACACGTTTCAGGAATCCAAGCTGGGGTTTTTTTGTTGTGGTTTTTTTTTGTTGTTGTTTGGGCTTTGCTTTATTATTATTATTATTATTATTTATTAATTTTTATTTCTGAGCTGGCTGGCAAGGCAGAAAGGGAGCGAGCTTGCTCATCCACACACCAGCTCACCAGCATTACTTGCCTCAAAAAAGAGGGTGGCATTGGAGGGGATTTTGGGGGCACTGCCAGCAGAGCCGTAGGCGTACTCGGGTTTGCAGAGCAAGTAGCAGATCTCTCCCTTCTTCATGGTGGCCACCCCAATGTCCCATGCCTTGATTACCTGACCTAGGAGAAAGGAAGACGTCAGGCAGGAGGGAGCAACCTCCAGCAGCCCAGGAGAAAAACCAGCCTGGGTGCGGTAAGGATGGCACCCAAAAAAACCCCACATTCACAAGTCACTTAAAGCAGGGCTGACACTGTCCAGCTGTCCTGAAAAAGGATCAGTTGATCCCCCCTCTCCAGGATGATCCCACCCTCCACCATGCCGTGGATGGACCACCCTGGACCAGCTCACCCTTGCCCAGGCTGAAGATGAAGGGCTCGTTCCGATCGCGGCTGGAGTCAAATTTTTTCCCATTGGCCAGTTTCCCTTTGTAGTGCACATAAACCTTGTCTCCGATCATGGGAGACTCATCTTCACTCCCAGGTCGCTTAATGATCTGAGAGAGAGAAACCACCCATGAGCTGGGGCCATGGGGTAGCAAAGGATGCATGTGGAGAGGGAGAGAGACACACACACATGCATTTACATAAAAATATATTTATACCTGTGCATGCACACCCCAGTGCTGCCCTAACCAGCAGGAAGGCTCAGGGGAGAGCTATTCAATTTGCCCCTTAATTTGCCCTTCATCAGCCCCTAAAAATAAATCTCAAACTGGAGCCACAGCAGCAGAGCCGGACAGGGCTGGGAGCAGAGACCAGGCCATACTTGGTGGATAAAGGCCATGGTTCCAAACCTGCAGTGAATGCAGCTCCACTCGCTCTCTGTCCGTGCACATTTTACTCACAGGGGTGTGTCAGCTCACTACTTGCTTCTTGTCAACACTTTTTTCTGAACGCTGCAGCCGGGAACAAGCAGTTCTTGAGCTGAGGATGGAGCAGGGGAGGATGCTATTCTTGGAGGAAAGGTCCTATTCAAGTGGAGAAGTGCAAGTGCTGGGGAGCAGAACTATCCAGAAACGGCCCTGAATATGAAAAAGGGGCTGTGGAGCAGACTGGATGACCTCAGTAATGTGCTCTTTCTAATGTTCGTGAGTCACACACAGAAATGCTTTGTGGATTTACAGCTAATAATCTGATTAGGAACACAATAGCAGTGAAATTCACGGAGCAGCCTGGGCCCACCAGCCTCAACCACTGCTCCATCCTCCTTCACTCCAAGCGATGCTCATCCCCTTTGCCTTTGAAATGAAAGAACTCAATCCTACAGCCCTGGAACTGTGACCCCGAGGGCTGGGGATGCAGCCCAGCGAGGTGACCACGCACCCCAAAGCGCAGGAAGGCACGGCACTGCTGGCAGATCCCCCTTACCTTCAGAACCCCTCGGTCTTTGGATGGTGTGATGTCCTCCCCACGCTCGGCCAGAGCCGCTGCCTGCACCTCCCCTTCGCTCTTGGTGGCCTCATCAGTGGTCATGGTCTCCTTGGACCTGGGGGGACCAAGCACACACCCCATCAGCCTGGCAGGACCACGGGAGGTGGTGGAAGAGGAAAGGGTTTGTCACCCTGTGTGGAAAGACAATGCACAAGCAAGCATTTCCCCCCAAAATTAAAGCAAACCCAACACCAAAAGAATCCCAGCTATTTGGGTGGATAAAGAGAAAACTCACAGCAAGAATCTAAGGAACTGGGGGTTTTTTGGGCAAACGGCTGGAGCACTGAGCTCCCAAATGTCACCACATGAGCAGCCAAGGTGCCAGAAAAGCCACGTTTTCCATTGAACACAGACTTTTTCCAATGGTTCCTGGTGAAAAAAAGAATTGCCTACGGTTTCAAAAACATATTTCCTGATGATTTCCTTCAGACCATGGGGCTATTTTGGTAGCTGCACTGCTGGGCGACACATCATCAAGGAAACATGTGACGGAGAATTAGAAAGCGATGGGTTTTTTAAGACATAAACCAGATCTATTAAAGCCACTCTAATTGCGAAACTTTCCCACAGTCTTCAGCGTGGAAGCTGATGTTAACCAGCAGGAGAAATCATTCATTTGGGGGATTCAAAAAGAGCAAAGAAAGGATGTTTTCAGCTCCAAGCACAGATAAGTCGCCCTGCGAGAAGAATTGCGTTCCTCGCACCCGGGTGGAAAGGGAAGGACTGGAGCCTGGCCCCCCCAGCACAGGAAGCCACCGAGACACAAAGAGCCCTGAAATGGAAGAAGCAAAGAGAAAAATAAGGGAACTACTTGTTGCAAGGCTCAATTATCACAGTCTTCGGGGTGATATTTAATGGGATTCTGCGTCTGCTCCCTTTCCTCTGTGCTGCTGAGGTTTCAGATGGGAACATCTTTAAAAAAAGCATTTAAAAAGCAAAGCAACATGTGGTGAGACCCATTATCTCACAGGTAGTTATTGGAAAACGTGCCTGGGTTACTTTGGAAGAAATGTTTGATAATATGGGTAGTGAAGCACTGGTTATCCAAAAAGGTGATGGATGCCCCATCCCTGGATGAGTTTGGACAGAGCCCTGAGCAACCTGGTCTGGTGGAAGTTGTCCCTGCTCGTGGCGGGGGAGGCTGGACTAGATGGCCTTTAAAGGTTCATTCCAATGCAAACCATTCCATGATTCAATGATTTGGGTGCTGGGATGGTCTCCAGGCCACCACAGTCCACACTGCCCTGCCACCACCATGGCCTTCCTCTCGGAGAGGAGTGAGGAGGTGGTGGTGCCCATCCTGGCATGGGCATGGCATCGTCACCGGGGCTTCCCAGCACAGATCCTGTGCAGCACCAGAGACACAGCATCCACATCCCCCTTATAAGGACCAAGAGAAGCCCAAAAATCAGGGAAGCTTGCCCAAGAATTGCCACCTCCCAGGACAGAACCTCCCCAGGTCCTCCAAGCAGCCACGGCTGGGATGCAGGAGACGGACAGGGAGGTGCTGGCTCCGGCTTGCCGGTTGCTAAATCCCACCAAGAGACATCTAAAAATACACCCTACGCATCCTTCTCATTATTTTTCTACGTAAGCAATTAGAGGAGTCATCCAGGGAAGCTGGCCAAGGCGGGCGGGAGGGGAGACGTTCTGCGTCAGCAGCAGTGGGAGGGATGGAGCCCACAAGACCCAGCTATTGAGATGTGGTCCACGTTATGAAAGAGCTCACGACTTCTCCGTCCAGCAAAAACGGCTCCAACTAGGTTAGAGAAAAGAGTGCACTGCTCCCACTTATCTCCCATTTGGAGCGACAGGAGGAGGCTGGCCGGAGGCCAAAATCCCAATTAATTTGAATCAAGCAGTTGTAGGGCAAAAAAAATATCTGCTGCTCCCTGAGGTTTAAATAGCGAGCAGGCAGGGATGACACTGAGAGCACAGCAAGCGTGCTGCTGGTGTCAGAGCCTGAATCTTCTTGTTTGCATACTCTGGATACAGGGAGGGCATTAATTCATTACCCTGTGCAAAAGCCCCTGGGTGTTTCTGATACCCCAAGCAGATCCTGCTTTCCCATTGCTGCTACTGCCCAAAGATTGATGTTGTAAGTCTGCAAATGAAGCCAGGATAAGCCATCCTCTCTCCCCTGAACATCCACACTGTTCCATTTCCCTGGGATATAAACACGGATGGGTCAGAGAAGCACAGAAATAAATAAAAACAAGCCTTTTAATTTTACAATTCCCTCTCCACACAGGTGTTGCTGTCTCCCAACACAGAGAAATAGGTGAAAATTCAGAGGGGAGAATGGGATGCAGATGTCTGACCCTGGGCTGAGGACAGACAGGTATCACACATGCTAGGGTTTCACCAACCACACGATCCCCAGCCACATTTCCTAGAAATCGGCATACCGGGAATTTGCCGGCTCCAAATGGAAACTTCATGTTGCAGATCCCTCCCAGAGGCTCGCAGGAGGGGAAAGGGATGGGGAAGAGCAAGGCTGGGCAGGGTTTTGAGGGGTCTCACCTTGCCACCACGCAATGGTTGGAGAAGGTTCGAAGGTCCGGGGGGAGTCCAGGCCCAGAGACACAGCGGGGAAATACCTGGTAAGAAGAGGAGGGGACAAAAAAAAATAAAAATATTAAAAAACCACATGTGCTTTATTCTAAAACAGGATTTCAGGATTGAAGAAGAAGGGAGACCAGAGCAGTTTGGAGCCACAGATCATGCTCCACCATGGTCAGAGAGAGGTGATGAAGATTGTGGCCAAAACCTGTTTTGACTCGCTGTTTCCACAAAAAGCATCTTACCATCAGCTGTAAAAAAAAACCAGATTAAGGCTACATCCTGTCCAGTTCTTTCACTGGGATGAAAATTAATGGGGTGAAAAAATAAGAGTCGGCTGCTCTGGGGTTTGTTTTTTAAGACCCACTTAGCACAAAGCACTTTCACTTCCACGGCACCACAACAGCCCTAAAAGATCGGATTGCAACACAGGAGGGAGTTTCTTGAAAACGCAAAGGTCAGGGTTAAAAACAACAAATCTGAAAGCACAGCAGGGGGATGTGGGGCCCTGGATCCTGGTGATCATTGCCCCAAATCCCAGCCCCTCGAGCTGGGCAGCAGCGCAGGGCTGCACATGCATCCTCCAGCTCCAGCACAGACTGATAACGAAGAATAACCCAATTAGTGCAGCAGCTGACTCTCTCCACTGTCCCCCTTCCATCGCAAGAACTCCTTTTTTCTAATAAAATCCCTTCCTGCTGACCAAGCTGTGCCTGTGCAGCAGGAGAGGGAAGACCAGAACAGTGATTTTTCCTTGATGAGGGGGTTTTAAGACACCTCAGCTCCAGCCTGCTGAGCAGAGACCCAGGAAGATGATGGTAATGAGTTAAAATTGGGATTTCTAACAAAATATGACCTTCTTAAGACAGACAAGCAGCTCCATATAATCCTCAGCTGCATCCCAACACATCAGGATATACCCAGACATCGAGTGCCATTTCTCACACTCATACATCACAGTTAATTAATTTTTTTTTTTTTCTTTTTTTAACCTTGGCCACTTGACTTTCTCCCCCTCCTTCAAAACAAACAGGGAAGCCATAAAATTGAAACTGTTGTTCACCAACTAAGAACTGCCATGGATCAATTTACTTCCTAGCGTGCACGTTGTGCAAGCGGCCAACACCCTGGCGGGCCAGGCACGGCAACTTCTATTCAAACAAAAAACCAAAATGCAAACAGAGCTGCTTTAATTGCCCAGCACCCTGACAAGCCCCCGTGGCACCCAGGGTGAGCCCTGATTCACCAGGGACCGAAGCACAATCCCTGGGCTCCGTTATCCATGGCCAGTCCCCGCTGCAGGGTGAACACCAGGGAGACCCTGGTGCTAAAACAGTGCCACCCCACCCCATGGAGGTGCCACCCCACCTCAGGGAGGGATGCAGTCCCTGATCATCTCCCAAAAACCAGGAGGTTTCTGCCTATTACCAGAAAAGCAGCAACAAGGGAAGATTTAAAAACAATTAAGAGAATAACAAAGTGAGAAAAGAAAACGACTGCGTGCAGCCAACTTAAACACAGTGGTGGATGTTCCCATCACACTTGCTTAATCATTCTGCCTAAATAATATTTTTAAGCTTCTGAAATGGTTTTATTTAAGATTCAAGTCATAACTAATTTATTTTTTTTTTCAAATATGTGGAATAAGAGGCTGCTCCTCAGCTGCAGCGAGAGGAACAAGTGAGCAGGATGGGTCACTAACCCCTGCCAGAATAAATATCTCAGGCCAAAGCAAGATGGGTTCAGTCTCTCTGCATCCCCTGGAGTGAGGTGAACACACCCGTGCCAGCAACACACAAAAGACTTTCAGAGAGGAGTGGTTTTATCCCCCCAGTTTACAATATAAACCCATTAAAAATAATCTGCCTCTTTTGCTGGTTTTCTAGCGAGGAAATGCTCGCTTGGTGGTTTTCCCAGGCTGCTTCAAAATAAAAAATAATATCAGAGGGATAAAGCTCCTCTGAACTCTCTCGTGAGCAGCCTGTGGTCCATCCTCTCCAGAATGGGTACCCAGAGACACAACACCCTCCACTTTCATGTAAAAGGGAATAAAAAACCAAAAAGCAGCGTTTTCTTTTCTCTCTCCCTTATTTTGAAGGACAAACTTATACTGGGGAAAGCAAAATCCACAGACTTTTATGGGTAGCTGCTGTCCCCAGGGGAGAAGGTGCCAGGGGCAGGATGAGGTTGAGGATTTTACACTTGGATGCTCAGCAGCTCCTTTCCCACCTGCCCCCAAAGCCACCCCTGGGCCCCAGCAGGGATTTCAGCTGCTTCCACCACAAAAATCACAAGAAGCCTCTGCCACAAGAAGAGATCCTCAAAACACTGGAAAAACCAGGAATGCCCAAAGCCTTTGCTCTGCATCAGCAGGGAGAGGCACCAGCCTGCACCCATCCTGCTCCTGGGAGGCTGACACAGCTTTTGATGATGGCTAAAACAAAATAAATAAAGAAATATAGTAATATTAAGTGTATAAACAGCTGTTCCACACCAGCCTGAGCTTCCTGGGAGGTGCCTGGCAGGGGGGCCAAGCATCCTACCAAGCTCAGAGGCCGTTATATAGAGACACGTAACAGTGGGGAATGCAATGTCCTAAAGCTTTCATAAATTGGGATTATGTAACTGGACAGGAGAAAAATACAATGATATAGCCAAGCAGGTTATATAAACCATCTGTAAAATGTGAGAAAGTACTTGACATCCCACTACCCACTCCTTGGCACCCTCTCACTGGGTTTTCTGCCACCAAAAATGAGCGGGCTCCTTTCAGTTGTGTCTTCTCCCCTGGTCAAAACAACCAAGGAGAACAGAGCAGCCGGGCTTTCTGGAATTAAATATTCCACCTCTGGCTGTTAAATGTGAAGTTTCCCTCCCCATATAGCACCAAGTGAAGTCCAAGCCCTCCACAGGCGACTCGGAGCAGCCTCCTGGCAGCAGCTACACCAATGCTGAGCAAATTGAACTTCAACTGACAGCTTGGGGGGGACTAAAATAAACACAAAATGGGAATAAACAAGAAACTCCTTGTTTGCCAATTCTGTTTTAATTTAGCATTTCTCCGGAATAAATGCCGCAATTAAACTTGGATTTATTTAATTTTTTTTTTTTTCCTTCCTTAAAGGATTTTTTTTTTTCTTCCATCTCATTGCTCAAAACAGATTTGGGGTTTTCTCCAAGCAGCTTGCAGCCAGGTGACCCCTGGCAGTGGGAATGCTGTGTTTAATGATTTATCCCCACACACGAGGGCTCAGCAGCACCTCGAGCATCCCAGAGCCAAATCCCAAGGGGGGGATCCCTGGCTCAGCATCCAGCACTGCCACCAGCAGCTCTGGCACCCAGAAATAACTCAGCACCCAAGACCATCTGCACCAGGGGTCTATAAACGCCGAATTATTTTGGGCAAACAGCAATTCCCGGCACATTGTGAAACACCAGGCTGCTCCGGTGCCAAATGAGGATTTCTTGGAGAGGGAGAGGAAGCGTCACAAGAGGACAAACTGCAGGAGGGGACTGGGGTGGCCGCTGCCATCGCTGGGGATGCTGTGAGGGGGCAGGAGGAGCAGAGGACACTGCGGCTTTGGGGACAATGCTGCAGCAGCAGCAGGTCACCCCTGCCAGCCACAGGGGTGAGAACAGGCACTGACACACACGTGTGCACAGGCACACACTGGTGAGCATCACCTGAGGGTGGGGAGGGAGGCTGCATCCCACCGGGGCTCCCTGCTGGGATGGTGTCACATCCCAGGAATGACGCTCTTTGCCAGGCAGTGCCTCGCAGAGCTCGTTTCATTAAGTGGTTAAATTTAATGTAAATCAAAAAGTACTTGAAATGAGAATATTTTTCAATGGAAGAGCAACGCTGCTGTTTACAAAATGGGACACTGCAGGTAGAAGATGATTTAACTGCAGTCCCTCACCATCCCAACTCTTCACTTCTGACAGTTTCTTTACTATTATTTTCCTAATTTTCCAACGCACTCGCTTGCAAAATCAGAAATCCTTACTAATCACAGTTACTAGTTATGGAAAAAGCCTGTCAGCTCCATGACAAACAAGTTATATGAACAACTGGTACGTTAGAGCACTCGTGGCCACTTCTTTACACCCACAAGCACAGAGCATTAAAATAAAAAAAGAACCCTTGCTAGGTAGTTTCCATTTCCCTGTGATGTGCACAAGATCAGTAGGAACTTCACAGCTCCCTCAAGGGGCTGCAAAAACTTTATATAAATTCACGTAACTTAGAGTGACTATAAAATAAAATTGATATAAAATAGTATAAAAGCAGAAATAACTGAGGACAAACTATTCTACAAAGAGTTTACAAAATATTTTTCCCTTGAGCCAGTCCGGGAGCTGCAGCCAGACCGAGGAGGTCTCGGTGCTGAGCATCTCAAACCTTCCAGCAAACTTTCTCCTTCTGGAAGCAGGTAATTAATTAAAACATACATAACTACACAGCAGTGATGTTCCTGAGGGATGCAGTTTCCTTTTTACTCAGGAATTATCCTTATTTTTTGGCTCATCCCAGCAGGAAGCTTATCTAACAGTGCTGGGAGAGGACCTCAGCGTGACAGAAGAGTGTGCTGGGCGAACACAAATGAGGTTATTTGCATTTATTTTTTAAAAAAAGAACAAGAAAAAATAATTGCATGAGCAATTATCCTTGCAGACATCTCTGTTCTGAGCAGGATGGGCACCATGAGCAGCCTGTACCATGCCAACCTTCCCCACTGGACCCCCTGCATCCTCCAGGCCCAGAGCCACCAGCGAGGCCACGTGCTGTCACCCCACTCTGTGCATTTCAGCAGAAGAGAAAACCTCTTCACTGACTCCCCAGAAATCTGCTGGGGACTTTTTTCCATGCCACCACATATTTTCCACAGCACAAACCCCACCTGCTCCATCACCCAAGCTCTCAGAAAAGTCCTCGGCCACCCCTTCCTCCACCAGCACCCCTGGTGGGGTACCCAGCTCCATCACACCCTTTCCTCGTCCTCCTGCACCCCATAGGGTGCTGCCATCACCCACCAAGCTGGGGACGATGACCAGCACCCCTTCAAGGACCAGCAACCCACCCAGGACCCCACCATCCCACCCCTGTGCTGCGAAACTCCCAGCACCATCTGGATTCCTGCTTAGCCCCACACTCCTGGTTAACCCCCTGTGGACATTGTTCCCTCTCTGTCAGGGATGTTTCTGTCCCCTCCCCAGCAATTTTGTCCCATTTCCAGAGTACCAGGCTGGAAATACAACCCAAGTGTCTTTGAGTTGCAGCACTGCCACCCAAATCAAAGCCACAGCACCCTTGGGAAAGGCAGCCCTTAAAAGCCAGAGACAGGCTCTGCCAGACATATTTAATGATTTTCTTCTCCCTAGACCTTCAACAGGACGGGCAAGGAGGCAGGAGGGAGGCAGCTTTCTCATGTTTTAAAGGAAGAAGCAATTTGTGCTTTCAACTTTTTAAACTTTTAATGCCAGTTCCCAGGTTGGCTTTGATACCCCAGAGATGTCCTCAAACCCACTTCAAGTTAATAGCTCATTAGGGTGAGACACTATTTAAACTCTATTTTTAAAAACATAAAGTATCAGATCCTAGCTTGCTGCTTCTTTTTTTTTTTTTTTCTTTCTTTTCTTTTTCTTTTTTTTTTTAAATTTCATTTTTAAGGGTATTTTTATTTTTCGCACCGGCACAGTGAGGACAGAAGAGCGGTGTAGCATTGGAGCCTCAGCTGGAAGCTGCAGCCTGGGGACACACTGATGACAGACGTGTCTCCCATGAGTTCCTACAGCCCATTGTGTAAAATACAGTTTCCTGAGAACAGCAAGCTCACTCGAACGTGCATTTTAAAAACAGAAGCTCTGAAAGAGTTTTTATGCCCGGAGAGGAGGGAAAAATCGCAGACCCTTAAAAAAAAAAAATCACATTTACCTTGTGCAACCACTTCTACCTGCTGCCAAAGGCTCTGTACAGTGATACACACACCCTGCGGGGTCTCTCTGGTAGGTGGTGTCAAAAGAAACGCTTCGGCTGCTCCCGGAAGCCTCGGATGGGGAGGTGAAGTGGGGAAAAGAAAAATCCCCTCCGGCGAGCAGCATCCCGGGATGTCCGGGAGCATCCCAGTGCCCCCAGCACCGCCCGGGCACCGCCGCGTGAGCTCCTCCCGGGGGGCTCCATGGGGCAGGAACCCCGCTCCTATCCTCGCCCCACAGCATCCGCGGAGGGCACCATCTCCTTCCGAACGCCCCAGCCCCACGCGGGACCCCGATGACCGCAACAGATCCCCCGGCGCCGTCCATCAGCCCCGCGCGCGCCCGTCCCCAGCCCCACGCTGCCCCACGCTCACGCACCCCCCTGACCCACGGCACTTCGCCAGCCCCACACAGGGTGCCACAGCACCCCACAGCACCCCACAGCCCCGCGCGGGGCACCCCGAGCCCGCGGGACCCACCTGTCGCTGTGGCTGTCGCCGCTGTCGCCGCCGCCGCCCGGCTCCGAGTGCTCCGCGCTCCCGCCCGGCCGGGCCGCCCCGCCCGCTGCCCCGGTCCCGCCCCTCCCGTGTCTCATTGGCTGTGTCGCCTGCCCGTCTCGGGTTTCGTATTTCTATTGGCTGAGGTGGCAGAGATATGCAAATCAAGCGCTGTGCCCGCCTCCGGCCGCGCGGTCCCCGCGCACTCGGCGGGGTGGGACCGGCGGGGCCAGCGGACAGGGGACAGCGGAGAGGGGACAGGGGACAGCGGACAGGGGACAGGGGACTGCGGACAGGGGACAGCGGAGAGGGGACAGCGGAGAGGGGACAGGGGACAGCGGAGAGGGGACAGGGGACTGCGGACAGGGGACTGCGGACAGGGGACAGGGGACAGCGGAGAGGGGACAGGGGACAGCGGACAGGGGACAGGGGACAGCGGACAGGGGACAGCGGAGAGGGGACAGGGGACAGCGGACAGGGGACAGCGGAGAGGGGACAGGGGACTGCGGACAGGGGACAGGGGACAGCGGACAGGGGACAGCGGACAGGGGACAGCGGAGAGGGGACAGGGGACTGCGGACAGGGGACAGGGGACAGCGGACAGGGGACTGCGGACAGCGGACAGGGGACTGCGGCGGACAGGGGACAGCGGACAGGGGACAGCGGACAGGGGACTGCGGACAGGGGACTGCCCGGCCCTGGGAGGTGCCCCGCGGTGTTTGGGCCCCGGGCAATGCCCCGGGGAGTCAGCTCCACGCCGTGCTGCGAGAACAGCCCGGCCACGCGCTGTGCTCCTCAGCCCCCGGGCTGCCCCCCACCCCTTTCATGCGACCCCCGCAGGGACACCCCAGCCCCAGAGGTGTCCTGGCTGCCCCCCTGCAACGCCCCAAGGGTACCCCAACCCCTGCCGGCTCCTCCGGGTGTGTTACAGGAAACACCGCGCTGGAGAGTGAAAAATTGCCTCATGGTTGGGGACAGAGAGATGTGGGTTTGGAGGACACAGCCACTGCTGGAACACGCAGAAATGTTCCAGCTCGGAATGAAGGAAATAAGATTTTTTGTCAAGAGCTGCCCCAAAATACCCCCCGAGATAAGAAATCAGTACTTTTGCGATTAAACACCTCATCGCTGCTCATACACGTTCAGCTCGCTGCGGCTCCTGAGCCAAGAGGGGCAAAAAAAAGTTTGGGGCAGATTTAAATCGGGACATCTCCGAGTGCTTTTATAAAGTGGTCATTTTTTACCAGGTCTGTGTTGTAATGAGTGCCTGCAGCTCCCAACCTGCGCGCTGATTCCCACCTGTTGATCCGATAAAACCCTCAGGGCAAAGCTGAAGGCAGCACTGCGTTGGTGGGTGCTTTCTCACAGGTCTGCTTATTGTGCTGAGTTCGATTTCCCCAGCTGTAATTTAGACACTGATGTCACTCATCAGAAATACAGAGTGAAATTAAAGCCTACTTTAGAAAAGAAAAAAAAATTGTTTTCATGGCATTTAGTTTTTCCCTCTCTAAAATAACCCAGATGAATCTTACATTTTTTGGTTTTAAACATTTCCCTCTTGGCTTTAAATTTCCAAGAGCTTTAAATATTCATTTACAAAAAAAAAAAATTAATATTGTGGATTTGCAATATCAGGAAACCCCACAGCTTAATTCCACCAGGCCTCTGAGATAACACCAAAGCCCTGAAAAAACCCCATGGAACCAATGGCAGCAATGAGGAGGGTTCAGCCTGGTTTGTCCTTGCACTACAAAAATGGTAAATTTGTTTGTTTGTATAGAAAAAAACAACCAAAAAATACATGGGAAGAAAGCATCAGAGTTGCTTTTTTAAAGGATAAAAGACATCTTCCAAATCACTGCTATACCAGTGCCAGACCCCTCAGCTCGCTCTGCTTTCTTGGGTGGGGAGATGTCCTAAACCTTCCACTTGCCCGGTGCTGGGGTCTGCCCCGTTCACCCCCATCCCTGTAACACAACCTGGAGGAAATCTGTTCCAGAAATAATCCTGTTCGGCTTTGTGACGCCTGCCGGGGGTACTGCTTGTTCCCCCTCACCCTCCAGCTGGCCACACATGTCCTGCCCCAGCCCTGAGCCCAGCCCTGAAAGGACAGCGAGCCTTGAGGAAAGTCTGGAAGCAGGGAGCAAAGCCAAGGAACCTGCCCTGCCTCGTGCTGGCTTCCAAGCACCTTGTGTGAGGTGAGAGCAACTTTCCTGAAAGAGAGAGAAAAAAAAAATTAAAATAAAGCAGGGGATATTTTTATTCATCCTTGTCTTCTTCTAAAAATAACCAGCGTTAATCTGCCTCGAGAGCACGGGGAGGAGAGGAGTCCCTCCACCTTGGCTGCACGGTGAAGAGCCACATCACTGAACCTCCTGAGAGTGGAGGAAATGGGTTTTCTCTCGGTTCCCTTTTGTGTGTGGCAGCACAAATCGATGGTCCCGGAGCCAGGGATGCTCCCCTTCCCGGGGGGATCAAACCCATCCTTCCCCCCAGCACCCAGCTACCCATTGCCCATTTTGGGGATCAAAGCAGCTTTTTTTGCAGCCTGACAATGCCGTGGCTTCACCCATCCTCGCCCCGCGGCATGTGCACCACTCCGAGGGCCCCGTTTGTCGCTGGCACCGGGGGTTCAGCGTGGCAGGAGCCTGGTGCCGTGGTCGTGGGAAGTTGTGTGTTTACGGGAGGTGCAGCCTGTGGTTGCACAACAGGCGGCAGAGGACAGGAGAACACCGTGTCCTTGCCACTGGCTGTAGGTGCAGCTGCACTGCCACCAGGAATGGACGGACCGTGGGGACATGCGGACATGGGGAGATGGGGCAGTAGGGCAAGACCACTTGCTTGGCATGAGGACACTTGACCCCGGGGATGCAGAGCAGCTGGAAAGCCGCTTTCTGTATGAAACTCCCCCTGAAATCTTCCTGGCGGAAAGGCCGGGGGAGGGATTCTGGGTGCAGTCGTGGAATGACCGCCCAGACCCAGCCTGGGGCAATCCCTCCGGTCCCTCCCGAGGCAGCCGAAGCCTCCCCCTCTCTGCCTGGACTCACGGCTCCCACCATGACTTTTTAACAGCAGAGGGGCCAACGCATCCCCCGCACATGTGGGGACCCCCAGAGCAGTCCCTGCTCCATCACAGGCCTGATCCTGCCCTGTCCTGCAGTGTGGCCAGGGCTGTCTCTTTCCCAGTGCATTTCCAGTCCATAAATGACCAGATTGTGACCCAAACCCCGGTCCCGGTTGCTAAAAACCCCTCAAGCCAGCAGGCAGGGGCACCTCCCTCCAGAGGCTTTACTGATCCATCCCTGCGTCCCCATCTTCCTCATGCCGCTTCCTTCCAGACGCCGGGGACAGCTTTTACCGGCTGGAAGGACACAAATATTTTCCCAGATTTTTTCCCCCCGGAGGAAATGGGGGAAATCGCTGTCTTCCCCGGGTGGCAATGCGCAGCAGAGAGGTGGACAGAGCCCAGGGCTCCCCCAGCCCTGCCGGAGATCCAGCCCCACACGAGTAAGGGCAGGATGCAGCAGCGGGGCCGGAGCAGGGAGGATAAATAAAGTCCGGCTTTGCCGTCCTGGCTTGTGGCCACTTCTAACACAAAGTACATTCCGGTCTGGACGTAACGAACTGTACCAGCCTCCGCCGGGGAGGGCGGATGGCTGGGGGTGGCTGGGGCTCCCCGCCCGCCCCACTCCAGCGGGGGTGTCAGGGTGGGGGTGCGAGCTGGCACCTCTGCCCCGGGCTGGGCGCAGGGGCGACGGGGGGGCTCAATCCCGCCGAGGGCGCTCAGCAGCGAGGCTGTGCCCTGCCGTGGAGATGCTCCTGCCAGAGGGATCGGAAGCCCAAAAACTCCTGGAGATCCCCACCGGGTCCCCCAACACTTGCGGGGCGCCCAGGGAGCCGCGGGTTGGGGGCACGCCCGGCAGGGACGTGCCCAGAGCGTGACTCAGGTCAGCGCTACGGCTGCGCCCCCCGAAGCCCCGCCGGCAGCTCCCGGGGCTTCGTCCCCAATCGCAGCTTCTCCAGCCCGGGAGCCGCAGCCCGGGAGCCCGGAGGAGCCGCCGGGGCCGGACCGGGCCGTGCCCCTGCCGGGAGCTGCACCGGGCGGGCGCGGTGCCAGGCGCCCGGCGTGGGGACGCGATGTACCGGCCGCGGGAGCGCCGGGAACAGCCTGACTCAGCGCCGGGCCGGCGGGGGGGCACCCGGCCAGGGCCACCCGGGGCCCGGCGAGCAGCTGGGCCCGCTCGGGGCCCCCAGCACCACCTTCCGGCAATCCCTCCGGCACCCCCCAGGATCCCCCCCCCCCCATCATTCCTCCCGATATCGCCGCCAGCATCCCCCCTCAACATCCCCTCCACTTCCTTCCGGACATCCTCCCCAATATCCCCCCAGCATCCCCCCTGGCATTCCGCCAGTATCCCCCCAGCATCCCCCCTGCTCCCCCCAGCACCCCTCCCAATATCCCCCCCTGGTCCCCCTGGCCTCAACCCCTGCATCCCCCCAGCATCACCCCCAACACCCTTTCAGCATTCCCCAGAGTGAATCCCCATCAATGTCATGGAGGTATCCCCCAGAATCCTCCCCCTCCCACCCTCAGTCGTCAGCATTTCAGGGAATTTAATGCTAAAAATATCCACTGAGGGGGAACCCAGCTGCAGCGAGCACTTCCCCCCAGACTGGCTGTTGCAAAGCACCCAGCCTGGAGCTCTCCCCGGACTGATGCAGCCCAACATCCCTCCTTGTCCTCCCTGTATTGCACTAATTAATTCTTTCAGCAGCACAAATTATTCAGGATGAGAATTTTTTCCACTTGTGCCCTGGTGGACAACATCGGGGGGGAGGGGCTTGTGGAGGTGTGTGGGGTGCCTGGATGTCTCCCAGGGCCACTTCTGCATCCCCATGTCCCATTTGCAACCTCCACTACTGCCCCGAGCTGGGCAGTCCTCAGCCCTCGGCTGCTCTGGGGGGTCATCTTCAAGAGAACCCGCTTCCAGCCCCAAAACCAACCCTGAGGACGGAGGAAAGACTGAGATCCTCATGCCAGATTTGGGAGCCCCTGGGGCTGTTATTTGCCTAGGACAGGTCCCTGTCCTTCAGTTGGATCCTTCCCCTCTTCCAGCTACAGGGAAAAAAATCAGGGTGGGAAAACAGGAGTGTGTCTGACATTGTTCCCTCTGTCACAGGCAAAGGCAAAGCCAAAGCAGCCGTGAAAAATCATCAGCAATTGGTTTTGGCAAGAAGAGGCAAACCAGAGCTTTCCATGAAATTATTTTTTTTTTCTTTTTGCTAGAAAGGTTGCTTTTCTTCCAGAGAGAGCTTGAAGGATGGCTTCTCGCCAGCTCCATCCCAAAGCCATCTCCCTGGGACAGTGAAAACCTGGCCCAGATTTAGGAAAACCCTAAGTCACAGGATCAGGTCCCCACATCCCTGCACCCCATTGTGCCCCATGACTTGGAGCTGCCATGGGGTTTTTGCTGCTGCAGGCACAGCTTGAGGTGTCCCAGGTCAGCAGAGGGTGGTGGGGGCAGGCTGGAGCATCTCCCTGATGATTTGGGATTCCCCAAGTCCCTGATGCTGGCTGGGATGCCCCACACCCCGCAAGGATGTGCTTCATCCCTCTGGATCCTGCCTTGGCCAAGGGACACCCTGAGAGGGGCTACTGCCCTCCTGGCTGTCCTTGCCGTGTTCTGACCACCACTGCGGAGTAAAGGCTTATGAGGGGGAACAAATCCCAGAGCCAAGAGCAGGCAGGGAGCCCCAGCGGCCCCTGTGCACCCCCAAACACCTCTGTGCACTCCCGGATGCCTCTGGGCAACCCCTCAGGCACAAGCAGCCCAAGCCTGCCTCAAAGCATCCCCTGTGCCCCCCAGCCCAACCCTCAGGAGCCCCTCTGACCCTGCTGCAGGATCAGGCCCATCATCACCCCAGTCTGCAGCAAGCTGCGTGTGCTGTGTGTGGGGACATGGAATTAGGTTGTGCCCGGGGTCTTCCCCCGCTGAAATCGCTGCCCTAAGCTGGAGCTGCGGGGCTGCTGCCTGTCCTTTTCACCCTGGGGGAGAGGGGCAGCTCAGCAACCCCCCCCCCCCCCCGAAAAAATATTCTCCCCTCCTGGAGCTGGCAGCCTCTCTGCCCACAGGGTGAAGGCTGCAGGAGCAAACACCCAGCACCCTGCCCCAGACACACACAAACACTTCTGCCTTGGAGTGTTTTGCAAGGCTGGGAGTGGGGTGACTTTGCTGGGGTTGCCTGCAAAGTTGGGCGTTGAGTGGGCACCCCACTGGAGCTGCAGCGAGCTGGGGGTGCAGGGACACCCTGGAACGGGCAGAGAGGGAGTTCCAGTGCGTCTGAGCAGAAATTAAAAAGAAATGAAGAAGGAGAAAAAGAAGAAGAGGAAACGGCGGTGTTTGGGGGCAAAAAAAAGGGTTAAAGCAGCGCAGAGGAGGAGAGGTGAAGGCCGAGGGCTGGCGGAAAGGGGGGAGAGGCGGGGAGAGGTTGGGGAGCGAGAGCTCGGCTGAGTGAGAACATCCTGTACCCTCGGGTGACAACAGCCAGGGCGGGCGGGGGGGTGAGGGGGCACTCGGGTGGGGGAGATGTTTCACACCCCCCCGGCAAGCGGGGCACCCCTTGGGTGACCAGGAGGGGATGGGCTGGGACAGTGGGGGGCACTCCTGGTGATGGGGTGAGGCTGGGGAGGGTCTTGGGCTGCCCTCCGCCCCAACGTCCCTCCCGTCTCCTCTTCCTCGCTGCTTTTTAACCAAGCAGGGAGACCCCCGTGCAGAGCAGGGGAGGAGGAAGGGGCACCCCAATGCTTGTACCCCTCCTTCCCCCACGTCTCCCCACGGGGAGCCTCGCTGCAGCAGAGCCTGCCTGCGCAAGGATGCGCTGCTCGCACCGCGCTTTGCAGCTGAGGCTGCCCCCGCCCTGCTGGAGGGTCCCCCTGTCCCCAGGGCTGGCAGCACCCCACACGCGCCAGGGGCCCCTTCCTGTGTTTGTTAAGACGTCGTGAATCAGGCGTCTGGTTTTCGGTTTAAGCCAATATTTACCAGCCGAGAGCTGCCAAAATAAAGCCGCGGCTTCACCAGTAAATATAGGGCTGAGATGGGGCGGGGGGGTTATGCATCCCCTTCCTCAGCACAGCCACCCCCTTCCCACCTCTCTGGTGCCTCCATCCTCCTTCTGCCAGAGTAGGGACACCACAAAAATGGGGACACCACAAAATCCCCCCATCAAACACACCAGAGATTAGCCCAGCCTGCCCCCCACGCCAATATCACTCCCCCTCCTTCCAGGGGGACTCCCGCTGCAGAGTGTCAGGGTCGGGGGCATTTCAGGGACCCCCAAGGCTGCGCTGCCCCTGGGTAGGGGGATCGCCGCTGTGCTGCGGTCCCCGCGCTGTGGGCACGGTGCCGCTGCCCTCTGCCGGTCCCGGCACGGCCGGGGCTGGGCGTTGCTCACATCCTGCCCCTGCCGAGAACACAAAGCCCCGGACGAGGCCGGCCCTGGGCAGGCAGGGCTCTCAGGATCCCCGGTGTGTGTCCCAGCCTCTCCGGGGTGCTTCCCACTGGTGTGGAACAGCGTGTGGGGATGAGGACCCCACACAGACGGGGAGCCCAGGGACAGACCCTGTGTCCCGTGTCCCCCTCCCCTCGCTCTGCCTGGGGCTGGCTGTCTGCTGCAGGAGAGGGGCTGCTGTCCCTGCCCCCATCCCCATCTACCCCTTACCCCACACCTCATCCTGCACCAGTGAGGACATTGATCTGGTAGCCTCTTGCCAGGACCACCACGACAATGAGAACAAGACCCTCCAGACTTTCACTGCCCACTACAAGCTCAAAACTAAAATCCAGGTCAGAATTTTCTCCTCTTGCAGCTCCTCTGAGCCAGACTTGCAGGGGCCAGCAGGTCCCCACATTGCTCCCCATGTTCCCTTCAGCAATGGGGACTCCCCGAAGCTGTGCCACCCTCCCAGATGTGTCCCTGGTGTTTCTGAAGGTGCAGATGCTCAAGCTGCCAGTCACCCTTGTCCTGAAAAGAAAGTTCCCTGCAGCACCTTCTCAGCTGCCAGGGATGGCTCCCAGCCTTTGTGGCCTCCCCATCTGGTGCAGAGCCCTCGGGGCAGTGGGGAGTGGCGCTGTGGGTGCCTGGTTCTTGCTCTGCCCCAGGGATAGAAAACCATGGGGTGAAGTCTGCACTGGAGAAGCCAAGAACCTCTCCGAGGATCCCTTCATCTCCTGCTGCTTCTACTGCTCTGCCAGACAGGTACTTCCTGTTCCTCACCGTGCTGTGGTACATCTGTGCTCCCTCTCCATGCCCAAAATGCTGACCCTGAGCTGGGCATCACACCCTGCAGCCCACCCTGCCCAGGGCACAGCTCTGCTGAGGGCAGGGCTGAGGGGATTGGGACCTTGCTGCCAGCCAGGGCTGCTTCCAGCACCATCACTCTCCAGGTCCATCCCGAATTCCCAAAGCTCCTGCACATCTTGCAGCCTGAGGAGGTGCTCTACAAGATGCTGGTGGAGGTGTTGCACAAGGAGGTCCCATGACACACACAGCTGCTGCCTGCACAGGGTCCTTTGCAGGGGGGGCTCCCACTTGGCTGAGCCACATCTGCCCACCCTGAGGAGGAGGTCCAGCTCCCAGCTCGATGGTCATCCAGAGCCTGCAGTGTGGCAATACAGAGGTGGACACAACCACCAAGCACCCTGAGCACCCACAGCTTCAACACCACCTCCAAGTCCCTCTTTCCTGGCAAGAAACCCTTTCTATGGAATGTTTCCAACCAAAGCAGCCACAGCAGGAAATAAACCAAGTCAAGCACAACCCAGGCGGCTCCCTCAGATCCTGGGGCTGCTGCATCTTCCTCTCCCCAGCATCCCCTTTTTAAAACTCCCCTTGAGTAGAGCTCAGCCCATGGCTTGCTACTGGCCTAGCCCAGATTATTGTAGGATTGCACACACATATAGGTAAAGCCATCATGCCCATGTGGCTTTTTCCGGGACCTTCTGGCCCTGCCGTCCCCGTCCTGGGTCGAGTGAAAAAGCCACCTTGCAGCTTGGCAGAAGCTGCTCTTTACTCAAATTCCCCCACAGCCAGATCCAGGAATCCCTGGAGAGGGGGAGAGACACGGTGGCAGGGGCAGCACAGAGGGGCACGGGGGGGGGGGGTCTCTCTTCACCGCCGCCTGTAGGAGTCCTGGAGGTCCCTGCAGACACCGAAGTCGCTGTTGGTGATGGAGCCCACGATGGTTTTATCGGCGTCACAGGTCAAGCCTCTCTCACATGGACACTTGTAGTAGACCCCATAGATGCTCTGCAGGGAACAAGGGCACAGTGCAGTGTGGGGGACGTGCCCCCATCCCCGCCCAGCCCTGGGAGCAGGGAAGCACCTACCTTTGGGGAGCACGCCTGGAACTCAGCTGCCTGCGGAGCACATCGGGCCAGGCTGAGGCCGTTGACGCGGTGGCAGCAGCCGCTCTTGCACTGGGCACTCTGCAGGCACAGCTCCCCGATCTCCTGCAGCACAAGGCAGGGCTGAGCACCAGGTCCCTCTCTGTTCCCCTTCGATCTCCCCCTAGCTGTGAGCCCAAGGGGTTTGGGTGGGTGTTGAACACGAGCTCTGCCTTTCAGCTGAGGCTCAGCACCACTGCCCACATGCCCCAGCCTCCCTCTCTGCAGTGTTTCCTCAGTCTGGCCCAAAATACCACCCACCAAAGCGGTGTTTTTTGCTGGACTCATGGGAGTAGGGCTGAGACACCACAGGGAAGACATCTCCCTTCCCCAGTCCCTGTGAGCCACCCAGGGTGGGGGTCCTGGCTGGCTCAGGCAGCTGAGAGCTTCAGTCTGATCCCCTTTCTGTCTTTCCTGTCCCTTTATAGAGCTGATTTCCCAGGCTCCAAATTCCCTCACAACACCAGAAAACCCAGCAGACCCCTCCAACCCTCCACACACTGCGTGTCCCTTGCAGCAGCTGGAGGGTCCTGTGCCAAGGACAGGGTCTCCTCTTACCAAGTTGAAGATGAGCCCTCGCTCGTGCTGTGCCGACAGGGCTGGGGCCAGGAGCAGCAGGGCCAGGAGCAGGCAGGCAGGCAGCACGTTGGCCATGGTGGGCTCGTTTGTGGCTCTGCCACGGGGCCAGCAGGTGTTTTATAGCCGCGGTCTCCATCAGCTGACCTGGCTGCTCCTATCATACCTCAACTCGTGGCATTGGGGCACTGCTGCACTGCCCAGGGCAAGGAAACAGCGATGCCTGGGCAGCCAGTGCTTCCAGGTCCTGCTCCCAGGTGACTGTCCCCCACTGGTGATGTCAACTTGCCCTTTGGCAGCTCCTTTGGCCAAAGGGAACACAAAATGGCACTGCTGTGCTTCTCGTCCTTCCTCCTCTACTTCCCCCTGGCAGCAGAGGGTTGTGGAGCTGGAGTTCTCTGGAACGCCCTCCTTGCTGGGTGCTGCTGATGGGTTCATGGGCAAAGTGAGGGCTGGTTGCCACGGCAGGAGCTCTGCTCCTTGGGAAAGCCACCAGATCCTCCATCACTCAAACAGTGGGATCATGGACACCAAGAACCCCGCTGGAGAAAGCTCATATTGTGCAAGATAGCACAGCCCCCTGTGAGGATCCAGAGCCCACCAGGCTCCCCAGCCCAAGGGCCAGCACTTCAGCCTGCCCTGACAAATATTTGCTCTGTGTTTCAGTACTTGGGGGGTGTGGCTGATGAAAGGAAAGCAGCCCTGGGAACGGCACAGCTTTTCATGCCCACAGTGTCTTGGACATGATTAATGACCATGCAGCCCTGGCCTTTGACAGCCACAGGAGCGATGCTGAGGCTGACACTGGCTGCGGGGTGACTGTCACACACAGTCCCCACAACAGGAGCTGAACCTGTGTGGTCACTTAGGATGCAGGGCAGATGTGGCTCCTGGAGAGAGGTCCCAAGGTGGACACAAGTGTCTGCAGCCCTCTGGGGTTGCCCATGCTCCTCTGGCAGCAGGACATGGGGTCATGGGGCTTGGGCAGAGACCTGGCCCTGCCCAGGTGCTGGCTGACAACCCGGTGTGTCATGCTGGCAGGATGAGCCATTTCCCTTTCTGAAGTGGAGCCTCCCAGCCTGCAGCCCACCACCCCAATGAGGCAGCACCCTTCATACTCCCCACCAGTGTGGGAAGACCCTGGTGACACTGGCTGGGAGGGCAGAGGGGAGCAGCCGAGGGAACACAGAATTTGGGACACATCTCAGGGCACACAGCAGAGCCTGGAGGGTTCCTGGGGATCATGGCACAGCCCCTGGCACATTCTGGGGCACACGCTGGGGGTCAAGACACCTCCTGGGTCTCATCCAAACACGCATCCTGGGGGATGCGGCACATCCTGGGACACACCCAGGGGTGCACGGTGCAGCCCAGGCACATCCTGACACACATCCCGGGTGTGCATGGCACATCCCGGGGCACACAGCACGTTACTGGGGGCACGGCAGGGGACAGAGCGCACTCCTGAGGGCATTGCAGGGCACAGGGGCACTCTGGGGTACAGCCCACGAGCACAGGGTGCCTCCCAGGGCACACCATGGGGTGCACATTGGGGGTATTTGGGTTATCCCAAGGTGCGTGAAGAAAGCTAAGGGTGCATCCCGTGGGAGCATCCCAGGGACAGAGGGGCACATCCTCGGGGCTCGTTCAGGGAGCATCCAGGGAGCACATCCCGAAAGGCACCGCCCGCTTCCTCCCGCGCCCGCCCCTGCTCTTCCCGAGTCCCCCCGGCTCGGCGAGGGTGGGAGGAGGTCTCGCCACCGCCCCCCGGGGCGGTCCCGGTGCCGGAGCCGGTGCCGGAGCCTCCCACCGCCCCCGCGGCCGCCGGGCGGGGCCGGAGCGGGGCCGGGGCCGGAGCGGGGCCGGAGCGGGCACCCCGGGAGCGGGGCCGGGGCCGGAGCGGGGCCGGGGCCGCTGCCCCCGCCATGTCCAAGCTGCTGCCGGCGCAGGAGGCGGCCCGGATCTACCACACCAACTACGTGCGGAATGCGCGGGCCATGGGGGTGCTCTGGGCCCTCTTCACGCTCTGCTTCTCCATCCTGATGGTGGTGACCTTCATCCAGCCCTACTGGATCGGCGACAGCATCGACACGCCGCAGGCCGGCTACTTCGGCCTCTTCTCCTACTGCATCGGCAACGCGCTCACCGGTGAGCTCATCTGCAAGGGCAGCCCCCTGGACTTCGGCACCATCCCCTCCAGTGCCTTCAAAACTGCCATGTTCTTCGTAGGCATCTCCACCTTCCTCATCATCGGCACCATCCTCTGCTTCAGCCTCTTCTTCTTCTGCAACGCAGCCACCGTCTACAAAGTCTGTGCCTGGATGCAGCTGGCAGCGGGTGAGCAGCGCTGGGGAGATGCACGGGGCGCGGGGGGGGCTGCCCGTGAGCCGATCCTTTTCCCTTTCTGCCCTCGACTCTGCTGGGGGGGTGGGGTGGCCAGTTAAGAGACACCAGTGTCACCTCCATGCCCTTTGCTCCTCCTTACTGGTTACCAGTGGGGAGTTTTTAGTAAAAGACTCCTTCAGAGCAGCTGAGACGCAGCAAACTCACCGCATGTCGGGTGATGCTTCCCCGGGTGCTGCTGCTGCCGCCAAACCTCGTGGCCCCACTTACCCCACTTCTCCCAGTGCCACTGCTCCTGCTCAGCCGCAGGGAGGCTTCAGAGGATCAGTTCGAGAACACCAAAAAAAAAAAACAACAAAAAACCCAGGACAGAGAGCGCTCTGCTGTGTCTGGAATCCTGCAGGAATTAAGCAGGGAGACGGTGATGACGTTTGCTGGGCCAGTGTAGTAACTCCCTGAGCTCAGGGAGTTATAGACGAGGAAGATGAAACACGAGGAGGGGACTGACTGACTGATTTGGTACCACCACTCCCATTTTATTACTTTTCTGCTCATCCCGGTGGATCTCCAGCCTTCCTCATCTCTCTCCCAAGGCACTTGAGACACCTGGTAACCCAACTCCCGTGTTTGATCAGAGCCTCAGCTGAAAGGCAACCCAGCGCTTTGCTGCTCCTGAATCATTCATGCCAGCCCTGGCCACAGCCCCCACTGACACCCCGTGGGAGGTGGCATCGGGGTTTCTTCAGTTCCCAGCTAAAGAATCGAGCTCAAGCAAAGATTTAGATAAGAAGCTTGGGGCAGCTCAGCCTCCTGGGGAGCTGGAGCAGGGAAAGGCTTTGCTGTGGTAGTTGGGGTTTTTACTTTTGTTGTTGTTGTTGTTCCGAATGGGGGAAGAGGAAATGGTCACAGGCAGTTCTGGCCAGATGGACAGGTACTGCTGCATTTTAGGAATTATTTTAAAAAGTGGGCAGGCTAAGAGAGGATCAATTTCCTGGCCTTTGCTCTGCACCAGGTGCATTTTCACAGAAATTATTTCTTTCCCGCTTCCCCATTTCTCTGTGTAACTCCTCTTGGTTAGTTACAGGGAAGATTAATTAAATACAGAATAAACCAACTGCGTTTCCATTAAGAGGAATCCTCTCTGCAGACCAAGGACGCTGCCTGTGCGCCTTGCTGCTTGCTTGTCCCCAAGCCAAGGAAAAAGAGAACATTGGCAAAGGACAAGACAGCTGCCCTGAACGGGGTTTCTGGTTTACTGAGCACCCTGTGGCAGAGAAGAGGCAGTGGTGTGAGGCAGGGTGCATTTCAGGAAGCTGCAGATGTCCACGAGGGGAGGGACAAACATCTGCTTGTCCAGAGCTCCCACCATGGGGTTATTTCTTGTGTGAGAGGAGTCAGGGACTGCCTCACATCTGCACCAGTTACTTCCATGCTCTGCAGCAATGTAAGAATGGAGGATGCAAAGAGTTTTTCTTAATCACGTCCCAGAACCTTGCAGATGAACTCATCCCAAGCCTGGGCATTGTTCTTGTCCAGTAAATACAATTTCTTTGAGGGGGGCAAAAAGGCACTTCAGAGATTTTGGGGCATGAGCCACCCTTCAGCAACCTGCTGGCACCGAGGTTGTTGCAGGTGCCATGGCAAAGCTGCAAAGGTGAGGTGCTGGGGACCCCGTGGCCAGGCTGGAGCAGCTCTCAAGGTTGTGTGTGAGCTCTGAGAGTAGTCACAGGAGGAGCTGGTGCTGGAACCACCACAGCTGAACAAGCAGAATTAATCTGCCTGCAAAGCTGATGTTGATGGCAGCTCTACCTTAGCAAACCCTAAGCTGGAATTGGCTGCAAGGCTCTACCCAGGTTCTCCATCTTGCACAGACTAAACCCACTGCAGTTTTGTTTGGAGAAAGTATTTCCTTGGAGTGACACAGCCAGAGCTCCGTGCAGAGGCAGGAGAGATGTTGCCCAGGCAACGCCGTGATGAGGGATGCTGGTACAGCACGTCCTTGACTGTGGGGAGGCAGCACAGCCTGGATCCTGCTCCTCCCTGCCTGTGGAGCCGAGCCCACGGGAATGAGCAACCACAGGGCCTTTCAAGGGACGAGTCTGTGGTACCTGGTGTGTTTGTAGCATGATGTTTGCTCCTCCAGCTGCTCTCTCCTCTTCAGTATTGATGCCTGGAAAACAGCATAGATCTTTCCAACTGGAGTGAATATAAAAGCAAGCCTTTCGTTGAAAGCCTTCAGGTACACAACAAAAATCACACATGGTACAGTAATTGTAATTTTTATAAGGTTAATCAATTAGTATACTTATCATATACTGTCCAATTAAAAGGTTAGTTGGTTAGGTAATAATTCCTGGGGTCCTGAGCTGTGGGGTATGCCCAGCCCCTGCCCTGGAGGGAGGCCTGCTGATAAAGAGATTGTACAACCTCCCAGCAGAATCCCCTTGGAAAAGGCAGCACTTTCGGTTATGGCGAGAGACAACACAGAACCACGATCCTCTGGGAGACCCTATGTAGATCCTTTGTAACCCATTGGCTTTTACCCTCTCACACCCACCTCTGTATCCCCAAGAAAGAAGCCTGGCTAGCTCAGTCGGGAGAGCGAGCCTCTCACTGGTCACCTTTTGCGGGTGCAGGACAATAAAGCCACCTATGCAGGAATGCCACACGGGCCTCTCGTCTCTCTTTCCTGCTCTGGCCTGGAGATTGCCTCACAGAGCAAGAGCTGAAATCACTAGCTGAAAATCACTCAAGAGCTGTTAGCTTGCTGAAACAGGCACCTCTCTGCAAAGGCACTCCAGTGGCCGAGGGAAAGCTGCACGGGCCCTGGGAGACGGTTCCTTACAGGACCATCTCTCCGGACCGGTCAGGGCTTCCTGGGTCTGAGCTACAGACCCCACACTGACCCACTGGAAGCAGTCTAGAGGTTTCTTTTGCCCCACTTCTGTTATGTCTGCTCCAGGTTCTGGTTGGAAAACAGAATGTCATTGTAGCTGGTTCTCTTCTTGGAATAAGACTAAACCATTTTTAGGAATGTGTTTATAAGGTTAGCTTATTATTCCTAAAGGTAGTAAAGAAAGGAGCAATAGTAGAAGCTACAGCCATGCTTAGCAATCTACAAAGCTACAAATATATAAAAAACATAAAAAGCTAAAAATCTTAGGCATCAGTATCAGCTCAGCAGCAGCTGGTGGGCACTAATGTCCCCCTCTCCCTGCAGCTACCGGGCTGATGATCGGCTGCCTGATCTACCCCGACGGCTGGGACTCGAGCGAGGTGAGGCGAATGTGTGGGGACAAAACAGACAAATACACGCTGGGCGCCTGCACCGTGCGCTGGGCCTACATCCTGTGCATCATCGGCATCCTCGACGCCCTCATCCTCTCCTTCCTGGCCTTTGTGCTGGGCAACCGGCAGGACAACCTCCTCCCCTCGGATTTCAAGGTGGAGGAGAAAGGTGAGTGCAGAGAGAACACTCCGACTGCAGCGTTTCAGCCCCACAGGTCACTGCTGTCGTTTGGGTGGATGGTGGGTGGCTTCCTCCCTGCCACAGTCACACACTGCTATGTAGGGATGGAGCAGGCAGAAAATTGATGGAGAACAAGGCAGGAGCCCAAATTCACCCAGATTACCTTTCCCAAGCCTCTGGGGCTTTCTCCTCATCCTGTTTTAAACATATTCCTTTTTGAAAACAAACCTGCAAAACACACCCAATGCTTTCTGGTTTACATATTAACTCTGCAATTCTCTTTCTGTTTTTACAGAAGAGGGAAACGACTGACAGAGCCGACCACCACGTAAGTGATAACCCACACAGATTTTTCATATTCCCAGCATCCACGATGTCACTGTTGTATTCTGATTACCAAGGGACTGACAGCTGATTTTGGTGCTGGAGTCACATTGTTTTTATTTGTGGTTAGAGGAAATAGTCTTTGCTTTGCCTCCCAAAACTGGGAAAGCACAAAGCCTTGTGTAAAACAAAACAAGCATAAAATTTGAAGCCATACTCCATCTCCCAACAGCTGACTTACTCTTTCTGTTCCCAGGGACATCCAGAGCTCTTCTTCCATCAGCCCTTTTCTTTGAAGTGACTCTTCTAGGAAGCCTAAACTTACCAAATTCTGTGGATTTTCTGCAGCTGTTTTCCTCACCCATGGGGCTGCTCTTGGCTCACAGCTCTTGTAGAGCTTATTTGGTTGGAAGAGCCCAAAATGGACATAAGAGTTTTTCTGAGTCCATCCGCAAGAGGGACAAGAGGGGAAGGATGGCAATTTTCTGCTTTTGGAGGGTTTGTACACCTTCTTTCGAGGAAATTACTTATGAATTAAAAAAACCACCACCAAAACATCAGTGTTTTGGATTTTGTACTCGTCTCCTGAGGGCAGAGGAAAACATCTACCATGTCCCAGGCTGCTCTTTTACTGGAAAAATACCATGACAGGCCAATTCCCAGCTCAGCCATGAATCACTTTCCTGCTCTGGGCAACTATAACCAAACACAACCTCTGGAAAAGGGCACTTTTCTGGGAAAAAAAGAAAACCAAACAACAAAACCAGAAACCAGCATGCTGGGCTGCAGCAGGCCTGGAACAGCACCCGCAAAGCACAGCAGCAGGTTCCAGTCAGCATCAACTCCCTGCATCACCCAGTTCATCTGATTTACCCATCATCTCTCCCATCCAACACCCATCCATGGCAGCCCTTGGCACAGCCCATTTCTGCAGAGGACAAAGCAGCTCTTACCTGGTCAGGACCCAAAATCAGCCTCCATTATAATTTTCATTTTTACTTGCTGTAAATTACTGGTTCCTGCAGCAGTCAATTCAGTTCAGTTCTAACAAATACCTTCCAGTTTTAGGCTTTCCTCTAAAAAAAGTGTTTGGGAAGGTTTTATTGAGACTTTTGGCTAGATAAGGCAGCAGACGTATGACAGATTTGAAGAAAAACATATTTTAGAATGGAAAAATTCCAGCAGAGTTGTCCTATTTTTTGCTCTTCTCCCCTTTTTAAAATGGATCACAATACCAGCAACAAAATCTTTACCTACCTCATTCTGGAAACGAAAACTGTGTGCTCACTAGTGGAATAAATTCCATCCCTGAGCCCCTGACTCAGAATTATAAGGGGAACGTATGAAGACTAGGGCTCAGTTATTAAATAATCTGTTTATTGTAGGGCTTTCACAAAGGGGAAAAAAAAAAAAAAAGACAAAGCACCCAAGTAGAAAGAATAAAAATGTATTTTCCTTCAGGTTTTAGACTGACACAGCAAGTACAAATCCTTTAGTGTGAGCACTTCGTGGCAATTTGGAAATGGAACAAAGCCCTAGTGAACGAGCGGACGGTACAAGACTGAATCATGACAGCTGCTTCTGCAGGTCTTCAACTCACAAGCTGGCTCTAGCCTTGGCTATCATGGTAAAAAAACCCCTCCTCCAGTCAGGGCTAGCAGAGGGAAGGGAAGGAAGGATGGGCAGGAGCTCTCAAGAGTCAAAGAGTGCAGGCCTCTTCTGGGAAATGTTCCTTCATCAGCCAGTCTCAAGTAGGCAGGACCGGGTGAGCTTTCAAGACTGCAGGAATTGTTTGCCCTGCCAATGTATCTTCACAGAAAGTTGGAACCCAGTACTGTCTGCAGTCCTCCTGCAACAGATACAGAAGTGACCCACAACTGGAAAATGCCGGATGAAAGGAAAAGACCAAAAGAAAAGGTCAATTCAGCAGTTAAAAACATTTTTTGGTATGGTACCTGCCTTTCTTTTTTTTATGATATGCATAGAGAACCTGATCTACCACTAAAGGAACATGCAGCATGATTTGCATAAATAAGCCAAATTGGGCTCTGAAGTGGAGAAACTCTGTTCAAGTGGATTAAATGGCCCCGTTTGTGAGTGAATGATCCTTACAAACCACAGTTCCCAAACACAGACACAGAAGGGACACATAACAGTGGTCTTGGCAGCTTTGGCAATGGAAATTGTCTTGGATAGCATCTGCACGGTCTCCAGCAACTTCTATCCTCTGCAGACCACCACAAATCCAAAGGCCTGTTTGGTCCAGAGTAAGGAAGTGTCTCTGAAGTCTCAACGTTGCCAAATCTTGCTTAGAGAAGAGTGGGATGCACTGAATCTGTAACAGGATGGGTAAGTCTAGAAGAAGCCATCATAGAACTATCAAATGCCACAGTGATTTAACTTTTAATTAAAATTAACCCATTATGTCCAAACCCCCTCTGAGAAGCTTACATAGAAATCCCATAGAACATTTTTTTATTTGGGGTAACTCTAGAAACAGCTTCTAATCCAGTATCTACGTGGAAAAGTCAGTTCTCTTCCACTTCTGCTAGCTCTCTTCTTGTGCTAATGGCCCAGAAAATAAAAGGCAGTCCCATCCTGGGAAGTTATTTCTGAAGGCCTGCACCTGAAGCAAATTAAAAGAAATCTTTACACTGGAACTTCAAGTGTTGATTTTCAAAGTCCACAGCTGCAGCTTGGCTGTGATACAGGCGCTGCAACCCTTTCCTTGGAAAAAAAGTGAATGGTCAAAAAATGAAAAATCACAGCAGACTGCATCAGTGAAAGCCAATCTCTCATGAATACCACCTCAAGCAAGGCAAAAAAGTGCCAGTAAGGGATAAAAAACCCCAAAAACTTATGGCTCGCTATCATGTTAAGAGTTGCCTGCAACAAGGCTCTCTCTGCAGGCTGAGGGTGCACCCATCTGTTGGCTGAGGGTTGTGCGTTTAGTCAGTTCCAGCTTTTGCTTATTTTGCTTGTCACCTTTAAGTCACAGGCATTGAAGTAGAAAACGTCACCAAGTCCAGAAACTATTCTGACTATCAAGGGCACAGGGAAGGAGAAAAAGTAAATGGACAGGGCACTTTGGAGGAAGAAATAAAGGATACTAAAACCTAGGTTTAAAAAGCTCTTTCAAAAGCAGTACTAAATAAAAGTTGTGACTGGAAAGCAAAGAAAACAGTAGACACTTAGAGAGTGATGGCAGATTTCAAGGTCTTTGCTCTAACAAGAATCTGGCACCACCTTGATGCCAACTGTTACATCTCACCCCATCAGTAGCTACTGGATCAACAGTGGGAAAATTGACTCCTGAGTCAGTGAGATCTTCACAGGAAGACAGGAGGGTTGGAATTTAGCTAAGGGAGATATCTGAGCACGGGTGAGCTCACATCTGTCACACACAGTGCCTAACAGTGAGGAGACTGAGGAAAAATCTCTGATTCTAGTTAATTAGTCTTTGGTGAAGCCCAATCAAGGCAAAAACATGGATGATGCCCACTGGCTGAGGAGAGTCCCCATTAAGTCACACAAACAAATTCAGCAGAACGGGTTAGATTTATCTAA
Source organism: Corvus cornix cornix (assembly GCF_000738735.6). Classification (NCBI taxonomy): domain Eukaryota; kingdom Metazoa; phylum Chordata; class Aves; order Passeriformes; family Corvidae; genus Corvus; species Corvus cornix. The sequence goes on from NC_046354.1 coordinate 3,651,163, forward strand.
AATCTTGGAAGCCTTGAAGGAAGAACTCCACACTGAAACTGAACAAGGAGAAATTTGGGTCTGGGAAAGGGCAGCTGGGTGTGTAGGCTATGCTGTAAACCAGAGTATAATGTTGTGGCATTGCTTGGAAGCTTCTAGGAGTTAAGCCAGGGGTGCCTGAGACACTCTGCTGCTGTAGCTCGTTTCTCTGGGATCAGCTCCAGCATAGGGAGTAAGAAGTCTGTGAATGCAGCTGCCTCATCTTGGGACCACTCGTATTTTTCCACCAACACTTCAAAAAGGCCCCAGGGCTTCAGTTTGGTGATGTGCTTCAGATCACCTGAAACCCCAAGACAAACGGGTTAAGTGCAAGACAGGGGAACAGAGCAGCTCAATAAAATTGGCTGAACAGCCAAACATGACCGAGTGAGCTCAAGAGACTGTTCAAAGGAAATAAAAAGTGCTAGGGCACACTGAAGGGACAAGTCAATTATATTAAACTCCCTTTTCTATCTGCTTCAGAAGCCTGTTATAGAAATGTACTTCCTCAAAGGGTTCTTTTTTCACCCCCTGCTATTTCAGCTCTCCTATCAGCAAATATTAACTTCATTAAATTACCAATTATGCTGCTTGACATGACAGATAAACTGTGCCACTGAGTCTGGAATACATGCAATGCATGGAGCACTGTTTGAGAAATCAATAAACTACTAATAAAGAAGGGGTTGTTTTTATAAAAAGAATTAATAAACTAGATCAAAACCTAATTTTTTGACTCAATACATTTCTGGGGTACTCAGGACTTTTATGATGATGATCTGTGTTCTGAGCAACATGGCTCATGATGCCAGGCACTATTTAAGGTGCCTGGCATGCCAGAAATGGAGTCAGGCTGTCTAGAAAAGCCTTCAAAAGTGAGTCCTCACCTCTAGCTGACAGAGATCAGCTAAATAAAACCACATCAAGTTTGACAGAACATCTACTGTGCTGTTTTTCTACCTGCTGCCTTTGACCTACACCAAGATGCTGAGCACTGGGGTGTAGGATACTTTTAGGAGTAAGACAAGAATGCCTTACATTTAGCTGCAGTTTTACTGATAAAGCATTTCATAAAACAAAGGAAAGACTTAAAGATACATCTTTGCTGGCATCTACTTCTAACTGGCATTTCCAGCAAGATACTCCTGTGTATTTGGGGCAAGGGATGAGGAGATAAGTGATATTTGCTTTGTTTCCTTTTACCTTTTTTGGTGAAAAACTCCTTGGAATATTTTCCTGCCAAAATGAGCTTGCGAGGTATTTTCCCCAGAAGTTCTATGATCAATGCAATATGATCTGCATGTGAAAAATAAAAAAAAAACCAAACACAAAAAGACAATGAGATTCATCCACACAAAACATCTCTATGCTATTTTCATGCTCTGGGATATAAGGATAAAGACATTATCCCTTAAAAATTACTTTGGAAATGCACCTGAAACCAGATTACACTAAGCAGCAACAAAGACAAGAGGAAAGAGGAAAACAGATATGGGCAATTTGAGGCACAATCGGTTTGAGACACAAGGTAGAGAATCCAGCAGCAAGAGGAATGCAGAACACCAGAACAAGAACATGGACTTTGTTGCACAGTGTTTTACTGCAGAGGCTTGAGCACAGTTGCTGCTGATTTGGGTAAATTATCTTTTTGCAAGGAGCTTTTGCATTGTAAATTTGTAAGAGAAGGCTCATTTTGAAGAGGCAACCGTTGGATTTCAAGTCCCATTTTAAAAAGGAAAAGCGGAGACAAACAGACCTTCATCTCGTGAGTAATCTTCCCCAGAGTGAGGCTCGAACAGATAGTCCCCTGTTGCCAACTCAAAGGCCTAAACAAACAGAAATGAGCACATTAAAGCACTTCAAAACACTCTTAAGATGTACTGCAGGTTGACTCTGCAAATCTCTGTGGGCCAGAAGCAAAGCAGTGGGAAAGAATAACCTGCAAAACTCTGTCAACAGCTATAATCTTAAATACTCCATTACAGCCTAAAATGTGCACTGACTTTGCAACACTTCAAAAACTGCATTAAAAACGTCATAGGCACACCTAGGATGAATTTTGGGTGCAGGACCACCAGCTAACCACGAAGTTAAGGTATTTCACATGCTTAGCCTTTGCTCTTCCTCGTCAGAGTTTTGCAAAAATAACACCATGTCCAAACTATAGTTTCTAGGGTTGGATATTTTTAGTTTGTTTTGTTTGCTTGGAGTTTTTTGGGATTCTTCCCTCTCCCCAGTTTTCATTTGTTTTTCAAACAGTTAATCTCTGAACATCTGTCTGTAGAGACGAAAACACATTTTAAATGAGAAAAACATCTGCACTCATTTCAACTCACCACTTCTAAATTCTGTAATACATTCACCCTTTATATATTTCACTTGTACTCTGACCTTCTGTATTCTCAGTTTTCTTTATGACCTGCTGGTGCCAAACAGTTGAGTCAGGCACACTGTGTAATTCTGGCCACATGCTCTGCAGAGAAAACATGACCCTACTGCATTTTCTTTTACCACATTCATCAAAATCCCAACGTATTTTCCAAGACAGCAAAAATGTATATTTTCCAAACTTAAATTATAAAAAACAAGCTTTGGTTTGTAGAAAACACAGAATGGAGACAAAGAAGGGGCACATGCAGTAACTGGCTTGACTGATTTCTTTTCATTGCCACATTCTACATTTGCCAGCTGTTACAGGAACAGCTTCAGCCTCATCTCAGCATTACTCAGCTTAAACATTGATTCCAAACCTGCAGAGGATGATTAAAATTAAAAATTATACTGAAGGCACTTGTGAAACAATGCTAGATGCAACAGAAAGGCTTCTTTTTTAATATAAAAAGATATTGCATCCAGAATTGCCTGGTTGTCTTGTTTTTCCAAAGAGCAAGATGGCAAAGTGCAATCATACTTGAAATCTGCTGATGCTGGACAATGAAACTTTCAAAAGGAAAGCCACATGTGGAGAAAAAGGATAAATAAAAAAACAACTCTGGTGTGGAAACATATTATTCAGCAAGTCTGGGAGTTGACTGAACACTTGTAAGGGTTTCTTGCCAGCAGCTCAGAGGGCAGAGCACAGAGGAGCAACATCCCCAGCTGGCAGAACTCACCATGCAGGCTGTGCTCCAGATGTCAGCAGGGGTGTTGTACCCCGACCCTATCAACACCTCCAGGGACCGGTACTGTCTTGTCTGGATGTCTTCAGTGAAATGCTTGTGCTAAAGAGAAGAAATGTTTTACTAAACAGCTAAAGACTGCTTAGAAGAGGAGAATCAACAACCTGGAAGGCCAGAGTAGATCAAAGCTCATTGCTGTTACATTTCAGCTACATTTTACATCCTTGTTAACTATTTCCTTATATTCCTGCAAGTGCTGTTTAAATGCTCTACATGAGATACTCCTCCTCAAGTGAAGCAGTCCGGCAATTTAGAGGAAAGCAAGCCACAAAAATCGAATAAAGAAAGACTCTGCAGCATCTCCTACCCAGTCCTGGCAGACAGGCCATGGTCCAGCTACCTTAAAGCAGATAAGCAACAGCAATGTGAGAAATCACCTTGCCAGGCACTGCAAGCCTGACTGCAATTCTGAATTGAGACTCATCCCTCCCAACAGATCTGAAGTAATTTGCCATTTTAGAAGCCAAGTAAAAAGAGACAGTTCTTCTATTTGAAATGTCAAACATTTGAAAGCAGCACAGCACAACCATCAAAGAATAAATCTTGGGAGCTTTATTGTGTGAGTCTCTTTCATGTGCTCGTGAATGCACTGAAATGGTCTGACAAGCTACAAAACCAGCACATCAGAGCAATTGTTTGCAACTTTCTCAGTCTCCAGGAGAGCTACAAACTCCTTCAGCAGTTTCACATGAGCAGACTCTACACACTGTAATGTGACATGGGTCACAGCCCTATTAAAAGGAATCAATACCCGTGAGGCACCCAAAGCATGGACTGAAATTTCGTGTTTAGAGGACCATTTCTTCCTTTGTGTCCTTGCTTCCCCCTCTTTTTTCCCTGTCGTAGTTTCAAACTTTCACAGCCAGGTCTAAGGATCTGCTTTACAGATTATTTTCCATCTTGGCAAACTGACTGAATCTGCAGGTTTAAACAGTCAATGTGAAAAGACTAAACTTACCACCCAGCAGGCGTTTCCTAGGTCAGCTATCTTCACTTTGAGCTTATCTGCATTCTTGGGCTCAAGAGGATTAAGAAGGAAATTCCCAGCAGCTGATTTTCCTAGAGGCAATGTGTACAACAGCTGATTAAAGCTACATAAGCAGTGTCACCATCTGTCACCCAAATCCTATCAATCTCTCCCCAGCCAGGAAGTTTTTCTTATGGATCAGAACTGCTCCCTCCCTGATGCTTGGGTATAAAAATGAGCATCACTCTGCACTATCAACAACATCATTAAGACCCAACTGGTGTCATTAAGCAGAAGGATAAATGAGCATATGCAAGAATGACTATTTCCCAGCATTTTTTGCAGAGCCTGTGTGTATTTTAAAAAAACCCTGTTGAAATAAGGGCATTGCCAGAAACAAAACAAGCCTCACAACCCCCCTTAAGCCTTCCTAAATCTTTGAAGGAAGAGTCCCCATGTTACAGCATCTTTCTGACATACCCATCACTCACTATTGTAACAATCATTGTAAATTGTAAATTGTCACTATTGTAACAATTACAAGAGTTAAAGGATATATTGGGAAAATTGAATCACACGATGGAGAGTAAAAGTATTAAGTCACTAAATGACATCCAGCTGTACCTTTAAAGCTAAAATTTGGGAGAGTTCAAAGCTGGAAATTTGGAAGAGGGCTATGAGAAGCAAAAGATGTCAGTAACCTAGCAAAGGCATCCAGCAAAGTGCAGTTCAAGTTTCAAAATCTAAATTTCTCTTGTTACTGTTCATCCATATAACTCTCCTAGTGGTACTCTGGCAAGAAAATGCTGGAATACTTTTTAAAATAAGTACAAATGGTAGTTTTACCCTCCTTCTCCAAGCATGTATCACCTGGCATGGACACAAAGAGGCAAAAATGGACAATTTTACCAATTCACATTTTTAACATACACACACCTGGAATGTGTTTAAATTGCTGTACACTACGTCATGTCTTATTTTCTCCTAAGCCTACAAGACACATTTTTTCCACTCTGCAGAAAATCATATTCAAATAAAAGGATTAAAGAAGTTGGGGTTTTTTTTCCTTACACTGTATAAGCTTTGTTTCAGGCTGCATTTTCAGCTCTGGGAAAACATTTACCCATCTTGAGTAACTGAGAGAAGTTATCTTTGCTCCCTATTAAGAACCAAACTGTCAGAACACACTGAATAGTACCAATCCCTTAATTTAACAGCAAGTGACAATCTGTAGACTTAATGAATATCACATAAGCAACACCTGATTCAACAGAGGAAATGTTCCTCCACTGAAAACCAAATGTACAGGTGTTTTTAAAAAGTAGGAATACTTATGCATTCAAAAGTCAAAACTGAAGCACAACTACAACTAGCAGCTACAAACAGCAAATGTCTTGGAGTGTGATTGTCAGGTTAATTACTCCTGGCAGGAAAAGTCTCAAACAGGTGGTTCTGATTACTTCAGCCTAAAAAATGCACATTTCTATTAATATGATGAAGTGTTGGAAAGGAATCTCCCACATCGAGGAGCCCTTTCTTACAAGGTTCTTCTTATACCTTTGTTGTCTGTTGGGCTGTTATTCTCATTCTCATCCTCTGAAGGGATCTCTGTCCTGATACTTTCCTGAAAATTGTTCATCTGCTCACTGAATGCCTGCTGTTCGTTGGACGTGGGCTGACACACCATGGAATCCTCTGGGGCCAAGGGCACAAACGAGTCCGACATTGCTTCTTGAGGCCTGTTCTCTGAGTCACTGTTGTGCTGAGTGTAATTACAGCTATGGAAGTTCTCAGCCTTCTGTGTGTGAGGGTGATTGCCACAGTCATTGGCATTGTGAAGGTCGTCCTCAAGTCGCACAGACCCTTCATTCCCAGAGTTTGTGAAGTCCGTCACTGGGATCACTCCGTTGCAGTTGATTTCTCTTGCACGTTTTTCCACGCTGCTTTCCATGAGATTAGATTGCTCCTGTCCAAGGGCTTGTGCTGGAAGAGGGGGAAAATGAGAATGTAGCAGAATATGTCTTAATAAATAGGTGGAAGCTGTTCAAGGGGGCAGTCTAAATGTAACTGAACACAGTAATTCATTAATTTTGTAACAGGAGATTTCCCAGTCTCATTAGAAGGACAGAACCCAATGCAAACAGGTGAAACAACAACAGCCACCTCTGCTAAAGGTACTCCCTCCTCATACCTACAAGTAAATGGATAACACTGTCCATTCCATGTTGGCAATGCTTTAGGCCCATACCTGGCTTTTTGCTGACATTTTCCTCTGGCGGACTGACTTTTATGAGCATTTCCAGAGGGGTCTGAGCTTCTTCCTCCTCTTCAGGTTGTGTCTGCCCAGGGTTTGCCTCCTTCTCCATTTCCTCTATCTCTTGCATTCGCTTCTCCAACAACTCAGCCTGTCGTTTCTGCTTCTTTTTCAACTTCTTTTTCTTATTCTTTGACATTTTGTCAGCCTACACAGAAGCAAGCAGAGAAATTGGACTTAACATTTTATACTTCAATAAATTTAAAATGCACCAAGGTTGAATTTATCTTAGAGCTGAGGAAGCAGTCTGTGATGAAAATGCTGGAGACAGCTCCTCTCCCAGATAAAAAGCAGCTATTCTGGGTTTTGAACCACTTGTCTAAGGCTTTTATCAGTGCATTTTTGCCCTGACCTGAAAAACCTACATTATTCTCCAAGTGAGGGATCTCAGACTCCATAAAATAGTCACTTTCAGAACAGACCTTGAGATCACCACAAGGACTCCTTGTTCTGGTGATAAATGAGCCAATACTATTCACAAGTCCAAGACAGCGTTGAACCTGATGCCTATGCCAAACACAAATCACATTTTTTCTTCTGATATGAGATTGCTTTCTCTTAATGCTGACTGGATTATGAAACAATGCAGGAGATACTATCAGTAGATGCATACTTACAGATGAAAGCTATTACACTTACTGGTTTTGGCTGTGGTGCAGTGCTCACTGAAAGGGAAAGGAAGATCAGTAAATCAGTATGGCTATATGCAAAAGCTGCAACTGCATTCTGATGTTAAGGTACATTTCTCCTACGTGGTTTGTTAACAACATTTTAATGATACCAGCAAATGTGATTTTGAAGGTTCATTTCTCTACAAAAACACAGCAATTAAAAAAAAAGATAGAAACATTAAATGAGCAAATATATTATTCAATTTTCAGACAGGAGACTTGCTTGACTGATATCAAAGACTTAAACTTCCTGTCACGTAGCTTCATTTACTGCATGTATTATGCATCCTACCCAAATGAAAATGCAAATCAAAGCATTAAAATACCAAACTTCAGAGAGCTTCCTTAAGCTAAGATATGCCATGATCAGTTCAGCTCAATGTTGGCGTTGTAAAATTATGACTGACAGAGCCTTCCAATACATACTACAGTGGCTTTTGAAAAGTACACATTGCTACAGATGGATATTCTGAGGAGGAACATAAGGAATAAAAGGAAATTTGCCCTCAGATCTTTAGGAGTGTTTGCATGCCAAGGAAGCTGTTTCTGTTGCAGTTTTTCAGACTTCTGCAAATGGACAACAGGTAAATCATCTTGTTGAAACTCTCGTCAAATGCATTTCCAGCACCATGCAATGAAAGGCAATAAACTTTAGAAGGAAATGTGAGAAGTATTTTGCCACATTTTCACTCCAGTTCTATACTGAGTGCATCAACGTTGTGCTACATAAGACTGACTTCACCAGTGCCAGATCAGCTGTTGTTAAAAGCAGGTGCCAGTGTGCATTTATCCTCCCTCTTGTTTTCTTACACAAAATGCCTTCCCAGTCATCCCTGAGTTACAATTCATGACTAATTTCACAATTTACACTCAGCTTTTCAAAGGTTACTTGCATTATTGTTCCACTGTACTCAGGAAGTTTTTCTTAGTGATGATACAGGGGTATGTGGGGGAAATAGCATCAATTTTCAGAGGAAAAAACAAAGAAAAAAGGCAAATCACCTGCAGAGCCAGACGGTGGGGGAGCCCCAGATCTCTGCCACTCTGTTGCCTCTGCAGCCAGCCTGCGAATGTACTGGTCATTCACACACAGCAGGATGTTCTCAGGTTTTATATCTGTGTGAATGATTCGACATTTTGTATGCAAGTAATCCAGACCCTGAAGAACCTGCAGGCAAGTGAGAAGGAAGTCAACCATGAGACAATCTAATTGAGAGCAACGTGAAAATGCATAAGTGCCTAGGGTGGCCAGTGAACCTGAAAGGGTTTGTGCGTTTGAGAATACTCCAGGTTAGAGCTGATGTGATCAGTGGTTACTACCGAGTTCCACAAAAAAAAAGAGATTTGCATGCAGATTGTAGCTACCATTTGAAAATACTCTACTTACCCTCATAACTTAACTTGCCACAGGTGAAAATCTAATTTTAATACTCTACAATAAAATTACACTTTCCTCCTTCCCCTGCACCTCCCATGTAGAAAGGTGTTTCTTCTTAGGCAACCACCCAGTAGGGAGAACCAGTTTCTCTTGCTCTTCCCATCATTAAGCACTTTGCTTACTGTGACAGCTTTAAAAAAATACTTCACTTATGAGAAATGACTGAGGTAAGAAGAGGTTAAAAGCAAAAACCATCATGATTTAAGTGTCAGAAAACCACGATCTGCAGCAGAAGGGGCTTGCAGTAGAGAAAGGAAGTATTAACCCAAGAATATTTTGCTGCATGAGTGGACCAGGGATTTTTAACTTTTGTTTCCTTGGATCTGAGAAAGATTAGTGAAAGAGTTTTAATTGGGTCAAGGGGAGGAGTGCAGTCAGAACTGGAACTTACCTGTTTGATGATTTTTTTGACACAAGGGAGCGGAAGACCCTGGTAATTTGACTTGATGATCCACTTCAGGAGATGATGCCCTAGAACTTCAAACACCATACAGATATCTGGAACTGAATCAAGGAAAAACCCAGACATCCAGACCCAAGGAGCCCTGAATTCCCAGGACTGAGGATCGAAAGAAACCCATACCACTTGGGCACTTTATGTTAAAGAACCCTAATCCTGTTCTGACACAGCTTGGAAAAGCTGCCTTCCTCAACAGCATCATCCTACACAACAGTGCCATTATCTAAAATAGCATAAAAAAAAAAATACAGAGGGATGGAGCTGCACAATGGTCCTACTGCAGCAGCAGCAATCTCCTGCCTTGAGTGGAAGCCAGTTGCACAAATGGACATTAGTATTTCTGTATGTTTTGGAACAGCCTACGCTTTTGCCCCAGGCAAAACTCGATGCCAGATCTTTTTGTACCAGCATTACCTGAAAAGATAATAAAATTTCCATTTCGTAAGTAATCTTCAGAACAATTAAGTAACTTTCTTTGCCCTCCTTTGCCTCTTTACCAGCAAAACAAACTTTTGACAAGCCTGGATTTCAACTTTACTTGTATGATCTGCTTTTTAGCTCTAAGATCTCAACAGCTACAGTCACTCCAGTGACATATTCAGTACAATGCCCTTGTTTTAGAAGCCAAATGTCTATGAGTTTATTAGGCTGCTTTTCATCTACACTGGCAGAAAGCATACATTTCACAAGAATGGAAGAAATACAAGCTCAAATCAACATTTATTCAGAAAAAAAGTTATGCATTAGAAAATGCATTATGGGTCTACTGCTTATCATCTACAGCTCAATTCTCTCAAGCAGCCCAGCAATTCTCACTGAAATAAAATTTCACCTATCTCAAAGCGAAAACAATGCACAAAAATCCAACTTTCAAATTTTAAGGATCCATTATTAGGACTTGCTACAAATCACTGCCTATGAGAAGGCTGTTCCCAGAACTACAGGCCACTGTCAAAGCAATACACTTCAAACACCCTAACAATGTTGATAAATTACAAAGTAAGGTGTTTCCATAACTAGATACCAAGCTTATTTTCAAGTTATAGATGGCTCATTCGCTATTCTCGGCTACTGATTTTAACACGCTATTCTGCTTTACTGAAATAACAGGTTATTAGCAGGCTGCTTGCAAAATTGAGGGGTTGAGATAGATGGGCTCTTCTACCTCGAAGGTACCTCTGACACAGCCACTCAGTCCTGATTCACAAATTGGTGGCAGAATATTAAAAGCACAACCAAGCCGTGCTGACACAAATTACGCCAGACTGAATCATCGCTCTGGATCTGAGCTCAGCAGGCAGTTTTGAGGCAGATCCTTCTACAGCAGCTTTCCTTGGGCAAGGAAAGGGATGCCTGGGCATTGCTTGCCAAAACAGGACAGCTGCCCAAGCAACTCCCATCTTTCTGCAATTCTTGGCTTTTATTCCACAAAAGGATACGGGAACCATTCACTCCTGAAATCTTGAAGTCATCTAATAACTGAACGACTCTCTCTTTGCTTGGATCATTTGGATCACTGTTGCGGACCTGCAGAGAAAGAGGTTATTCTGAAGTCAGATCCACTGCACACAAATTCTTGATGATCCGGAAATATCAAGCACGTGACAAATGTAAACTCCCAAAAATGGAAAAAAAGAGTAAAATAAAATTGAGCCCAAGTCAAGCACTCACCGATTTCAGCAACTTGATTTCATCCAGTGCTGTTTCTGTGTAGTGCTCTGCACTCTTCACCACCTTCATTGCCACAAATCTCCTCCCTCTGTGCACACATGGCAAGTAAATTGGGAACTGTTAATGCTCATAAAAAGAACTTATTCTCCAGGATTATCCCAGTTCTTTTGCATGCAACAGAGTTTATTTAATGCATCATGCTAAAATAAGGTTTAAACACTCAAAGACTGTCTTTGAGTCTTTTTTAAAAAAAAGATGCATGTTAGTCATTTCTCAAAATATGGAATAATAGGTCAGAGGCTGCTGAACACAACTCTTCCCACAGATATGGTTTGTCCTGTTAATTCCCTCCCACGCACTTGCATGAACAATATCAGGAGAAATTTCTGTGCTGGGATGTGGACAGCTAATGCTTTGTGCGTTTATCTAAAAGGATGTTTTCTGCTCAGGTTTGTGTATTCCTGCCTGGAACACCAGCTGGAGTAGGAACACTTACTGGATGTCCCAAGCCAGCCACACGGTGGAGAAGTGGCCCCATCCAAGCTTCCGAATCACATGGTAGCGTCCATTGAAGAGATCTCCTATTTTCACAAGGTGGTAACCCCCTGGAAAAACACAAGAAGCAGAGAACAGGTGTGTGGAACAAGCATGACAATCACTGCAGCATCACAAAATATTTCCTCAGTGAAAACACCTGAAGTCTGCTAGGCTGACCACCTTTGGAAAACACAGGTTGTGATGGTAACAGAATCCTGCAGCTAAATATCAGCATTGCTTTTGCATGCTCTGACCCTGTAACATGAAAGAGGTACTGCAGCCAAGATCCCAAAAGTTTTCCTTGCAATTTTCCTGACCGAAAGGCTCTCTGCCACTGAAAACAGGAAAGTCTCCTCTGCACCCTTCATATCTCTCAAGCTGCTGACTATACAAGGTGATTCCATCACAGAAGCAAAAACATGAAAAGCCAAAGATGGAACTGGCAGAAAACAGAACAAAGAGAAGGAATTGTGATTTGGTGTTTTCATTTGCCCTATATTTAGTTTCTACTCAGAGAAACAGAGGAAGGCTATTTGCAGAAACAAATTTTTCTGAAGAATAGATATCACGATAATGATCTGATCTTCAAAAGAAAACCAAAGAATATGAAAAGGATTTGAAAGTGTCCTTTTTACAATGAAAATACAAAAAGAATTAAATGCCTACTTTCTTTATCAATATTGAAAGCCCACTGGTACAGAGAAAAAGTTAACAGCTTTCAACTTATGCATTAAAAACAGCTCTGCAACTTAAATCTTGACTGATAACAGAGGCAAACTTGGAGACCACTTTCTCCATTTCATGTTGGCTTGAAAAATGTTATTATCGTCATGCAGTTTCAAAACACCCAATGTAAGAGGGAGCCTATTTTCATTCTCTACAGCAAATGGAAAATGGAGGGAATTCCTTGATTGCATTGAAAATCCTGCATCTTAAACAGACAACTGCTCACCTTTACAGTAATCATTTGGATCCTCTTGCTCATCATCATCTGATCCCAGGATTTCCTCCTCTTGCTCTGGAAGATCATTCTCGGAATGGGCAGCAGGGCCCCGGTGCTGGGTGTCGGGTCTGAAAGAGAACACACTGCATGTCTCACACACATTACTCCTCAAGTCTGCAGCTTCCACAGCATACGAGGGACTGCTGAGGATGGAGGAGATGCAATATTCAGCCTTCAGAAAAGCTATTCACATTTCAGTGCTTTTATTTCTAAGCTAAGATCAAAGTGGACAGAACTAATTTTTTTGTATACTAGTGAGAAATGCACCTTAATGCCCTAGACCCACTTTTTTAGTGGAACCAAGAAAAGTCCAGACAAGACAGAGAGTTAAAAGTTTAGTGATCCCACCAAAATATTAGTCTCTGAACCTCTTCTCTGCTTTTCATTCAGTGAGAACTCTTCTAAAGCAGGTTTATGTTTTGTTATCCTAGGTAAAACTTGAAAATTTAAATGTTGATGAATTTTATTTTAAAGACTAACATCAATTAGTTTTTACTCTTTCGGAAAAAAAGTTAACCACTGCTTTAGAACTTGTGGCCCTTTGTTCCTTTCACATTCAAGGTCAAATGAATATTTAACAGTCCTTCTGCTTCTATCACTTTAGAACACTAGAGCCCCTAATCTTGGCATTTACTTCTCCTGTTCTCAAGGGGCAGGCTGCATTTTTAGTTCATCTCTTTACTCAAGATCCAAAGTTTATTACAGTTGTCTGAACTACGGAGAGTGAGAGGACGCAGAGCAGATGTTCAGTAAACCTTCCTGAGAGCTTGTGATTGCAGAGGGATTGGAATCAGGCACTAAGGTGGTGGAGGTTTTTCACTCCCACATTCATAAATAAAAGCATTCATTTTAGGTGTTTAACTTTTCACCAAATATGCTACTCTTGAGTTCTTGCTTGTGAAGGCCGTGTCAGCAAAGGCCACCTCCATGCTCTCGCACACTCAGGCTGTGCCCCCCAAATAAAACATCTTCCATGTCTCAGTTCCTTCATGGCATCACACTGATCACAGCAAATCAGCTCATGAAAGGGTAACACCAAAATCAGGTAATTTATTTACTTTACAAAGCATTACAGGGAATGATTACGTGCCTACAAAGATTCAAGATCCTTCTGTACAGAGCAAACACTTATAATGAAAACAATGCCTATGAGACCATTTGCTTTGGCAGGATTTAAGGGCAAAGCACTGCAAGATAGCAACATTAAGTTTTCTTTCTTTAGAAGCATGAGATATTAAAAAAAGCTGGAATTGTCCAAAGCAGTGGGCAGCAAACTTCATTGCAGCAGTGACACAGAAGCACAAGATAACATTCTTTACAGCGAGTTCCCCGGCAGTGAATTAGCGGAAGTTTCTTGTATTGAAACTATTGTTGCAGTGAAGTAGCAGATAACACCGGTGCCTTCCAGCACCCTCTTTCAAATTCAGCTCATTTTGCTCCAAGAAAGAGGAACTGCCCACCCAGTGGAAATGCCAGCAGCATATGCAGGCCCTCAGATGCAGTTTTCACAACTTAGACCTTGAGCTGGAGTCCTGCACATCGTATCAGGGCTGTACCAACTCATCTTAATCCATGGAGGAAATGTAGGATTTCCATTTGGAATAGTCATACAGTAGAATGAATGTTCAGCACTGACCTACTACACATGCACTCTGCTGAGACTTCACACATTAAATACACTGCTAACACATTCAAACTACAGCCATCTTAAACATCATAAAAAGGGAGAAATCTTGCGTTCCAATCTGATGATGACTAAATTTGTAGCTACTTAAAATCCACAACTGAAGTTCATTTAAGCAAGGAAGATCCACAAAGGTCATTCCAGGCACAACCCACCACCAGACACTTACTTTCAGTCTGTTGTCAGTAAGTCCTCCTGACTTTTTAAATTCAAGAACAGCTTAGTGGTCTCAAACCATAAACCAAAGACTGCCAAGCTAATGAGACTTTTATTAACAACCCTGCACCTTGATCCAGCCCTGAGATATTTAGCATTTAGACTTTTTTGTGACTGAATTATAGGTCGGGTATAGGAAGAAGCAAACCTACATTAGGGGACGCAGAAAGTCTTGAACTTTAAAATAGCTGCATTCCTTTGGGGACAACTGAGATACAAATAAAGTCATGCATTATCCCCAAATTAAGAGCAGGCATCAAAGGCAAGAAATAGCCATGGACAGAATGGTTGAAGGGGAGATTAGATGCTCACAGACTACAAATCCTATAGACAGGGTAAAGAGAACAGGAACTGGACAGAAAGATTTTAAGACAGAAACCTCACACATAGCGTGAGTAGTAAAGAGTAATTCTCCCCAGTGCTGCTTCAGGATTGTCACTTTTTTAACTGCACAGGATGTAGGGGATTAAAAAGGACTCAAAAGAAAATTCCCCTTAAGTGGCAGTGATGCAGACAGACACATCACGCCACTCTGCAGTCCCAGTGCTTCTCAATAATAGCAATTTCATGCATCGAGGAAGAAGTTACTGGAAGCACTAAAGCCCATTCTCCTGGAAGCTTTCTGTGCCCCTCCTAAGGGGCTGACAAATCCTGCTGCTGGCAGTCTCACACACGACACACCCTGGAGTCTGCAGCTGAGTCTTTCATGGGGATCCAAAAGCGTTTCACTTCTACATTAGAATCTATGATACCACGTAATGTAAGAAAGCCGTATTCAGGTCACACACATCTCTACAGTGCTATTTCCTTCATGAAATCACCTCCAAAATACATCCCTTTCCTTTGCCTCCCTGTGAAAATTTGTTTGATGTTATTACACACCACCCTGTTCTTCCCCTGAAATGACCACGTCAGCCAAAGATACAGATTAAGACAGAATTAATCAGTGCAGAATAAGTGTTAATACCTAATGATATACAAAATGATATACAAAAGCACAAACCTCATCTGCTTTGCTCACAAAGACAGTACTCTAAAAGGCACAAAAGGCTGATAAAGAGAGCCGAAAAATCCTTACCCAGTATTTAAAGATGACAGCTCAAACAGCTGTTGTCAAAATTGCAAAATGCAGATAAAGTACATAAAAATCCTATATTAAATGATTGTTTACACATTAAAAAACAAGTGTTCTAGGGTACTTTTTTTTTAACAGCCACCTCTGATCTACAGAAGAACACCATGATCACCTTTTCCTTTTGCTCTCTCATTGTGCTAATTAATCATCAGAATGAACTGGATCTGCAGGGTCTCTCTACAACTATATAGCAATATTTTACTTAAGAAAAACAATGTGGAACAGCAAAGCTAAGGCAAAATGCTAGGTCTTCTATGGAATTCATGTGAATCCACATCTAGAGAGACCCTCCCAAAAGTCCTTATTCCCTGAAGAACTGCAAATTCACAAGACAAAATTAGAGAGGGGCACCTACCTGCAAGAAGCACGGCCTCCCATGGATAAAAATATTCCCGAAGACAGCCCAATAGTTTTCGAAAAAGCCATCAAAAATCAGACACCACAGTGTTGGGGAAGGAGGGGGACATCAGCAGCAGGCAGAGGGGCTGGTTCTCCTCAAATGCAGCAAAGCTTTGTGCAAGAGTGAAGGAGAAGAGGGATTTGCCTCCAGCACCCAGCTGCAGCTGCCCAGCACTGCATTGCAGGTGAAGGGCCGTGCAGCAAGGCTGGGGCTTGCTCTCAGCTGATCTTCCTGCAAATTCAGTCGTGTCAGGGGGGTGAGCATAAAGACTCATCCCCTCCTCTTGATGTCTGCATGTCTCTTCTTCCCTCTAATGAAATTAGAAATTCAGGCAGATACTTTGTTTCATCTTCCTGAACTAGCCGGTTTTATTTGCCTATTCAATAGCCCAGTGGATTCAAAGCTGGGATGAAGACAAGGATCATGGTAATTGTTGACAGAGCAACCCTTTTGATAGAGGAATTCCAGCACAATCACGCAGCAGGGAACGGGCGTTCAAAGGAAGAATGAATTTTCTGAAGTGATTCCACACCTCCCCTTCCAAAGTTACAAGAAAAACTTATCCTTTATGCTTAAAACAACAAAACAAGCAGAAGGAGTCAAATCTTCTTTAAAAAGTTGAACTGAGTATTTTTCACAGCAGCGGGCACTTAACATCATCCTCCAACAACGTACAATTCCCAGTCATTTCCGGTGCCTGTTTATCCTGCTGGTTTATGTAAGTGATAGGGGAAACAAGTCAGCAACAACATGACATAGCAAGTAACAATGTAGAAATTTCTCTCCTAGGGAAGACTTAGTGAAAGACACACTGAAGCTGCCCCTGCACTTTCAAAGCAAGAGGTTTAAAGAACTCTCTTCATCTGGTTCTGTGTCTATAATATTTTCACCTTAAAAGTTCTCAGAAGTCTGAATATGCTTTTAATAGTTTAGCATTGCCAAACCTCTTCATATTAAAAAGGTGCTAAAAATATTCAAAATTTCCCACTGTAGACAAGATTTTGCTCCATGTTCACTGAAGATATCTCCCAACCCCTGCAATGCACAGCAGGGATGGTAAAGAGTTATTTGCAGGAGCTAAGATTTGAGTCACTCACTTGTTCCTTACAGAAGGTGTTAAAGCAATTTGGAAAAACACTGTGGAATTCTCCTGCCAGTTCTCAATGGTATCACTTATCTGGTCCACACACTAAAAGTAAGGTAAAAAATGATTAAGAAATCTCAGTCACACAATGTGGGTTCTTATGGATTTGCAGTGAAGAAAGGGTGCCCTCTATAAATTACCTGACACACAGCCAAGTCCCCACCCTCAACCTCACCATCAAACTCTGAGCGTGTTTTCTCTGCTCCAATAACTTACATAAAAAAAAAAAAACCAACCACTTGAAAGGAGGTGTTTGGTTCTCTTATTCAAGAGTATTAAGAGTGACTTCAAAACTCTATTTTGGACAGAAAAGATGTACTCTTCCTTGTCCCTAAAACAGCAGGAATACTGTCCATGCTACCTAACGACTTGCCTTAAATAAATACAAAAGCAGACTCCTTCCATCCTCAAGCAAGGAAGGCAACATACTTTTAGGCCAAATCATTTCTGTCACACCCATCATCCTTAAATATATACTAACAAAAAAAGATATTCTCCTTACTCCTCTCTCTCTCCCTCTCCGTTTGCCTCTCCCTTGATATTTGCAAAGATGACGCCCATCTGCAGGAAACTGAAGGGAAATGCTTTCCTAATTTTAAGTCGCCTGCAACACAGTCTTTATAAACAGTGTCATCCCTTATTGGTGAGCTCAAATTACACACATGAAATGCCCCCAAGCAGAACTCAATTCAGTGAATGCAGGACAAATGACAAATCCAGCTCCCACTGTAGGCACCACAGATAAAGGTACTGCAAACACACCCCACGACTCTTCTTTCCACCTTAACCATCCGGTCAATGACTTCCTGGGCTCTGCACCCACTACAGCAAGATCTCACTTAAGGATTCTGTGTCTTCATTCGAGAAAAAGCTCCATATGGCATGGTGAAAAGCCAGGATTTAAAATCCCTCTCCCATTTCCACATCTGTGCAACGGAGACAATGTCTCTTTAAGGAAGAATGCTTGCAGGCTGCATCTCATTACTATTTCTTAGTGTGTCTGTGATTTCCAGATCATGTTAAGACACATCTAGTGAGAATGAGTGCTGCTGGTGCCAGCCTCCCGTGTGCTCACACACAGATCTGCTGGCAAACCTCATGCTCAATGAATATGGTAACTGATTACACACAACTTTCAGGATGAATCCATGTCTGAAATGATGAAAGTGTTTCCCTGCTTGTATGCAGCTGACCTTTCTGCTCAAGAAATTCCACCTGTTTTGGGGGAATTATAAATCACAGATGGTGGGGGACTTAGGAGTGTACAATCCACGTTATTTTCTGATTATTGCAACTTATTCACTGTTGCATCCCTATTTTTCTGAGTAAATAACTGGTGTTTTCTGCCAATAGGGCAGATCCACAATACTTGCTGCTATAGAGCACTAATCCCAGAGCTACAAGAATACCCCTGTCAAGAACTTAAAACAAGACTGGAGATGGTCAAGCATCTAGTTTTTAAATAACAGCACTCAGAGGCACCAAGACATACTTTTGATTAGCAGATCTGTGGGAGCTCAGTTTGAAGACAAGTACTGGCTTTCACATGAGAACAGTATTAAAACACAAATAACAGGCAATCAGGTTTCTTGCTTCCCATCCCCACTCCCCCACACAAGCACTTAACAAGCTGTTTGTAGAACTGTCTGCTATTCCAGCTATCACAAACCAAGGAACTTCCATGGAAACCAGCAGATTTCAGTTGTGTCCTGTCATGGTCTGATAATCACTTCTGTATTTGAATGAAAAAATTACGAGGGCAATGCATTCTGACTCTACCTTAAACTTTATATTCAAAATACTTAAGGAAGACAAGTGAGGAAAACATAATCCAGGATCCTGATCCCAGGCAAAGCTTTGAATATTGAAGGAGAAATTGAGGGAGAACCTGAGAGAGCTGTCAGAACTCTGGGGCTCCTCAAAGACCGAAGTGATACAATACAAAAACAAACTGGAAACTATCAGATCCTATTAAGAATTTTCTGCTCCCCAGACTGCACAGATGGAAAAACCACCAACTGTGTCTCTCTTCAGAGCAATTTTAGAGAGGAGGAAGAAGTGAGGCTTCACTGCATGGCAAGAGTCTTGCCAGAGATTTTCAGGTAACAATAATCTCGTAAACCCAGCTGATGATCTCCTGTTAGCCTGCTCTGCTTCCTAAACAGACACCTAAACCTTCTGCACCAAGGCATTACAACGTTCCCAGCACACTTGTGCAGGGACACCTGCAGAGCACAAAGCAGGGGTGAAAGGCTGAACTGTTGGCACACCCATCACACCTTCCTCCTGGCACATCCCCATCCAGGACAGCTCGTGAAACATCAGAACACAGAGAATTATCTTTTCAATTCCATAGAATACAAGGAAAACTAGTAAAAGAAGTGTTCCCAGGAAAGCACTGAAAATAATGAATATTGCAGGCATTTGGGAAGAAGTGGGGAGAAAGCAAGACTACTAACTTAGCTCTGCCACTGCTTCCCTGCAGGAGTAGAGGGAGACAGAGGATCTATTCAAAGTCCTGTGAAAAAATACCTCCCACTCAGTAAAGCCTGTAAGAAATGATTAAATTCACCAGTGCAGGCAGAATTAGCAGGAAGAAATTCAGATCATGCACATTTTCCAGAACAAGCCACATACCTTATGGCTGCCACTACTTTTGTAGATATTCATGCTTACAGTAATAAAATGCTCTGCTTTGAAGCACAATTGGTTCAACATCCCTTACATAGAACTAGTGGTTTTATACATGAATAGGCCAACTTTTCCTGAAATGAACACTGAATTGATGAAACGGTATTCTCATTTGGGTCTGCTACTGAAACAGCCACCACCTACATATTATACAGACCTGTAGCCTAGTTCTATGTAGTACAGTTATTTTCTTCATTACAGAGAAATGAGCTGTAATATACAAATTTTTCTTCAGTCTCTTTCCTGTTTCTTTAACTGCTTTGAATCTGGATGGGTGTTTCAGACTAGTTTTTAAATTCTGGCTCTTAATCTCAGTAGTAACTAAAGGAGTAATTTTCTCCTAGGACAAAGAAAACAGTTTGCACTTCTAAGGCCTTGCAACACAAAACATAGACAGAAAAAACCCACAGTATTTTACTAGCAGTTATGATCTAACAGTCACAAGTGCCCAATTGCATTACATATTGCCAGAGACATCCGTAAAGTACAACTGTATTTGTATTTTAGTTCAAACAGAAGCTTGTATTTTCAAATAGGAGCACAGTTCTGAAGTAAACACCAGATTTGCCTTGTGTATTAGGCTTTTGTTCACACAATGCACTTTTACAGAGTATGGTAATGAAGAAGGAATTCTCAGGAGGAATTTCTCCATGGAAAGGGTTGTTAAACATTGGAAAGGGCTGCCCTGGGAGGTGGTGGAGTCACCATTCCAGGAGATATTCAAGAAACACCTGGAAGTGGCACTCAGTGCCCCAGTCTGGTTGACAAGGTGGGGAGTAGTCACAGGTTGGACTCAATGATCTTGGAGGGCTTTTACAACCTTAATCATTCTATGAACATGAATCTCTTCCAAATGCAAGCAGACAGAAGCTGTACTTCAGCATCGCTTTTGAACAAGAGTTAACTCAGAGCAACCTTCCCATCCAAACAGCACTCGGGGTCTTCAAAAAAACCCAGCTGATGATCTCCTGTTAGCCTGCTCTGCTTCCTAAACAGACACCTAAACCTTCTGCACCAAGGCATTACAACGTTCCCAGCACACTTGTGCAGGGACACCTGCAGAGCACAAAGCAGGGGTGAAAGGCTGAACTGTTGGCACACCCATCACACCTTCCTCCTGGCACATCCCCATCCTGGACAGCTCGTGAAACATCGGAACACAGAGAATACAAGGAAAACTAGTAAAAGACGTGTTCCCAGGAAAGCACTGCACATTTCCCTCCTCAGGGCAAGTATTACATCCAACACATCTGTCCACTATGATGAACCCCAAAGACACAGTAACTGCTCCAAAGAACTGCAAAAGCCTTGTCAAAAATGCAGAATTGGGCAAAACCAACTACCTTAATGCACCTCATCAGATACTGCTGTCTGGAGAGTTTACAGTTGTAGTTACTAAAGCTCTGGTATGAAAAAATACTTGCAAGCCTACAGGCTCCTTTTTTAAAGACAGGTTTTTTTGAGTGCCTTTGGGAATCAACTGACTGTGAGCACCCAGGATGTTCACACCTCAAAAAATGATAAAATTAATACATCGCATTCTTCCGCAGATAACTTTTGGAAAAGCTACCTTTGGGCAGCAACACAATCTGCAGGAACCTACCTACAAAACTTTTGTTAATAACTACTTCTGGCATGCAGATCTCCTGACATTCTTAACACTAAGGAAAAGGCCTGCCATTTACCAAAAATAGATTAAAGCAATTTTAATTCTAATTCCTTGCCT
Source organism: Corvus cornix cornix (assembly GCF_000738735.6). Classification (NCBI taxonomy): domain Eukaryota; kingdom Metazoa; phylum Chordata; class Aves; order Passeriformes; family Corvidae; genus Corvus; species Corvus cornix. The sequence continues at coordinate 3,672,417 of NC_046354.1, forward strand.
TTTCGATGGAAAATAAGTGAAATTAAGAAACTGAAAATAGTGCTTCACTCAAGGCCACAAAGCAATCGGTGACAGTTAATATGAGAACTCAGGATGTCCCTGTATCTCAGCTTGTCTTTTGTCCCTCCAGGGCATTCACCTGTCACTGTCCCTGCCCTGCTCCTCAGTTCTCACAGAAATGGGACCTGAACAAAGGTACACAGCCAGGACATCCTCCCAGCTTGACAGTGGCAGAAATGGAACCACCAAGCAGGCAAGGCAAGTAGAAGCTTCCTGAGCAAACATTTGAGACAGCTGGCTTAATGAATCTTCCAGGTTACCAAAAGATTTGGGGTAGTTTTATTGGATTGGGAAAATACAGTTAACTCACCTTCAGAACTCCAAGGAACTCTGCCTGCTCTCTTTCTACAGAAGAGAGTCAGGATAAATGCATTCTCTACTTCACTGATGTAAAATTAAACTTTTAAGACAGGAAGGAATGAAAGAAATAGGATCATCTTGAATTTGCAGAAAATTAAGAAAGTGGCTGACGTTCCTATAGGAATATATATTAATTTCAAAAACATATATTAATTTCCTATTAAAAAGCTTACACACAGAACCATAATTAATATTTCCAAGGTGTTTCTGTAAATCGTCAGTTTAGACTGGTCTTGTCTGAACCAAAAATGTAGCAATGTTAACTACTGGATGATGAAAAAAAATAAGTAACTTTCCAGTTTCTTTTAACCTTTCCAAGTGGTTTCTTTTGTTCTGTTTTGAGCGATATTGGGTTTATAGGTAAACTTAAAGCAGGCGTAGCTCATTTCTAAAATGAAAGATATTTTTAATTGTTTTAAATCCCTTCAGAACATTCTGTGCATTTTTATACTTACTCGTAATAATTCATAATGCTGAATTCAACCTTTTAAAATCATTGTTTCATGCTTTTTACTGCAAATGCATAGAAAAAATATATTACAGGAAAAAATTTCATGTGTGACCTAAACTATCATGGAACATCAGATATTAAAAGCACATTCCATGTGGTTTCAAGTATAGATTTTACGAAACAACCCAGTTAAGCCTATTTTAGAAGATTTAACTAGAGCAGCTTTGTATTTAAATAGAATAAATGTTGTGGAACTGTACCTAAAGTTAGAGGCTGACACTGAGTTTAGTTGCACAGCATAAAGCATGTGAAAGTTTTTTTAATTTCTGAGGTACAATCCAATAAACTTATGGTACCAGAGAACAGAGCTGAAGCATGCAGTGTAAGAATATAAACACAGCATTTGACAAACAGCATGGCTCTGCACTCCAATCAAGGTTAGTGGCAAAATCAAGAGCTAACCAGCAGTGCATTTAACCTGTCCTGAATATGTGGTTAAAAAAAGATTTATAAAAAGCCCCTAACATGCCAGCTCTGAAGTTATCACTCAGCAACCTCAAAATCTACACAGAAATCAGTTCTCCCAGCTACACTGTGGACTTTATTGGCAGAGTCAGTATTGGTGGTCTGCAGCTAGCGATGGAAAAAAAACCCCATAGCACATACAGGATTAAACAATGGATTATTCATACAGAAATTAGAGAAGGAGGAAAGCATTTCAAAAACTGTCCTAATGCTACCTTCAAGAAATACCAGGAGCATGTACAGAATAGCATGGAACCATAACACACATCTCCCAAATACTTTGGTTAAGGCTCCTCACTCTTCAAAAGCCCCATCTCCAAACCACTGACTCTTGGCTGGAGGCAACAAGAAAAAAATATTTTAAATCCCTGTGATGTGTCTGAGGAAGTGACTGAGAAAGCATTACTCTAGGCCTAAAGAAAAAACCCTCTGACTCCCACCTCCAGTGCCTTAGCCTTACTTACTGTCTTTGGTTCCTGGACACCTTCGAGTAAAAAACATCCTGAGGTACCAGAGATTTTATAGAAATAAGCTGCATTTTAAGGAGCCCACAGAACCAGCTCCAAGACTTACATCACCTTTTTCTACAAAGGAATCCACGAGCAGCACTGAACACAGCACTTAGTGCAGCCTGCTGAAAGCCATTGTTTAGTATTTACTTGAGTTCTTTTAATTTTTACATCTGCCTCCAAAAGTTCCCCACACATAAAGACTCGTGACATTCCTGCGGGAGGAGAGAAGCCACACGAGAGCATCAAAGCTAAAGAACGAAGTAAACAACACACCACGGCATTCTTTCGGCAGGATTTAAGGGAAAAAAAAAAAAAAAAAAAGCTCAGGGGGAAAGAGAGTCAAGAGGGGGAAGAGTCAAGAGAAGCTGGCTACTGAAGTGCCCCGGGGGCGGCAGAGAGGGGACGCTGACAACTCCCGCCGGGGTACAACCCACGGCCAAGGGGAGATTGCAAGGGCAGACCACCACCCGGAGCCCAATCCCTAAGCACTACCGCAACTCCATGGTCGGGCTTTGGGGACAAGCAGGGAAGGCAGAGGCTCCCGTTCCCCGTGCAGCCCAAGAAGCCATGACCGGACCCGGAGAGGGGCCGGCGGCCAGAGCTGGGCGGCAAAACGGCCGCCGCCGGCCACGCGCTGCGCCGGCTCCGCTGCTGCCTGCGCCCGAAACGTGCGCTCGGTTAACTGTCGTTAAAAACCCGCCCAGCCCCGGGAGCTCGCACGTTCCCCCGGCGCCGAGCGCCCTCCGGGCCGCCGGGCTCGGCAGCCCCTTCTCCGCGGGGAGGGCCGGGGGAACAAAGAGGCGGCGGTGCCGGCGGGAGATGCCGCCTGAAGGGAGCCGCGGCCGCACTTACTTCCTCTGGGCCTTGTCCTTCTTGGCTTTGGTCCGCTTCTTCCGGGCCTGCAGCGCCAGCACTGAGGGAGAGAAGGAGAGAGAGGCGTGAAGGGCGGCGAGCCCTGCGGGGGCCCCGCGGGGCGATGGAGGCCGCGCCGCGCTCACCTTTCCGCTCCATGGCCGCCACCGCCGGCGGCCCCGGGCGCCTGCGCTGCGCCCGCCGGGCTGGGCACGCGCGGCTCGGCCGCCTCAGCCGCGCGGAGCCACCGCCTCCCGGCCCGGACCCACCCCTGCCCCCGCCCGCCCCGCGCGGCTCCGGCTCCGGCAGCGGCTCCGGCTCCGGCTCCGGCAGCGGCTCCGGCTCCGGCTCCGGCAGCGGCGCGGGCGGGGCGCAGGCGCGGGGCCGTGCGGGAGCCGCCCCGAGCCGAACGGCGGCGGGTGGCGCCGGTAGTGCCGCCGGGCACGGTGCGGGCTCCGTTTGTCGCCCGCCGCCGGGGCCTGCTCGGGGCGTCCACCGGCCTCCCGCACCCGCCGACCTTCCGCAGCCGTTCCCGCCGGCCTCCCGCAGCCGCCTCTCAGCGCGCAAAGCCTTTCACTGCACCCATGTGTAAACTCGTGTGCCCCGAGCAGAGTGCAACGCCCAGTAGACTCAGAGATTATTAATATTAAATCATTTCTTTAATAATGACCACGGAAAAAAACCTTTGCAGTTACTGGGCCGTTCAGGCATTTTGCTGCACGCGTTGAACAAATACCTGTGTTTAAGGTGGTTATATATTCACCTAGGAACTTCTGTAGGTTCTACTGTCTATAGTTTTGCTCAACACTATTTAACTTGAAAAAGATGAATGTTCACAAACATATTGTGTGAATCTGCTTGTGGGTGAGGCCAGAGACTTGTAGATAACGAAGAAATGGGAAAAAACGTCAATTTCAGAAAATGTTACTAATTGACATAGACTGCTGCTCAGCCAAAGTCATGCTAAACTTCTGAACTTTGGGAAGAATAACAAAGACTTATTAGGGTTATGAATATTACCTTCTCTGCCCAGGGTGGACTTGAAGCTAATTCTAATGATCACGTATCGTATGTTATACAAAAGGAGGGGTGCATATTAAGGGGGACATAAAGTAGGCTGATCGGGAAGTACCTTCCAAGTCCTCAGCCAGTGGGGAAAGGGAGAGGCTGATGAGGCTGGGAAAATTAAGATAAAAAGGAGGCTGTGTCCTCCAACAATCTGAGAGACCCCATGGAGAAACGCCCCATGGCCTCTCCCTTTGTTCATGAATAAAGCTACAGGATTCCTCTGTCTTCTTTCTTGGACATAAACCTCTGGCAACACGAATTTTTCTGCACAAACTGCTCCAAACTACTTGCAGATCTGCCACAAACACATTACATATTCTATCAGGTGTCTATCTGGGATTCTGATCCCCTACTGCTGTCAGGGAGCCACAGAGGGAGTCACGGCAATCAGCTGGGACCAGAGCTTGAACCATGTCTAGTGTGGTTTTAATTTCTAGGACATTTTAAAGCATTCCCAAGAGCCGGGCCCTTCGGCATAGGATTATGGATATTTTTCATGGAAAGGCAGGTATGTGTGTGCAACTTTGGAAGACAGAAAAATCCTTTTCATATTTGTAATTGTTGCTGTATTCTACAAGCAGCAGATGTTTAGGACATCTGTTCTGCAAAGAGTTCTGTGTGAGAAACTAACACAAGATTTTGTGATAACACAACAGAGGGGCAAATTTCAGCCTTTGCTGAAAAAGTAATCAAGGTAAGGTTGAGCTGAAAAGACCTCAAATGCGGTAGAGTCCCTCCCCTGCAAGCATTGCACAGCGATGTCCTACCTCAAAAAAGACACAACATTACAGACCAGAGAAGATTATAATCTCTGGAGCCTATCTGTCATCATATATCTGTACAGAGTGACTCGTGCTGTTGGCTCTGGAAAGGTGTGTGCTCACACTGGCAGGCTGTTCTGTTCCCTACAGGTTTCTTCATGTGGGGGTGACAAAAACATGGCTGGATTTGGAAAGCCACAGTGAAGCACATGTGCAGGCTGGCATTGCATTCCCTTGAGCAGTAGCTGCCACCAGTCTGAATGAGGACCCCCACCCCCCCCCAGAGTTCTGCTACAAAACCAAGAGACTACTGAGCATCTTCCTCCTTGCCATGTTGCTTCCACACTTTCCTAATTTGAGGTAGAAAACACAATGAGAGTAGCACCATCAAGGGGTTGTTGAGCCAGGCCTAAGCCAAGATAGAGTCATCTTTCCACAACCAGCCTGGCACTGTTTTTTAGAGCAGAATAAATGTCCCCAGACTATGCCCTTACGTAAGTGGTTTATCTGGTCCTTCCTCCAAGCTTCCCAGTGCAGAGGGACACACTGCCATGCATGGCCCCAAGAACTGCTCCTGCCATGCTCTACATGACACCGAGATTCCCCAGTTGCTTTATGTCTTCTGCAGCTACTTCTGCACAAGGGTAGCATGTGAATAAAAGCACAACAGAGCAGGGAATATGAAATAAAATCACAACAATATGCACACGGCACCATCAGCAATGATAATGTGCATGTCTGGGGATCTGTATCCTCTAATTCAGTGCAGTGGGAGAGCAGCCTGGGTTTCTGCAGCAAGCCCTGCCAGGAAAACATTGTGGCATCCCACTAGCTGGGAAGAACATTAGAATATTGCTGAGTGTAAAACAATTGTAGTTGTTGCAACTATGTCAGGTGAGAACGTCAGGCTGCCAACAAAAACTATAGACAGGCCTTCAAACTGTGACTTCTGTGGGGTTTTAGATATAGGTGGAATATATGGGGCGATAAAGCAGGTGCTTTGTCACTTCACAGCCCATGTCCAGGGAGTTGTGCTTGGCTGAACACAGAAGCCTTGTGTCTGTATGTGGGAACAATGTTATGGCACTGCACACCTGCAAGGGAAAAAGATCAGGATTGACTGGACTTTCTCTCAGCAGGATATTTGTTTTGCAACATGAATACCCGTAATTTGCATGCTGACATTCTGACGCCTGATTTGTCCCCTGGTGCTAAACTCTGCAGTCATTGTGGTAGGAAGGGAAGATTTGGAACTTTGCTGAATAAGACAAAAAAAAAAAATCTCTTTAAGTTTTCAGTGGAGACCTTTCATGGTACCAATAGCTAGGAATCCATTTCATCTTAAATCAAGGCTGCCGTAGTAGAATAAATAGAATCTGGAAAGGAGGGCTAAGCTTTTCAGGGGTTTTACATTACTCGTTTTGAACAGAGCTGAGAGGAGCTTGGCATGAAGCCACTGTCCAGAACAATGTAGGGAAGCATATGTGGTTTGAGAATTACTCAATACCATTTGGGCCTTCAGTTTTTCCTGTCTTTCAGTCCAAAAAGTTCCAGGATTCAGTTTCCTCTGCAGTAAGAAACTCTACACAGTAATGTTCACTAAAACCCTTTACCATTACACTTTTTGCACTGCAGTACTGTGGCTTCCATCTAGAAACTGCTTGGAAGCAATCAAAATTTAAATGGCAAAAAATGAAAATAACATTAGAAGAACCCAGTGGAAAACACTACAGATAATTTAATACTAATACTAATGTTCAAATTAGCCATCACATCATTGCTACAATTTTACAGCTAGGAGGAACAGAATTCAGAGGAGCCACTTCACTGTTACTGCACACCCAGAAACCACAAAATGCCCAGCAGCAAAATTTAGAGCTGCTCACATGTTAACAGATTTAGCCCAGGGCACATGATCAGTATACAAAGGATCCATCATTTGAATTCAAGCTTTGCCCTAAAATGGGGTCTGAATTGTATGTACTCACAGTGCTGGCCATCCATCAAAAATAATTCACCTGCAACTCTTCACACAAGGCAATTTGTGCCAGGAGAGAATTCTTCAGACAGGATATGGTGAAGCCTTGTGATGTGTATTGCTGGTGTAGTTAAATGCTTCTGCTTTCAGCAGAAACCTAGGTCACATTTTTATACTGATATTACTGCCTCAAACTCCATGGCTGATCTCCAGACAATATAACCAAGTTGATTTTTTTTTTTTTTCTCAAGGGCTAAGTTTATTTATCTCAAGTGCTAAGTCTACAATTTTCCTGCCTCTTCAGAACAAAGGGAATGCATTCCTCCATTCTCCACTATTTCAGTACAGGACTAAAAAATACGAACAAAAATATTAGATTGCCTGCTGGGGTTTAGTTCTGGTGGATTAGAAAGGGACTGAGGAAGAAATTATGGAGGGACACCCTGTTATGCTGGTGCAGTCAATATCAGCTTCAGCATAGTGATGAAGAGTAGTAATAAAATGTTTTCTTTGAAGCTTCACATCATTCTAAATACATCTGAAAATAATAAAACTGCCTGCATGTAATCTGTTGAATTACACTAGATTGATTTTACTTACTATCAAGAAAGACATATTTAAGAAGTGCTGAGTTAGGACATTTAAACTTCTACACAATTTTGAAAACCAAGTCCAAATAATTTTTTTAAAGTAGCTACAAAACTAGGAATTATACATTGAAATTTCTCTGCTTTTGGCGTTGCTGTGTAGCATATCGATTTGAAAATACTTGAAATAAGTAAGTGTTGCTTTTTATTTAGAAAATATTTTATTTAGAATTTCTGGAGGCATTAGTTAGGCTATTTTAAGAACTCTGGAACAGAAAGAATGAAAAGAGGATCAACGGCTGATAAAGAATCACCAGAACTGTTGCTTAGCTGTACTTTTGTCCTCTCTACTGAAATCTGAATCCCCCAAAAGTTGTCCTTCAGAGATTGCTGATATACCTCCATCTCTTTCTCCAGCCTGGGTCCTGGAAATCCAATTGAATGGGTGGAGTATCATGCTGCTGGGAAGAGCTTGGCTCTGTTTTATTCTGGGCTGAGCATGAGACCTCTGACATTGCCCTTCATGCAGAACTTTGTTGTCACAGTTTTTTGCAGAGAAAAAGTATTTATTCTTCTTCAAAAGCCAAGTTCATATCTGGATATAACTCTGAGCCAAGGGTGGCCACACTGTCAAGATGGTCAAGTGTAGTTCCCATAACAAGGCAACACTGTCTGAGCAGCGAGAGGGCCCTGCTGGCATAGGAGCAAAGGACAGTCCAAATCCCCACCTCTGGAGGAACTGAACTCACAGGGACTGCTGAAGGTGACATCCCCAAGCTGCTGTGGGTCCCTCCTGCATTGAGATGAGCCCAGCCTCATCTCAAAGGGGGCTCCTGGGGAAACAGTCACCTCCTGTCTGGGGGCTGCTCCCAACCCTCCCACCACCTGAATTAAAAGGAGATTGGGGAATATTTACTGTCACCTTCATTCTTTGAAGTTTTTTCTATGGGGGAGAGAGTCCAAAAGGTCAATATCCTTACATTAGACTACTATGTACAATGTCAAGATAAGAGAGTTAAACAAGTTGTTTCAAGAGCAACAGAACTCATGAACTCTGCTTTCCTGCAGATTTGGAGAGGCTTTTCTCCTCCTTCTTGCCTCCTTCAGGCGTAGGACCCCAGCATAGGATGATTAGCCAAGGCTGGGTTCTTTCCCTAGGTGGAGCAACTATTGGAATATTTTACTCACAACAATGGCTTTTCCTGGAACTTCCAGCCACCTGCCTATTCAAACTTGGCTGAGACAGCCACCAAGCTTAAAAATTATTGCACAATACTGACAGAAAAGGCATGTGCATAAACTCCAGTTCTTCAGGAAATCAAGCTATCTCTGTCCTTCACTTCCCCCATCAGCCCTAAGACAGCTGGTGCAGTAACCTCTGGAAAGAAAAAACTTGGAGCTTTTGCCCTATCCTGGCAGGGTCCTCACTCTGTCAGAGAAATGGAAACAATAACAAGGTCATTCTCTGCTGCAAAACTCAGCAGGATGCCTTTCCAGCTTGCACACAAAGATGTCTTTGCCCAAACAGGAACACAGGACTCAAAGCAACAAATTGGATTATCAATCCATTACAAAAAGACAAGTATTGGTGAAAAAAATGGAGAATTCAAAGGAGGATTTGCCCAGCCCCATTTCCTCAACTCCATGGCAACATTTAAGTTCCTAACAGGATAATTTAACATGAAGGCTTAAATGTCAAGCCAAATATTCTACCTTCTGCTGTTCTGCTAGACTTCAGCAAACTGTTTTGCAGTTGATTCTACCTCACCTAACTTTTTATGCTTGTCCAAAGCAGCCAGCACAGCATCATAAAGAGTCAGAAAGAACCTTTCTTTGATGACACAGCTGTCAAAAAAAAATTCTTCCCAAAGTCTGCTATCTGCAGGGCTCCATCCTAGGTTCATTTCTCTTCAACATCTTCGTAAACCACTGGGACACAGGAGACTTGAAGGCATACTGAGTAAGTTTGCTGACAACACTAAACTGGGAGGAGCTGTCAAATCCCTTGAAGGCAGAGAGACTCTGCAGAGAGACCCTGACAAATTAGAGGGCTGGGCAATCACCAGCTGTATGAAGTTTAACAAAAGCAAGTACTGGGTTCTGCACCTGGGATGGGGCAACCCTGGATGTATGGACAGACTGGGGAGCAGTCTGTGGAAAGGGACCTGGGGGTCCCTAGTCATAGCAAGGTGAACATTGGTCAGCAGTGCCCTGGCAGCCAGGAGAGACATCCCTGTCCTGGGAGGTCAAAGATGGGGATTATCCTGCTCTGCTCTATGCTGGTGTGGCCTCACCTCAAGTGCTGGGGCACTTCTTGGTGCCACAATACAGGAAAGATCTAAAGCTGTTAGAAAGCATCCGAGGGACAAGAAGATGATGAGGGATCTAGAGGGGAAGCCATACAAGGAGCAGCTGAGGTCACTTGGCTTGTTCAGCTGGAGGAGACTGAGAGGAGACCCCAGAGGTCTGCAGCTTCCTCACGAGGGGTAGGCACCTGTCTCTGCTCTCTGTGAGCAGGCACAGGACCCAGGGAAGGGCTGGGGCTGTGCCAGGGCAGGGTCAGGCTGGAGAGCAGGGAAAGGTTCTTCCCCCAGAGGGTGCTGGGCACTGCCCAGGCTCCCCAGGGAATGGGCACGGCCCCAGGGCTGCCAGAGCTCCAGGAGCGTTTGGACACAGCTCTCAGGGATGCACAGGGTGGGATTTTGGGGTGTCTGTGCAGGGCCAGGAGCTGGACTGGATGGTCCTTGTGGGGTCCCTTCTGACACAGGAGATTCTGTGATTCTACCACAGAGGCTATAAAACAGAGAGGAAACTACATAAAGCAGCAAAACCACATCAAGAAGTACAGTTAAAACATTTCACTTAAGTTCCAAACTTATCCTTGGAGAAAAGTCAATACAAGTAAACAAATACTGCTCCCAGTGACAGACAGCTGTAAGGACTGTTACAAACCAAATAACCTTTAAATGAGATACAAAGAGAAAATGAGCAACAAGAAGATGCAAAATGACCACCAACTCCACGCCAGCACTTGCAAAGTGCAGACAGTATTCTCCTCACAGTTGTATGAAGAACGTACATAGGGAAATGTCACAAAGGATATAAAACAGATTCATCCTCTACCTGAATGACACCAGTCAAAATGTTATTGATGCAGTAAGTGAAGGCTTCCATGTAATTTTTCATAATTCTAGGGTCTGAGAAGGTGTCCAGTGAACCATTAGGGGACAATGTTTAGTTGAAATTAGGATGCTGAATGAGCCTAGATCTGACAGAAGATGGAACTGCATGAGATGTTGCTACAAAGATTTGCCTTAAAACCACATATCCTTCTCTTCTCCTCAGCATCAGTCTGTGCAGTATGAGACAGTCTATTTTCATTCATGTATATAATTCACATATATCATTAACTTCTACTGTTTCTGAGTAAGTACCTAAAGTTTTCCAAATTCTGTCTAAAAATTTCAGAGTCCTACCATTTTATGACTAAAGACTTCAATTCATCAGATGCACAAGAAGATTTTAATGTAAAACACAAAAACATGACACATTATAATGAGCTGCCAGAAAGACTGAAAAGAAGACAGAGAAAAAATTGCTAAGTTACCTGACAGGCCAGAGCTCTACATATCCATTTATTATGATAATGTGAAGGGCCTTCTCCCATGTGAACAGCAATTTAACAAGTTAGCTTCTGAATAAACGACAGACATAAACCCATCAAACATTAAGTCATGGCAGGAAACTGCATGTAGAAGGCCATGGAGAAGACCAGGACCCAAATCATGATTCACAGTGACATCCTGGGGGTAAATGTGAAGCTGCCTACACTACTCTTTATGCAGGAGACGCCTCCATGAGCCTCCAGCCATCTCCTCTGCACAGGACTCTGTGCTACAAGAGCTGTGCCAGCTCCATCCTCAGGAAAACAAAGCAAACTTTACTGACATGGTGAAATTCTCACCACAGAGCAGCTGCAGGAGTGGAACAACAATAAACTGAGAATCTGGAGGTCTGGATTCTCACCTAAATAACATCTGCCCGTTAGATGAAAAAGACAGGACATCTTGCCAATACTTCGAAGCAGCAGTGAACAAAACCTCCAAGTCCTGTGGAAACATTTCATGGAACAAAATAAACCTCACCCAGATATTATGTGAAGCCTCAAATATAACATCTGTCATCAAGCAGCAGAAAGCAGAAAGGAGGTAATTTATATTTGGCAAAAGTAATCTGGTCAGCCAAACTCCTAAAAGCCCCAGAAAGTAAAAATCTGTTTCTAGAATAAAAAAAAATTTGGTATCCTTGGTTACTGTTTTTAAGTAAAACTTTGCTGCTGAAAACCTGACAACCTTTATGAAAATTCCAGTTCAGAACCTGATAAAACCAGGCCAGTTAGTGGCAAAAGCCAATGCTGTTTTACGTTATGGGCTCTTGCTAATTATAAATTAGCAAGATTAGACAAAGAACCAGAACAACTGTTCAGTTAGGCCTCCTATTAGTGGGATGGTTATGCCTGTGAATACCTACCAGACCTGATTTTGCAAGGTGGATTTTAAAGACTGTGATACTTTGTTTATAGGAAAACGATGCTAGTACTTTATACTTTGAGTAGTGTCCTGTCTTTGAAACGGTACCATGGAACATCTGATTATAGGAAAGTTATTTTCCTGCAGATATGCAAATAAATTGCTAATGACTCAAGGAACTTCCAAGCTTAAAGCTCCCACATAACCTGATGTCATCAGAAAGAACAGAAACCCACACAGGAGACAGATTATGAAAACCATGATATACAAAAGGGAAGCTTGAGTATGTTTTTCTCTGCTTACTTTGAGGAATCTGAAACACACCAACCCTTAGATCCCTCAAGATCCAGTCTTTGAACCAGTATGAAAACAGCTGATTTAGGATAGGGAATGTCTTCAGTGTGATCTTTCTGAACCTTCCACAGGAGAAGCTGAACAGATAAACAATTCCTTTTACAACCTCTGTCTCTGCAGTGCTTTTGTGTGACCTCATGCAACTCCACCATGGTTTGCTCTCTGCAGGCACCTGCACAGGTGTTATCCTGCCACAGAGCTGGCACACAACATCAATCCCAGGTAAGCACCTCTGTGCCTTTGCATTCCACCCAGATGAATCACAAATACTCTGTGTGCTGTTCACATCATAGCCTGTTACTGGAGAAGCCCAGAGCACTGGATACATCAATTACTTGACCTAATTAGCACTGCAGAAAAAGAAGGGATGGTATTTTGATTCCTCCTGTTCTGACCTAGGAGAAAATCATATAAACACCGCATCTGGGAAGCAAAAATAAACAAACCTATCCCACCTCCCCAAAACCAGACAAATGTTTCCTGTATTACCTTATTTAGTAAGTGAGTTAAATCAGGACTTGACCTACATTATTTATTTCCCATGCATGTGTTTGAATCAGAATTTCCAGTAGCTAAACTCTGACTAACCCCACCACCCAGAGCTCCTTCTTCCCCCTATTAATTCCTTGGCAATGTTGGTGATTTTTTTTTTATTTACAAACCAAATATAAGTGAGGCTTCTGGCATCCCTGAACTGTGAACAGTGACTATGGGGACTCACATTAACATCATAGAGCTGTGTCCCTCTCCATAATTTCATTGTCAAAGGTGGCTATGCTGACAAGTGGATACAAAATGGAGAACGGAGAAAACACATGATATAGGGAAGTGGTAAAGAAACAGGGAAAAGATCATGAGGAAGCAAGGCAGACGTTTTTCTTAAAATAATGAGTTGGAGGAAGAAATAAAAGAGATTTTCTTATAAAACATTAACTGCAATGATAAAGTTCCCAATAATATTAGCAAAATTCTCCCTTTGAACTCTGGGCAAATCCAATTTTACAGCATCAGGTAATTTTGAGTGGACAGACTTAACTCTACATCACATGTCATAATTATATACAAATCAACCCTTTCTATCAAGTGATTTTGTTTCTCTGACTCCAGAATTTCATCCAAACTCCTTCTTACACTTTTTAAGATATAAAAAGACAGTGGTGGAACAGAAGGCTTTTGCACAATCTAAAGGATCTCACTAGAACAGAAAGTAACTTTGTTGACAAGTCTTCATGGTTACTGAAAACCAGAAAACACAATAGCAATTCAAACCACAGCTCTGTTTGCCTGCATTTATCACCAGAAAATTACTTTACAGCAGTGTAAGTTGGACAAAACCCATAGTTTTAGGCTCCAGTACCACACATAGCTAAGCTGATGAAAGAGCTGGTTATCCAGAAGGAGAAGGCTGGCTCCCCTGCTGTCCTTTCCATGTGTGGTCCTGCTCCTTTTGGCAGCAGCAAGCTGATAGACTAGCTCACCACACCTTGGAGAACCTCACCCAGTGTCTCAGTCTTGAGTCTCAAGCCCTGTCCTGGTCTCAAAACAACAGTTTAAGTTTCAGTATACACTGAAACAAAGCCCAGATAAATGATGAATCAGAGATTCTGTGTTTACTTTCTTAGGAGGACTTTGTAGAGCAGACACAGCCATAACCATTGAGAGTCCAGTCTAGATGTAAAAAGAGATTCAGAAAGGAAGCTGTGATATTCATAGTCAAACCAAAGTCAAAAGCAAAGTCAAAAGCAAAGAAACAAAACTAAGATAAATGAGACCTGTTTCTTCTGATGCCCCAGCAGGGGCTCCAGCATTGTATTTACTGTCTTGTACACGTACACCTGCCCCAGTCATTCCACCACAGAGAGAGCGAGGTGTGTCTGACATCCTTGAGCACAATCACCTCTTCTCAAGGCAAAGTCATACGAGCAAAACGAACAGGAAGCGAAAGAGTTTGCAAATTAAAGGCATTAAAAACCCTAACACACCAAGAAGTAGTTACTTTGTAGATGATAACTTTTAACTGTTTACTCTTGTGTGGGCTTCAATGACTCACAGGACCTGATAAAGCCAGGCCGGTTAGTGGCATAGGACAGAGTGCCACTTTGTGTAGAGAAAGAGAAGTGTTTTGACATGGGAAGCCAAATGTTTTAAACACAAGCTTCTATAACCCATTAAGGACGTGTCTATCTTACACTGTATTGCCAACAATTCATCTTTCTAAAGATTGAGATCAAAAGCTAAGTGGCCTTGAACACAGATCCCTAACACTAATTATTTGCTGTGATATTCTGTACTTACTACTTGGTGAAGACACCATGGATTCCACTACAAAATTAGCTTAACCTGCTGCACTTAATGACTTGAGACTTATGCATGCACTTGAAAGCAAACGTGTATCTTTGATACTGCAAGGCCTTTTGAGAAGTATTGAGAAGTAGCTTATCCTCCAAAAACACAGAGAAAGATCAGGACACTGGGAAATCTGTGCAGGGCGAGTAAGCTCTCTCCATCCTTCCTGGCTTGACAGCCCTGGAATGGAACAAAACATCCTTGGGAAGTTCACAGGAACAACTCATACCCGCTTGCAAGGCTTCAGGAGCACTAGGGCTGAGATACACCCTGGCAGGCTGTTACTCACCCTGTGCTGCCCTAGCTAAGCTTTCTTATCTATTTTCCTTTTTCGTTTTAGAACAGCCCAAGGAGAAGCGCAGCGTTCGCTGAGGCGAAGGCGGGACAAGCTCGGCCCGGGCCCGGCCCCAGCGCCCTCCCCGCCGCTCTCGCGAGACGCCGCCGCGCGGGCTCCATATTGGGGCATCTGTGCCCTGGGCGCGGAGCTCTCGCGAGCGCGGCCCTGAGGAGCCGCCGGGCTGTGCCGCCCGCGGGGAGCGGGCTCCGCGCTCGGGCTGTGCGGCGAGAGCAGGGCCAGTGCCCGCCGTCAGCGCCCGGAGCTGCCTGGGCTGTGCGGGGTGTACGGGGCCGGGGTTCGGGTCCGCCGCTCGGGCTGTGCCGCTCGGGGCGGGACGTGAGGGGCGGAGGCGGCGGCTGCGCCGTCCCACCTGCGGCGGGAGCGTGTCCCCGCCCCGCACGCCGGCGCCCCCGCCTCGCTCGCCGCTGGCCGCACGACCTCCGGCCGCGCCTCACGGGGCCATCCCGCCCCTCGTGGCACAGCCCGGGGAGGGAGAGAGGGAGGGAAAGCGGCGGGGGAAGGCGGTGACAGGGCCGCGCTCGACCTCGCCCCCCGTGCCTGTGGGAGGGGGGGCAGTGGCGGCGCGGCGCGGGGCGGGGCGTGAGGGGCCAGCGGGGGCGTCGCTGCTGCGGGGCTGCCCCCACCCGGGAGCGCTGAGGGGAGGGAGCGAAAGAAGGAAGGAAGGAAGAAGTCGCTGCTGCTGTTGCTGCAGGAGGAGGAGAAGGAGGTAGTGGCGGCGGCGGTGCTGTTGCAGCCGCGGGCAGAGCCTCCCCCTCCCGCCGGGCCGGGCGGGGCGGGCTCCGCAACCGAGATGTCTCAGGAGCGGCCCAAGTTCTACCGGCAGGAGCTGAACAAGACGGTGTGGGAGGTGCCCGAGCGCTACCAGAACCTCTCCCCGGTCGGCTCCGGGGCCTACGGCTCCGTCTGGTGAGTGCTGGGAGGGGACCGGGCTGTGCGGGGGAGGTCGCGTTAGGTCGCTGCCCCGCCCCTCGGCCCCCTCTGCCCTGCAGGGACCCCCGGCGGGATCCGTGCGGAGCGGGCACCGCGGCGAGCGGGGCTTCTCTGTCCCCCGGGCGTTCCTCTCCCCTAGCTCTTCACCAGCCTCCTGCAAGAGGCATTTTTCCTCCCGGGTTTACGCGCGGTGCTGCCGGGAAGCCGCAGTCTCGTCTTTGGAATGCGTCGGGGATTGCACCACATGGCAGGTGGCTCTGAAACATTTTTGCAGGGGAAGATAATAATGTGTCGTTCCCGGCCCCCCCCCACCCCCCCGAATGATCTCATATGGACATATTTCAGTGTGGTTTCTTGTAGTCAGTAGGTGCGGAGTGCAGAGGGATGGAGCCTGGTAAGCCCCCCATAGCTGGCTTTGCAGAGCTGAGGGCTTGGCAGCTCTTGTCCCAGTTACTTTCTGGACCTGAAGGATAGATTATACTTAAGGCAATTGTATTTTTATCTGGAATTTGTTGATAAACAAGAAGTAGAGGGAAGGCTATGGGGGCTTTTGTATCCCTGACTTGTTATAGTGGATTTACAAGCGCCGATATTGTCTTGGCAATAAGAGATGAACACTGGAAGACTCGTTTTATTGCTATAGAATTACTGCAGTATGTGCTCCCAGAGAGAGTAAAGTCCTGGTATGAGACCTGCAGAAATACAGGGAGCTTGAAGAGTTTAGTTTTTAATGCTTACCTAACAGGAACAAGCCAGGCCACATGTGTGAGGTACAATATGTCCTTAATTTGTAGCTTCTCTGCTGAAGTATGGTGGATCATTAAACATAAATGGAGCTGCATACTTTGCTTTAGTTTTAAGACAAGGTAGTATTTGAATCAGTTTGACTCCAGACTTTACCGATCATTTAGTAAAGTGTTCACAGATTACTGCCTCCTTTGACTAAGAAACATCTTTCACATGAGCATTCTGGTTTTTATTCCCTGTTCTTTGGTTCTGTCAAAGTGCAGTCAGAATTTTGAAATATGGGTGCATAATTACGTAGCTGCTTTGCTGTTGTGTTCGAGCAGGCATGCATATGTTTTTATGAACATAGTGTGCAAATTTTTGTTATGGATATAATTTTTATTATAAGCAGGGATGCATGCTGCATTCTGTTAGTAAAGAAAATAAGTTGCTTTGCATGTGCTACAGTTTTAATGAAATACTCTCAGCTGATCTTAACTGGTTATAAAATTGTTGGTAAGTTGAGCTTAAATAACATGCATTTCTTAAAATGCTGCGATTGAAGTGTGCAGATGCTTGCATTTTATAAAATTAAAACAGGCTGGTCAATTTTGTAGCAAGAATAACCAGTATACATGCTGAGGTGTTTTGTTTATTTTGTTTTTTTTTGAACATAATCATAGAATGATTTTGATTGGAAGGGAATAGACAGGTTTCATTTGGTGAAAGAAGGACCTTGTCGACACAGCTGATAAATACCCCTGTATGTGTCACAGAGTTATGCAACTCCTGAAATGTAATGGGAAATTATTTTGCTTGGTGCCTTGTCCTTTGTGTTTTAAGGTTGATCCTACATCATACACCCCATTCCCTTTGTCTTTTCCCCCTCCCTACAATCTCTGCTGTACATGTAATACTTGCAAAGTTTGTTTTCACAATCAGTAACTAAAGAGTTTGCCTCATGAAATTTCCTGTTTTGCTGGGTCAAAACTTTCAAAGATTGTGCAACTTTGTTCAGACCAAATGAAACAGTTTTGTATTGGAAGCAATTTCAGACATGTGGCACAGATTCTTTTTACAGTCCATGTTAATGGCTTCCTGTATGTTCTTCTAAAAATAGTTTTCAGAAAAGATACAGTGATATGGAAAGTATGTCAGAATTGAAAAATTCAAGAAAACAAAAAAAACCTTTGCATATTTATGGTAGTTTATTAAGCTCCAAGCAGTGATGCATATTATTTAGAATATTCCTGCAAAGACTTGCTCCGCTCTCTGTCCCTTTAGAGATATTTTTTCTCCCCAATAAAAAGTGACCTAGTGTCATTTGGGACTTGGAGTTTGGTGTATCCCTGTTGGGACAGTAAATACTGCTGTTTTAGCAATCCTTAAACAAAATGGTTAAATATACTTCCATGTATGTTCAGTGCATTATTATATTCAAATGTAATCAAATTCTCTGTTGTTTTAGTTGTCAAAATGAGGCATTTTAAAATGAAGAATCTCTAGAAAGTGGAGGGGAAAATGAATAAAAAAGAAAGCATTAAGCTGGCAGATGAGTCACTTAGACTGTGGTGCTGTTGTGGGCTGCTTGAATGTGCTGTGAGTATGGCTTGGAACATGCTAATACACAAACCTGACTCTTGTGGAGTCAGTGGATGGAGGGAGAGGCATTTTCTGCAGCAGCCTGAGTGAGACACCTGAGACATGTGCCTGAAGTGAGAGCATATATTGCAGTGTTTTCTGAAGGGTGATGTGCAGTGTTGGAAGAAGGAGGTTCCAGTGGCCAGCTCAGGTATTTTTCAGGATCCATTTTTTAAAAACTCGAAGTGTTAGAGATACAAATAGGGATTCAGTTCCAAAACTTTGAGAAAAATCTACATGTATCCTCAGATTGATCCTTACTAAGTCACGTAACAATTGCCGTGGCATCTGTTGTTTGAAATGCTGTTTCATTCATTCTTGCAACAGTTTTGTATATTTATACAACACAGTCTTTTGCATGCTTTTGTAACCAGGCCTACATTGGGGAAAAAAATGGTTCCTGATATATCCATTTTGTAATATTTCACGTAAGGAGGAGAGGGACCTAGACAATACAAATCTTGCAGTGGGAAGTTGCTGAACAGAGATGGGATTGATTGGTGACTCACGCTTTGGTTGGAGGATTGCTTCATTTCTTGCGTGTGCTGGAGGGAAGTCTCGACTCCTGGCATCAGTTCAGCCAGCTCTGAGCTAAGCAAAATGGTGTTTTCACAATTTTTGCCATCAGTTTCTGAGATGCTGTGAAGCACATTTGGTATATTCTTAGTTTACTTAATTGTTATATTTTTAGCAGCTGTTCTTTGTTGTATTAATGCATTTGTAAAATAATGGGCTTGGTTTAATTGCTTTGCAAGCTATCTGTATTGCCTTAATTAATTTGGAAATAATTGAACAGCCAAGACTTACTCTTCCTCAAAATCTTGTGTAAGATTTTTTTTAGCTTTTTTTTTTTTTTTGGTCGACTGTCAGGTGATACAGCCCTTTCAAAACCTGTGATTTCTTCCCATTTCAATCCACAGGTGTACTAACACTGAGTCTGAATTTCTTGGATACTGAGAATTCCCAGAGAAACATTACAGATTTAAGAAATTTTAAAACATTAGGCTCCAGAGGAAATGAAATAACCCTAAATATCACCTGTGTAGAAACAGTTCCTCCGTGGATTTCTTCTAATCCCTTATCAAAGCACGCAAGTGCCTCCAAAGCCTGTGTGTGCTTGGAGGGACAGGTGCCTGCTCCTCCAGCAAGGTGTGGTAGATCTGTGAGGAGTGATAGGAACAGAAGGGTGAAACTGAGTGGGATGAAGCAGCCATACAGGAAAGATTGGCAGAAGATGTGTGAGGAAGGGGGAGTTGAGTAGGAGAAGGGCAGGCACAGAAAAGCTGTGAGCAGAGCTCTGAAAGTGCTGGCAAGGAGTTTGCACTGTATGGGAACTTGGGATATTAAGGGAAATTAGTATGGGCATGTGTCCTATAGGGAGATTTTTATTACAGCTTTCTTAGAAGCAGAAGCTAATGCAACACAGGAGAATGATATTTGCAACTTTTATAATGTGCTGGGAGGGTAATGACTGAAATGCAAGTATAGAAGTGACTGAAGTCAATAATGAACTGTCAGGTACTAACTGTGTTTTTTCTGTCTGATTAGGGGTCCATAAATTAACTTGAGAGGTAGCACTAAAGAGAGTCAGTTAGCTTGGGTATTTGCAAAGGCACTAGCAATGAGCAGCATATATTTAGCAAAATAGCCTTTGCATAAAAATTAACATTCTGATTATCTAATATTTAAATAAACTGTGCTCATAAGTAACTTTGTGCATCCTTTAGTTCCTCAGACTGCTTTGAATGTTTCTCCTAAGATCTAATTTGGATCAGTGGATAGGTTCTCTAAAATAATTGTTTTCTTCTACCTCCTGTGTTCTGGATTCAATTCAGGTTAGATCAGAATTGTAATTTTAGCTCGCTTAGGGTGAGGTGGATGCAGTTCATTTGCCATAGCACATGTAAGAGGTTAAAAAAAAGTGTGATAAATTCTGAATTTGTACTGATCTTGTTTTAAAAGGGATTTAAAACTGTGGATCATGCAATTTTTTCCTAATTGGGCTTCTTTAGCTGAAATATGATCAGTGTAATGCAGCTGTTTTAAGTCTGTGATGAAAGGCAGCTTAGTGTTCTTTAAAATGTTCTCCAGCTGACAGCTGTTCTGTAGCTCTGCACGAACCATTAGCCAGTTATCTGTATTGACAGAAAATTATTCAGCATGATTTTATCTGTGGGGAAATAGTCTTCAGGCCACAAATATGACCAACCTTCGTGTTCTGACTTTAAGTCTAGACTGTGAATGTGCAGTAATACAGAATTTTCTTTCCTGGGCTTGTGCATTGTGCTGTTTAACCAGTACTGCTGATTGCAATTCCCTTGGAGGTTGTACAGCTAGTGCAACAGCACAGTGACTTGATATGACCCCCAAAAATGTCATTAGAAAAAAAAAAATGAAATTGAAATTCATCTGAATCCTGAAAATAGCTTTTGTCTGGTGGCTCTGAAATTTCAATATTTTGGAAACTGAAAGAGAAATTTGATTCTGGAGCTGTGGAGGTGGTTGAGATGCAGAGGATTCCCTTCTTTGCAAGATGAAAGAGTTACTGGTATATGCTGCATTTTGTACCTGAAATGTTTGCAAACTGGTGAAGAGTCATGACTAATTTATAACAGCATGTGTTGAATGATGATGACTATGCTTATTTTTGCTCTAAGTCCTAGAAAACACCTTACATATCAGTAAAATACTGGCACGTAATTTCAGGCCGAACTAGGGATATTTGAATACTGCAAGATGATGAATTTTACCTGAGGCTGAAAAAAAAAAATTGAATTCTACATTTCATGAAGTATTGCTACTTAAATATTGATTTTTTCTTTTTTTCTAGTGATGTGTGAAAACTTGACAATTTGAACTCAACATTAAAAAATGAATGCTTGATGGCTTCTTTTGTCTGCCAGGCTGAGGTGTAAAGGATAACTTGTATGTGGAAGCAGTTGCTAAAGGGTGTTTTTTGAGCCAGTGCGATGTAGCTTGAGTAATTCAGCTCTGGCAGGTTGCTGCTCCTGTGACCTGGTGTACTCCTGTGTATTTTCCAGAGAGCTCTTTCCGCTGTGTGGATGCCCTTTATAGAAAGGGAGATGCTCGTCTTCCACTGTGCACAGTGGGTTTTTCCATTCCCTGGCAGGGCCTGGGGGAACGGTCACCGGTCATAGAAGGGTGCTGGTGTTGTGTTTTCTATTTCTCATAAACTTCACTTACCAATTCCTTGGAAACTGGGCAAATTTGAGATAAGGAGTCTTTTTGCAGGTTTATTCCAGGTGGTTGCTTGAAAAGTAAATGACAGCTACATTTATTTCAAATCGCTCCTTTGGTGGGGTGGGTGTTGTGGTTTGCATATGCAGTTGTGGGTTTATTCTAGGACAACTCGTGTGATTTGTTTTGAGCTCCATTAGTTAAGCTTTATATTTCACACTTTACCTTTATAAATATGTAGCATTTATTTTTGCTTGATGTTTATCAAGAACTATGCATACTCACTTTTAAATGGAATCGGGAGTTCACCTGAATCAAAAACACAGCAGGAAAATCAACCAGTATTGTCCTTGTATGACTCTTTACATTCCGTACTTTCCCCGTATTTGTTGTCTTGAGTCAAGTGTTGATTTCACATCCTCTCTTTCTCCTCCTCCTTCCTTTTGGACAGACCAGAGCTTTATAAGTTGCATAAGGAATTAATTCAGAAAATATAATTTTACAGTACAAAATATATACGTGCGTGTGTATATAGATATTTTTAGTTGCTGAGTAGGATTAAATAAGTTCTCATGGGCTCTTAAGAAGAAATACTATTTGTATGTACAAAGTTTCTGCTAAAGGGACAAGTTTTGGTAACTTGGAAGCTACGTATCATTTATTCACATGCATTTTTGTATAACAGAACTTGGGGATTGGATGTGATTTACTGAAGAAATTTAATTTCAGCTTCAATTATGATTGACAACAGTCATAATTGATTTTATTAGGCACAAGTCTTGGATTTTTGTATGGACTTAAACCCTGAAAATAGTATTTTGAGCATAGCATTTTTTGATCAAGTGTGGGGTATGAAAGTATGTTTAGGAGTTGTGATAGTATTTATAAGTACTCTTCTCTCCAGAGTTTTACTGCATAATTATGTTTAAGAGCACTTTAGACAGCAGAGTCATAAACATTTCTCTTTTTTTCGACAAGATTGTCCTTTACTGTGTGGACAAGACTCATATTTTAAACATTTTCTGCAGAAACCAACAGTTGTGTAAATATGTGGGGATTTTGGGTGGTGTGCAGGTTATGGACCAGGATACCTAGAAATCATTTTCATTGGTGAAATGGTGTTGCCTGTGACTCAATGTCTAAATAACTCCATCTAGAATAAGTGTGGATTTGAAGACGTTCATAAAAAGTTGGTTTTGTTAATTTGGTTACTCTCTGTTGCAGTTCTGCCTTTGACACAAAAACTGGTTTGCGTGTGGCTGTGAAGAAGCTCTCCCGGCCATTCCAGTCCATCATCCACGCCAAGAGGACCTACCGGGAACTGCGGCTGCTCAAGCACATGAAACATGAAAATGTGAGTTGAGGGAGAGGGTAGGAAATGCTTTTCTGAAGCTGGACCGAGCATCCATCAGGATTGCATTTAAATATCTTGTTGCGTGTTTTTTTCCTAATGCTAAATGCAAAGCTTGCGGTAGTCCAAGGGCTTACAGCTGTGGAAAATCATGCAGAATAACAAAACCAACCCCAAAAATCCCCACAATAACTAATTTTTTATTAAAAAAATCTTAATATTTTCTAGAATAATCTCAAAATTGTTATTTAGCAAGTTCATAAGGATTTGGGGCACAGGTGGTGTCACTTACAATCTCCTGGTTACTAGTAGTAAACTGCAGTTTTTGTTGTGTTAAGCATTTATTTAAAGAAAGAAAATCCCAAAGCTTGTTTTTAGTGTCTTCTGGAGTGTTTCTAATAATTTTTTTTGCCTTGCCTGTTTTAGAAAGTTATGAAGCAGACATTCACTAGATTGCTGTGGGTAAAATAGGGAGGAAAAAAGGGGTGGTGATGAAGGGGTGGAAATGAGATGGCTGTTCATACAAGCCATCCACTTAAATCATCAACAAGGAAACAAACCAGAAGTGTGGCAAATGTTATGTTGAACTATTTTTTGGTAAAACTTCCATTTGGTATAGAAGACAATTGCCTGACCAGTCTCCTCTGTCTATGACATTACCATGCCAACATATTTATACTGCATGGTGTTGGGAGCAAATTCTATGTGCAGTGGAGTGAAAATTCTCATAACGAGCTCTTGGTAGAGCTGTCAGAGCATCAAGAAGAAAGGAAGGCTCTTGATTTCTTTTGTCCCAGCAAACTCTGACTTGACAGAAGGGTGATACTCTTTGGACATGAGCTGAGCAAAGCCAGGACGTTTACCTAGCACAAAAAGCCAAGCAAGCATAGTTTCATTTTAAGGAGCTCCTTGGCTGGTCTGTTCAGAGCTTCTGCTGTGGCACCAATGGTTATGTGGTGTGGTTTCTAACCACTGCAATCAGCAGCTGGTATCCCATAAATCATCTTGATGTTTTTAGTGTGGCTCACATCACAGGAACTTCTGATGCATGTGTGTTACTGTCAGTAATTCTTCCTGTGTGATACCATTGTCTCAGCAGTAGAGGTAACTTTTGATCCTGCTTACTATCCATAGAACTCTCAAGTGCTTTGGGTTGGAAGGGTCCTTAAGATCATCCAGTGCCACCCCCTGCCATGAACTGGGACACTTTCCACTGGACCAAGTTGCTCCAAGCCCCATCCAACCTGGCCTTGGACATTTCTAGGGATGGGGCAGCCACAGCTGCTCTGGAAATCCATTCCAGGGCCTCGCCACCCTCAGAGGGGAGAATTTCTTCCTAATATCTAATGTAAATCTACCCTTTTTCAGTGGAAAGCCACTACCCCTTGTCCTATCATGACATGGCCCTTGTGAAAAACCTCAGTAGTACCCAGGAATTTCTTTCTGGACCTTTTCTCATAGCTGAGATATTCTTCAAACAGGAAAGCTTTGATTTATCTGTTGACACACAAAAAAAGGCTAATCAGGCAATGAAAATTAGTTTGTGACTACAGCTGTCTGAGATTCATTAATATGTTTTGATTGGCATTGCAAAGAGCCTATATAGCTTTAAGAGTAAGGAATAAAAGGAAGTTAAGTCATTTTTATAGAGAGAGATATATATTATCAGTTCATCACACCATCATTTATCTGCGGGAGGTTTATCTAGGTTGTGATTTAAAAATCCTGCAGATGCAGAGATGATCAGGCCTGGTTCAGGCAGGCATATTAGTGCTATTGTCCTGACTATTCAGATCTCAGTTTTGAAGAAAAGCATTTGGTTTTATGTGGCACAGAACACACCAGCAAGTGTGGAAGATGTGGTGGTTTGAGGGACTTGAGCATAAGGTGGTTTTTCATATCCTGTATCTAGTTCATGATGATCTTGAGCAAATAAATGGAGCTGCAGAGCACTCACATGTCTGCATCAGGTTTTGAAATTCTAGGAGGCCTCGTTAGCTTGCATAAAGCACAACTCTGAACAGATGGAAATTAAACATCTACTGGAATAAGTACTTCAATGCCACAAAGGATCTTAGTAACTGTATCAGAGTATGCTATAAATATATTTCACAGCTTTTCTCTTCACTGTTTTCTTTTTAGGTGATTGGCTTGTTGGATGTGTTCACCCCTGCCAAATCACTAGAAGAATTCAATGATGTGTAGGTAACTTCTCTGAAGATTGCAAAAGAATATCTTTTGTATCTCCTCATGCCTCCCAGATTATGACAGAAATATTTGTCTCTTTAATTTGTCTGCCATCATTCACAAATAATCCTGAATTCCAGCACAAAGTTACAGTATATCCTAAGGTATTGGACTTGCCAGACTTGTCCACTTGCTGTGTTTTACTGCCCAGTGCTGTTGGAATCACTGGATTAATTTCCTACATTACTTAAAGTGTCACGGTCTATGTTTCATTCAACAACGTGCTTTGGGACAGTCAGCCCTGCCACTGGAGATTTATAGGGGAATTTTTATCCTAATCCTATTCAAGAGATTGCTTCACAGCCCACGTGTTTGCTTTGTTCACAGGTACTTGGTGACACACCTCATGGGAGCAGATCTAAACAACATTGTGAAATGCCAGAAGCTCACTGATGACCACGTGCAGTTTCTCATTTACCAGATCCTTCGGGGACTGAAGGTGAGTGACCCTGTCGTCCCTGAATGGTGACAGCTCATCGTGGGGGGTGGAAGTTCCTGGTCAATGTTACATCATCAGAGATTCAGATGACTACAATCTGGGGCTTCTATAACTTCCCTAAAGTATTGCAGGATAAGATTTTATTTTTGTTCTTTCACTTCTGCCTCTCTGGAGCTCTGCATCAGTAAGGTTACCTATCATTTTTATGTGCTCCTATGGGCAGAGTCTGGGAGATGATGAACTGTGATGCCCTCTAACCTGCTCTGGCTATGAATTTTCCATTTCTTCAGTTTTGTTTACTTGTGTTGTTCTGCTCGGGTGGCAGAACTCCTGGGTGTTCCTAAGGAGAGGCAAACTGGAACACCCACCTGCTTGAAACCCACAGACACACAGCTGGTTCCTTCTGCAGACAGACTGTAGCATCTGAATTGTGTGGGCTGGGGTAGGGCAGTATTTTCTAGGGAAGAGATGAGGAGGTGGCTACTTGGACTGTTACATAAATTTTGTCACCTTATTTTACAGTACATCCATTCAGCTGACATAATACACAGGGTGAGTATTCTAAGATTATTTCCTGTAGTGAAAGAATATCTTTAAAAAATGAAGCATAGAATTTTACAACGTAGCACCAAGAGAAGCAAGAAAAAATTTTCTGAGAATTATTTTTGGTTAAATAGTAAAAAGATTGAACAGGGGAAGTGGTTGTCAAGATCCATAATTTCTTTTCCTTTTTGAAATAGCTTTTCTATTAAATATAAATATGCAGCACCAGTGTTGCAATAAGCCTTTATACATTTGTGCTTATATGTGACACCTCTGAGAACCACGGGAGAGATATGTGACTCTGTGATAAAGTAATTTATCCAAAGTTAGTAGTTGCACTCAGTTAGAATCTGTATTTTTATCTCCATTTACAATTTTACCTACTTCAGACTTGTGAAACAACACATATACCACTGTTAATGTTGATGTTTAATTTTTTAGGATTTAAAACCTAGTAACCTAGCTGTTAATGAAGACTGTGAGCTAAAGGTAATGTAATTTAAAAAATCTGATTTGTTTGATTGAGATTTGAGTGAGTGCCATGCGAATGTCCCTTGCAACTAAAGTGTCAGAATAATTCCTTTTGAAAATACTTTTGTAGAAAAGCAATAATGTGCTTCCCAGCTGTAAAGAGTTGTAAGGATGTGGTTTTTGTACCTATTCCTGTTTTTAGTGATCATCATGAAAGCGAAGAGTTAACAGCTTTAGTATGTGTTTGCTTGTTTTGGAAACAAGATACCCAGACACGATGCTGATTGTCAAGTCCTATGCTGTTCTAGCCTAGTGTCTTTTCACAGGTTGTGAAATTCAGTTTCATAATATGTTTTTGCAGCTCTTCCACCTCTCCTCTCCCCAGTTCAGTGATTGCCTGGTTGGTTGTGCTGGGTTGTTTGCACTGTTGCCCTGCAGTAGTTGGTGTGTTCTGTGTTGTGTAGATCCTAGATTTCGGCCTGGCCCGGCACACGGATGATGAGATGACCGGGTACGTGGCCACCCGGTGGTACAGGGCTCCTGAGATCATGCTGAACTGGATGCATTACAACCAGACAGGTAATGCCTTAGGCCAGCACAAGACTTTTCTGTTTTGTCAAGTTTCTGAATTGTGGGGGGTAAAAAACAGAGGTTGTCCTTGCACGTGCTCCCTTTCATCTGATTGTATAAATTGGCACCCTTGGTAATTGTGCTTCAGAATTGGTATTTGAACCACAGTCTGTCAGATGGAAGTTAAGAATCACTGTAGTAGCATTCACAAGACTTCTTTAAATTGTAACCTTTGAAACTGCAATCAGCAAAATATTGTCAGCACTTAGCCCTTGCTTTTCCTAGCAGAGTGGTTTTTAAAATAAGTGACTGGAATGTATCTGGTTGAGGAGAATGTCTGGAGCTATAGCGCGAAGAAATGATAAAAAGTGTATAAATCTCCCATTCTTTCCTCTCCTGTTAGCCACTTCTTCACAGATTTATCTTCCTCACAGTTTCCAGTATCTTCTCTCCAGCAGTATTTGCAGATCAGGCACAGAGAAGAAAATCAAAGTCTGAGAATAGGTCTTGTACAGGAGAGCACCAAAGAAATGTGCGACCCCAATTTCATATATCACTACCTTATCTTTCTCTTTTCCCCTCCTGCACCTATATGGCTTGTCTTGTATCTTCAGTGTAATAGTTGGTGGTGGTTTGGGTAGAATTTATGTAAGTCTACATGCAAATCCATTCCTCAGAGCCCTCTTGAACAGGTTTCTTCCTCTTGGATGGTTTAGATTCATCCCCAGCTCTTTGGTGTTCAGGTCATGCTATAGTCTGGAAAGAAGAGTTGCCTGATCTTGAATTCTGTTATTTTTACAAGTTTTAGATGACACAGAACAGTATCAGTTAGCTTGCAATGTATTTCAGACTGCTTCAATGCCTAAGACTATTTAAGGATGGAGTTGTTGGCACTGGTTGGATGGGGTGATTCTGCTGAGACTGTATTTTTATGCATCATGTTTTGTTTTCTGTTTTATTTTGTTCAGTTGATATTTGGTCAGTGGGATGCATTATGGCTGAACTGTTGACTGGAAGAACATTGTTCCCTGGCACAGACCGTATCCTTTAGAAATAATTTCTTTTTTGAAATTGAAATTAGATCTTCCTTTTCCCATAATTGATGAGAAAAGAAGTTCTGGGTTTAGTTATGGACTTTGTTTTTAAATTAATG
Source organism: Corvus cornix cornix (assembly GCF_000738735.6). Taxonomy (NCBI): domain Eukaryota; kingdom Metazoa; phylum Chordata; class Aves; order Passeriformes; family Corvidae; genus Corvus; species Corvus cornix. The sequence goes on from NC_046354.1 coordinate 3,700,427, forward strand.
GCTTCTTTTACTCACAGTACAAGGAGGCAAGTTCTTGATTTTGCTGCACATCTGTTTCCCTTTATTGTCTGTTGTCATCACTAGATTTACATACTGTTTGTATCTGGGAGTTACTTTCCTTTAAGTTTATTTAAATTTATTTGTTGAGTTTGTAGCTAATACTTGCATGGATGTCTGCCAAGAATCCTCTCATGCTTCAGGTTTCTTGTAAATGTGAAGCATCCCTTCTGGCCTCTCTTCTTTTTATCCTGGAGGTATCCTGGCTGTGAAAGCAGGGGGTTTGCAGATTCTTTAGTGCCAAGGTTCTTATTAAAATTGCTCTGAAATGTTTAAGTTCCATTTCCATGCTTGACTGTAAACAGACTGTGGACCTTCTTTCACAGTGTGCTTGTACTGGTGTGAAAAATCAAGCTTGAATAAGATCTTTCCAAAGTATTTTTTTTTCCTTTATCAAAGTGGACTGGGTAGGACACTTTGGCAAATTTATGAGCGGACTTTGTGAGATTTGGTCATATTTTCCCCAGGAAATTGGAGTGAGACTTGATGCAAATTGTTAAAATTTTTGTTCAGCCACACAAGATAGGGGTGTAATTTACTACTGGCAAGATTTTTCATTGCCTAGAAATTGGGCTTTTATTTGCCAGAGAAAATTACATCGCCCACCTTTTACCAAAGTTTATTATTTCAACCACTGTTTGTTTATTTTAATAACTTTTGTTAATTTGTTAGTATCTATGTCAGTTAATTCAAGTATGTTAGCTCTTGATGAAAAGAAAGCTGGTATTGGAATTGCTGCCTTTTGTTTAATGTTACCTCCAGAAACCATCTGGATTCCAAAACTCACTCCTAAGAAGCTCTCATTCCAGCTCTTACAGTGTCACCTCCCTTTTGAATGTGCTTTAACTTTATCCTCTCCTCTTTTTCTGCTTGACTCCATCTCATAATTTCTCTCTAAATTTGTCGAATTTGTTGTACTGTACTGTGTAGTCATCTCTGCTGTATTTTTCTATTGTCAGAGACAGAAACTGAATTAAACAAAAGCTGGTATATTTTTATCTGTTGATTCAGCATGTGTAGGTTGGTTTGGACAGCTTTTTTTTGTTTCTTTTAAGAAAAACTGAGATACCAGGAATTGTTCATTCAAACAAAGCAAAAGTCTTGAAGCTGTTGCCATTATTTGACCCTAGCAACAGTGACACTTTAGATTTTAAAGAACTTGACACTTGCAACTAAAATATTTGCTAATAGGATTTGCAATGTGTAAGAAATGCTGCATGATTTTATTTTGTGATTTTTGTGAATTGAACAAAATGGTGATTTTTCCAAGTTTGAGAAGTTTTTTTCTCCAACTCTGTTCTTAGTTGTAAATTAAAGCCACTAATATCTGCAGTGCAAAATGAAGTTTACTCCTAGGATCTAATTTGTTTGCTTTATCATAATAAGGTACTTCACTAATTTATCTCTCCCAGCAGATGCTTGTGATGATTTACTTTAAATGCTCAATTTCTTTCGCAAATGGCAGTAATGCTTTTTAATTAAATGCTTTTTCTGTTCTGAGTTGCTTAGATTTAAGAAAAACAGACCCAATCCTTTCCCATCTTAAACAAAACTCTGTAGTACTGTAATTCTTCCAGTCCTTCTGTGTGGTTCCCCACTTTGTCTGTGCTTTTTGATCATGAGATTAAAACTAAAAGGGGAGCAGGGCTGGTTCTGAATCTTGTTTGGGCATGGAACACTTACCCAAGGATTAGAAAGGACCCAGGCTGGCAGCTTTCACTCCAGTTTTGCTGACATCTAAAGATAGTAAGCAGAATTAAGATGGGTCAGTTCTAGTTACTTCCTGTCTTGGAAGGCTCTTTGAAATCTTTATATATGCATTATTTTAGGAGAAAGTTGAAGGAGTTTTCCAGGTTCAGATCCTGTTGGGTAGTTGTGGGCTCTTAATAATTTCATTGTACCCACGGATTGCAGAGGCTCTTGTTCCTCCTGTAGTGTCACTGTGCAGCTGCTGACTTACTGACTTTGGAATTAGTATTAACATGAATAACTCAAGGTATGTTTGCCTTGTCTCCAGTTGCCAAGGATGTGGTATATCCAAATCCACTGCAGTTCCACAAAATTCCCTGTGCACTTGGAGGCAATACGTGATTTTGTGTTGCTGGAAACTGCTCCTGTTTGACAACTGAAAATTTGAGATAGTTCTTGCTTTTTGGTTTCAAGATGTAAATTTTCTCAACTCTGTAGCTTTACATTTCCAAAATTAGAGTGACAGAATATGTAATGGCTTCCCAGGATGATCATCCCCGCTGTTCAGATGGTTCTCTTGTTTGAAGTGTTGGTCCCTTTCAGCAAGGATGTAGCAGAAATGCTCTGATGTTATTTACAGTCCATCACATATTTCTTTGTACAGCCTGGGGATGCACCTGTTCAGTACAGGTAAGCTGTAAGCTCCTTTAATCAGGTAAGTAATAAAGTTGTACTCTGAAATGATGATCTTCAATGCTGTCTGTGATGATTATGCCACTGAGAAATTAATATTGAGTTTAAACTCTAAATCTGTAGAGATTCTGAACACAGCTGTAATTGTCTTAAAGCAAGAATTGAGATACTCCTACCAAAAAACCCCTGTGTTTAATTTGTGCTTAGCTCTGCCGGATTGCTGAAGTACTTCTAATTTACAACGGAATGTAAGGTAATTGAATTATTCCTGTTGTAATCTATGGGTAGAAGTATTTGGATGAAAGATGGATTTCTAATACTGGTAAAATCTGTGCCAGGAGGCAGAGAAGGGATCAAGACTGTGGGAAAGAAGTCAGAGACCAAAAATGAGGTGATGAAAATCAGAGTCCTTCAGGCACTGGACTCTGATCCTTGTGAGTCCTTTCCAACTCAACATATTCTGTGATTCTGTGCATGGGAGGCTTAGCTGAGGCTTTCTTGTTGGTGTATGTGTCTTATGCCAAGATCAGTTTCTGTTAAACACATATATTAAATTTTTACAGCTCTTGTAATGTGAATGATTCATACAAGTAAGTAGGAAAGTTGACTTTGTTTGACAATTTGACTTGCATAAAATCATATAAAGTAAAAATAAGAATATCTAGATTTTTCTTGTGCTAGTTTAACTTTTTCTGTATGTTTTAAGTTGACTGTTTTCCTTTAAACTCCGAAGAGTGTTTTTATTACTATTTTTATTCGGTAGTATGAGACTTCCATGATAACTAACTAGTCTGAAATTCCATATTCTTCTGATACACCTTATTCTTGCTTGTGGTGGCAGCTAAAACAACTTTGACCTTTGCTTTGCCTGGATAAGCTCTTACAGTCTTGTGAGATTTGCTGCTGGTGGTGATGGCAGGTTATTTTCTGACTTTTAGAATCCTTCATCAGTCCTTGGGAGTACCTTGAAGATGGCACCTGGGGTTTGCATGCTGTGCTTTCCTTCTCCATGCACTTGTGGTGGTGTTTTTCTTCTGCTTTGCATTTACTAACTCTCTTTCCTGTCTTTAATTGCTTGTGGCTCATTTCTCTGGGATGTGATGGGTCCTCTAGTTAAAGAATGCTGTAGTTCAGCAGGCCTAAAACCAGAAGCAGGGTTGGGTTTTGGCCTGGCTGTGACAGTGCCAGTTCCATATTCTGTGGTTTTTCTTGTTTATCTGAGAAGTATCTTCCAGTAGCAAACAGGACAGCAAGATTGTTGGCACACCTGTGCACAGGCTTTTAAATGCCTTTAAAATAACTTAAATATTTAAACTGAGCTATGGCATGTTAGCATTCTAAAATTTGCACTTCAACTGTTGCTTGTACAAGAATAAGTGAAAGATGTAAGAACTATTTTAAATAGCTCTGAAGAAAATCTAATTTAAATGAGCCAGTTGTGGTTAGTAGAGTGTCCTTTGCTAATTCTCCTACAGCGGTGGATATTCTGATTTCATTTTCAGCATTGCCAGTTCAGAGTTAGCAATTCAGCTATGCTAAATACAACTAAATATTGGATTTACTCTTAGATTTTGAGTGTTTTGAGTAGCTAGAAGTTTGCCAAGTAACTTGACAAGTGAGAAATTAATTCAGCTGTTCTGACAAAGTGCTATTTCCAGGGCTCTTAATTAATTTGATATATAAAACTTTAGGCCAAAGTTTACCTCAAAAGGTGAAGGTTTTAGCAAAGCACTGATGATTTCCTGTATATAGAGTTTGCCAGTATTGCAGGAACTCTTTTTTTTCTAGTTTTTTTTTTTAAACAGGTGACAGTTTTTGAAGTTCTTGTAGTACTCAAAAGATACTCTAAGAAGGAACTGCAGCTGTATCTTAAGCCCTCAGGAAGGCATTGATCCCAGAAAAGAAGATTGTCTAAAAAAAAATTCTGTAACTACTTTGGTGTCATTTTAAAGGCAAATACAAACATTACAGACAGTCTGACATCCCTGTGGAGGATGATCCAGGGAAGAAGGGAGATTATGCGTTGATGGTTTTAAAAAGGATACTTTGTGTCTCCTTAGTGTCTTGAGACTTAGACGTAAAACAGTGTCTTTGATGGATTTTTCCCCCCCTCAGTTGTGTGTTTTGTCACCTAGGCCTTGTTAAAGGGGACAGCTCAGACTGGCTTGTGGCCTGCTGGGAGCTCTGTTCCTGGTAAACATTCTTTCCCCTCTGCAGTGTCCAATCCTGAGAGCTTTCCACAGAGATGTATTAAACCTGAGCCCATGTTCTGTTTCTCCCTGCTGCTCCAGCCAGGTCTGTAGGGCAGAAGGGGTGTTCAGGTTCTTTGATCCCCCTGCCCTGATGGTCCCCAGGAGGTTCCAGGGCAGGGCCCTGTGCCAGCTGCAGCAGCTCAGCTGCCCTGGCCATGGGCAGGGTGTGCCCATGGTGAAGTGATGCTGTAGGGTACGAGCAGGGTCCAGTCATTTCCTTACCTTCTGAGTTTTACAAGTGGCTGAATTAGCCTGGAAGGTGTTCACAAAAAGCCTTGACTTTCTTCTTAATATGAGTGCCTACCCTTTTCAGCCTTCTGCTTTACTTCAGCTGTCACTAATGCAACCTAATCCTGCTAACTGCAGCTTGGTGTGGGGCCTGAGGGGGTGAAGGGAGCATGGAGATTCAGCCTTTGCCAGTGGGGCAAAAGATTTCTGCTCCCAAATAGTTCAGGACTCAGTGCCCGATTCAATGCATGTGGGGTATCTGTAGACAAGATGTTCAATCTGTCTGATACAGAGAGAGCTCAGCTATATTCAGTTGTAAACAAGAGGAATGAATATGGTTTGCCTAAAATAGCTTTTCAGTCAAGGCCTTGGCAGGAATTAATTTTCAACATTAATAGGGTGATGTGTTGCGCTTTTCATTTTGATTTCTCCCAGCATTTTCCTTTATGGTCCATCATTAGATATTGATCAGTTGAAGCTCATTTTGAGACTCGTTGGAACCCCAGGGCCTGAGCTTTTGAAGAAAATCTCCTCAGAGTCTGTGAGTTTACACTTTGATTGTAATATCTCCCCTTTCAGAAGTCCCAAGTTTGTGTGTTGTTCTCCTGTAGTCTATCTGTAGAATGTGTTGGGATTTATTTTCTGTTATTTTTCTTCCTTTGTAATTCTTTGCTCTTGGATGGCTTTAAGTTCTTATGCTTTGTGTATTTGATCTTTATTCCTCTTACCTCTGCCCATGGTATGATTTCATCCTTTCATTTTCTCATTTTACTGCTTCGTGACTTTTCTCTCAGTTTATGGGTTTATGCTTTGTGATCCCAGGTGTTACTGGGGAAGTATTTTTCACAGCTAAGAGCTTGAGGCTTGTCTCAGTTATTATTTCTTCAGATTGTGTACCCAGGGGTCTTTCTAAATAGGAGCAGGTGTGTTATCTTCTAAACACACACAGTCCCTTCTGTAGTGTGATTAATTTCTGAAACACTGCTGCCACTATCTTTGTTTTTGTAGCATAAAATGCCTTTTAGGTGCCGTTCTGTAGCAGCTATTGCAGGGCACACAGTAGAGTCTGCTGAGCATATAAACTACTTGTGCTATGTAGGATGTTGCTGTATGGGGCCCTTTTACCAAGGGAACAGCAAAAAGGCTTCCTGCAGTCCCCGTTTGGGAGGGTGACCTCTAGTACAGCACAGCAAGTGGCTGAAAATAATCCTGAATTGTGAACTTGTGCAAAGACAGTGTGAAATGGCCTTTAATTCTACCTGTTCCTGAAGGTAGAGTGAATAAATCAGTGCCAGGGATTAGCAGGTGAATGCACAGTGAGCACTGAGGTCACTGCTGTTTGTGAGGTGCAGCAGAGGATCAGAGCTGTGGAAAGTGGTGATAAGATTATGTTGTGCTGCTGCTTAATGTTCTTGTAACAGTGACTGTAAATACAAATGTGAGATTAGCCTTGAATAACACCTGCTGAAGGTACATGTGCAGTGCAAATTGGAATAAATTGGTCAACTTGCTGGATATCCCATCAATGTAAAAAGCCCTGGGATGTTCCACCTTTGGAGAGGTTAGAGCTGAATAACCCAGACTGATTTGGTTGCCCTGTGAACTGACCTTAAGGCTGCTCTGGTGTTTGAAGTACAGGGGATTAGCAAGAGACAGAAGGTGGAAGGTTGACTAAATTAAGCAAAAGATTAATTTGCATATGTAAGTTGAAGTGGGTCTTTTTTTAACTATTATTGCACAATAAAAATAATAATTGCTCTTATCCAGGTCTGAAACAAGAGTCTGTTTAAAAAAAAAAAAAAAACAAAAAGCAGTAAAATACTGTTTCTACTCTTTTTTTTTTTTTTTTCCCTTGTATGGGGAAAGCAAAACTCTTGAATGTTTGATGGTTTTTAGTGTGTCACTATAACAAATTCTGGTTTTCTGCTGCATTACTTTACTTACTCTCACTTTCCCTGTTCACTGATACCTGCTAACTCTGTTTTATGCAATGATAATGTTTTGCTAATTTTGCATTTAATGCCTTCTGTCACCCAGCCCATGTCAAAGGGCACTCAGAGCTGTTCAGAAGGTGTCAGTTGTGAGCCAGTTTCACTTTGCACCACAAGAAACTTAAGCACTTTCTATGCAGCAAGAAAAAAAAAAGCTGGTAACCAGTGCAGAGGGTACAGTTTTTGTTTCTGTTTCAATTTTTGTCCATTTTCCTGAAGCTATCTGTAGCTGCACAGCACAGGGAAAAATGTTGTGGAGTAGCCTCTGCCAAAGGAAACGTCTACTCTGATGGCTTAAAACTGCTGGGAAATGTGAACACAACCTTGTTGTAGTGTAATGCTACTTCCATCGGACAGAAGTACTTTCTGTACTGGCAGTTACCAACTGAGCAGTGATTCTCCATTGCTTTAAGTGTTCACTCGTGTAATTGCTGAACATTTCACAGGTAGTTGAAAAAATTAGTGGACCCTGCCTGTATGGCTTTTGCCTTGTGGTTTGCAGAAGAGATGCTTTTGTGTGCGACTGTTTTCTGTTTGAAATGGTTTTTGCACTGTTTTTAACAAAGCCCTTGACGAGGCACTTAAGATATTAACCAGCTTCAGCAGATCATGCGTCTGACGGGAACGCCCCCTGCATATCTCATTAACAGGATGCCCAGCCGCGAGGTGAGATCTGAGCAGATGAAGGGGGTTTGCAGGGCAGGGCTTCACTCTGAGTGTTCACCACTTCTGGAAATGAAATGCTTGCATGTGGCATGGGGTGGGCAATTAACTACCTGCTCTTCCGCAAGATTTTTGTTCTAAATGAAGATGTGAGATTTGTACAGTGCGTGCTCAACCACAGACTTGTGAGCCTTGGGAGAGCCTGGCTGTGAGTTGGTTTCGCAGTGTCTGCTGTGTTGTGCAGCTCAGCAAAGGACAGCAGGCTGCACCCAGCCTTGCTGGGACACCAGGGAATCGGCTCTTCCTGCACCTCTCTGCTTTCCAGTCTTACTTTACCACAAGTAATGTCAGCTCTTCCTCTGTCTTGAGTGCCTTAGTTGGGACAGGATAATGCTGATGTGCTTAGTGTCAGAGTAAGCAAGGAGACAGACCATAATAACCAGTGCTTCAGGATGGTTGAAAAGTACTTGGTCTTTCTGCTGGATATTGTCTGATACTTCAACAGAGCATTTATTTCCACAGGCAAGAAACTACATCCAGTCTTTGTCTTACATGCCGAAAATGAACTTTGAAAACGTGTTTATTGGTGCCAATCCCCTGGGTAAGACTTGCTTATTAAATTCTCCTGAAACTGAAGCTAGCATGTCCTGGGACACAAAGATTCCCAAAGCTTTGTTCTGACTGCAGCAGTACTGCAGAACAGGGTTATATTTATGAAGGATGTGTAGGTTGAGGGTGTAAGTGGAAGAAAATGGTGGATGATGGGTGGGTCCTGAGAAACTACAGATTCCTCATATGTGTTGGGCTTTTAGAAGCTTTACATTTCAGAGGAGAGTCACACAGCTCGTGTGAGAAATCCTCTCTGTCTGGTTCTCTTTGCAGCCGTGGACTTGCTGGAGAAGATGCTGGTCCTGGACACAGACAAACGCATCACGGCTGCAGAGGCGCTGGCCCACGCCTACTTTGCCCAGTACCACGACCCAGATGATGAACCCGTGGCAGATCCCTATGACCAGTCCTTTGAAAGCAGAGAACTTGAGATTGAAGAATGGAAAAGTGAGTCTGGGGGAGGGGAGAGAGAGCCAGTCAGCTTCTCTTGTGGTTGTAGAGTCATAGAATATCCTGAGTTGGAAGGAACCCACAGGGATCACCAAGTCCAACTCCTGGCCCTGCACAGACACCCCAACAATCCCACCCTGTGCATCCCTGAGAGTGTTGTCCAAATTCTGGAGCTCTGGCAGCCTCGGGGCCGTGCCCATTCCCTGGGGAGCCTGGGCAGTGCCCAGCACCCTCTGGGGGAAGAACCTTTCCCTGATACCCAACCTAAACCTCCCTGACACAGCTCCATCCTCTCCCTTGGGTCCTGTCCCTGCTCACAGAGAGCAGAGATTGGAGCCTGCCCCTCTCAGACCTTGATGAGTCTTCCCTCAGTCTTCTCTCCATCCCTTGAGCTGAGGTTCAACTAAGCCATGGTTAGAGGCACAAAAGAAAGTGATAGAAATGTGAGCATCCTGTTGATCCTGAGGTCCTTACACTGAGTGAATCTACCACATGCTGTGCACATATTTAGCATAGTCCCTGGTAACTAATTACTACTAGAAGCATACAAACATATCTTTGTTTTCAAACTTACATCTCCTCAACGCTCTAGAAGTATCTTTTATTGTGTATGTTAGTCTCTGAGAGTGGTGTAACCATTCTTTTCTTCTTTGTCTTAATTAAACAATACTTTTTGTTTAAAATAGTGTTAGAATATTTGAGATTGCAGGTTTTCTTGCATGAAGGTGTCTAGTAGTGCTATCATAGTCCTGCTGCTAAGTTTCTGTCCCACTTTTCCCCCCAGGCCTGACTTATGATGAAGTAATCAGCTTTGTGCCACCCCCGCTTGACCAAGAGGAGATGGAGTCCTGAGAAACTGCTCTCTTCTGTTTGTCCCACTTCACTGTGAAGGGAAGGCCTTTTCATAGGGACTCTCCGATTATCGTTCAAGTGCCTCATCACAACAATATTCTCCTTAGTGGAGGGGTTTTGTGTGTGTTGAACTGGGGAGGGAGGGGGGAGGGAAGAAAGCTGAGTCTATGTAAACATGCTGCATGCTCTTGTATTCTGTGTACAGCCTGGGGCAAGCCTCTGGAGACCTGTTCTGACTGCACTTAGTTCTTCCAGAGTAACAGTGCACCACCAGTTTGCACTGCTGGGGCAAAGTGGGGAAGGTGACAGTTCAAGGTTTGGTTGCAATCATTGCCATTTATCAATTCTCCTACAACTGAGTAACCTCAAAGTAATGAAAGTTGGTTTATAGGCTTAGAGGGTCCTCTGTTTTCTTCGGACTGAAGGTGGGGTTGAGGGATGTCCTTGTTCAATGCCAGGTGTCTGATTTACATCCAGATCTTCCTGGTACAGCAGAGTGTGGAGGCCTTCCAGTGTCTGATTCTTGGAACACGAAAAGATGATGTTTGAAACTGTAAATATGTTTGTGCCTTAAATGAATGGGGAGAGAGGGGAAAGGAAGTCTGGGGTGGAAATCTGACCCACTGTTCTTGAGGGTGAAGGCTCCCAGGTAGCCAGGCATGAACTCAATGTAATTGGGAAGTAACTTTGAGGCAACAACTTCAACCCCTGGATTGGGTATTCCTGTGTTTTACCCTTTCCTCCTCCTCTTGTTCTGAGGCTTCTCAGCATTATCTCCCAGGAGACAGAGGTTGGGGAAGATCCTTGCTAGCCACACATTTGTGTATTCTGTTCCTTACAAGGTGGTGTGTTTTTGCATGTTGTAGCTGTATGTGCATGTAGAGCTGCTTGATTTTTGTCCTTACTTTTTGGGGATGGCACTGGAGGCAGTTCAATCATCAGTGAAATGTTTACTGAGTACCTCAGGCAGTGCCATAAAATCACAGCACCCTTCCTCCTGTGCTGCAGCTCCTTGTGAAATACCTGCCATTCTAGAGGCTTCAACGAGGGAAGGATGTCATATCCAGCACCTTTTTCTTTGTTCTGACCTTCTCTCTGCAGAGGAGGAGAGCTTGGACTGGAGGGTTTCTTGTGAGATCAAAAATGTAAAAAATGTTCTTTAAAGAAATGACTATAGTATCTTGTGCCAGAACTTAAGTTATTTCCTGAAAAGATTTTTTTTTTTTTTTTAGAAGTATTGGAATCCAAAGCAAAGAAATAAGCATGCATAAACACACAATCACCCTTTCACTGTCTATATCTATAAATACAAATATTTATATACATAAAACTAACATTTACTAGAAGGTTTTTTTATCCTCTCACATAAGAGCTTCTTGGCTATTTCTTAGCAGGTTGATCTCTGCCCGAGGAAACATGAGAAGGGAGTATGTTTGAATACAAACGTGGTTCAAATATTTTGTATTTTCCAGGACTCTGCATGAGTGAAGTGCCCAGAGTTAGAGACTGGCAGGAGGGGAGGTTTCTCAGCATGTTTGTGTGCTCCATCTGTAGCTGGGGAGCTCAGGAGCCCAATTTTAGGGCTTCTGGAGGAAACATTTTTAGACTTTAATTTGTCGCAGGCATCCTGTGTGGGCAATGTACCCGTGTATGTGAGGAGAAAGGCTTTTGCAGTATTTTGTATTCTTGTTACCTGTGGGGCAGAGAGTGTTTTTGTAGTGTTTTTGCCCCATGTTTGAAGAGGCAGCACAAAGGGATGGGACGTGGATGACAAAGCCATTGATTCTTCCCAGGCTACTTCCCAGTGATCTCTTCAGGCCAAACGTTTATTAAAGGTCTGGGCTGAGATGAAGAGAGCAGCTCTGTTGTGCTCTAGGATAAAACTCTCCACAGCCCAACAAAATCAAGACAAAAACCTTCCCTTTTCTGCTGGGCCATCAGTCTGGGTATTCAAATGAAAATGTAGATATACTATGTAAACCTACAGCAAGATTATTTTTATCAGCCGTTTTATGTGTAGATGCTACAGTGTGATTTCATGCGGAAATATTGCTAAAGATTTTTAAAAACTATCGGTGTTGTGTGGGTGTGGGTGTGTCTGTGTGTGTGAATGGTTCATTGGAGTCTGTCCTCTGAGGGAGCCCCTGGGGCACAAACTCCCTGCTGCCAGTGCCGTGCTGCTCAGCTGCCTGGGCAGGAGCTGCACCCAGAAGACAAGATCTGCTATTTTGTTCCTATCCATGGATTTTGCTGTAATTGGTTATGCCAGATAAGATGTCACAATACCACTGGTTAAAAATAAAATCTATTTTTCAGATTTACTGCACTGCTGGTACTTGGAAACCTCCTGCACTAAAGTGTTGAGTTTTAGCATGGTGTGAATTTCTCTGCTGTGCTGTGGGGGATCCGGGGTGTGATGGCTGGGGTGGGGGACAAGGCCACACCTTGGTGGCTGACTCTGCTCCCATGGGGCTTCCTGTCCGTGTTTGCCCCAAGTGAGCTCTTTGCTACAAAAATAATTTGATTATGACCCTGATTACTGGACACAGACACACCCCCAGCTTTTATTTTCTGTTTCGTGCAGGGTTGCACTAATTCAACACAAACAGAACAACATCCTGCTGCTTACCTGGCCCTGGGACCCTCCTGCAGCAGGACTGGGTTGTGCTTGTTTGCTGCTTATAAGTGTTTGCTTTTTTCCTCTGCAGCTGCCATCTAGTTGGTGGTGGAAAGATCACCACAGTGGAGCTTTTCCAACTCCTCTTGTCTATCAGTGTCACTCCGTCAGAAGAACTTGGGTTCACCAGAGCTGTTCTTCACACTCACACAGCCCACAATCACTGAAGTTCTAGGCCATGATGAACCAAGGGAGGTGGTGCTGATCCCAGTCAGGCAGTTGATCCCCACTCCCACAGCAGCTGATTTGAGAAAAGATAAAGAACAGTGCTGGGGGGGTTCTCTCAGCTCCGTGAGCCTTCCTCTTCACTTTGCTGTCTGCTGGCTTCAGGAGGGGGGGACCAGTCATGTGTTGGTTTCTGGGAGAAAAAAAAATAATTCCGAACACCCAAGACTTACAATTCCAGAATGTGGTCAGTTACAATATATCCTGATCAGCAAAAAAAAAAAAAACAACCTAGAATCAGTGAGAATTGAACTGGGGAAAAAATATAAACTACATCTATAAAATCAAATTACTTGACTCATGAAGCTTAACAGTCAGGGTACAATTCTTGCAAATTATTGTCCAACTGTGCTCCAGTCAGTGATGGGGCCATCACAGGTGTGAACAACATGCTGGGAGTTTGGGTAGGCCCATGATGAAATGTTTATTACTAGAAGGGAAGCATGGTCAAAATTGTAGCCCTGGTTGTCACCCCCAGCTGCACTGTAGAGAGTGCCTGGAGAAGGATTTTTGAGTCATGCCGCCACTTCTTTTTGTGGACTTGGCAGAGTTGGGCTCACAGTAAGACTTGATCTTGAAGGTCTTTTCCAGCCTCAAGGTTTTCATGATTCTTAAGTTCCCTGTTTGATTTGGTCACTGAAGTTAACTCATCTTTGTACAGCCCAGACATGCCCCAGCTATTCAGGACTCCCTAATTGGGTGCTGATTGCCTGCATGTGCACAAGCAGCTGAGCAAGGGTTGTGTTCATCAAATAACCGAGGAGTTACATGTTTGCTTAAGGACCAGGAGGTTTTGCTGTGCCACCTCTTGCTCACAGGTGTATTTATAGACCCAGCCAAGCTGTGGTTTGTTTCCAGGCTGTGCTGCTGCTGCAGCCAGGGCTGATCTACTCAGATACGGCCATAGTGCCTTGTCCTTGGTTTGTGTTTTATGAACAGCGGGCTCTACTGTGGCTGCTTGAAGAGCATAAGGGCCAATGCAGTGGTGGCACATAAAGCAGGCACAGTGATTTTTTTCCCACCCCCCAGATTGTGTTTTTTCTGTAGGGACACTTTGCAGGTGACCTGTATGAAAGGAGCACAGGCTCTGGGCAGGGTGGAGGGCTGGTGGGATAGAACACTGTGCAAGCAGCTGGGCTGGCTTGGTAAGGCTCGGCTTAGTCACTTCCTTTGGGGAGTGGGGAGGATGCACCTCCTGTGTGGGAGCCCCACCTGAGCCTCCTAATGCTGGAGTGAAACGTTGAGGTGCTCCAGGAATGGACCTGCTCGTGGGCTGGGTTTGCTGGTCTGGTTGGTCACAGCAGTGAACATGGGCTTTGTTTTGTCCAAGAAGGCCCAGGAAGGGATTGGAGCTGCTGCAGGAGATGAAACCGAACCCAGCAAAGCCTGGGGCACAAACCGTTCTCGGGCCGTTCCCATCTCCCAGCTGCTCCTGAACCTCCTCGCAGCAGTCACTTGGAGAACCTCAGCCTCCTTTCAGCACCTCCCCACCCTGCTGGGGAGCTGATGTTGGATGAAAATCGCCATCGCTGTGACCCCCTGGTGTCCTTTGTCACGAGCCTTGAGTTGTCCATCGACTTTGAAAGAAGAACGTCCCTGCGTGTCTGACGCGATGCTGTGGCTTGTCCCTCGGATTCCCCGGCTCGACGAGTCCTTACTCATCCCCTTGTTTAGAGGAGGGATCTCATGCGTCCCTCTTCGAGCCGTGTGAGGATATTTCTCGGCTGATGGAGCAGCAGAGCGAGAGCTGTGGATGACAGGGGCTCCCAGAGGCGTGCCCGAGCGGGGCTGGGTGCTCCCCTCCTGCAGCGGAGCCCAGAGGCACCTGTACAACACCGAGGCGTGTCAGGAAATCTGATGCCTCACCTCTGTCAATGTGGAGGCGGAGGGAGGAGGGCCCAAAGACATGTCCCTTCACGCTCGCAACAGCTGAAAACAGAGAAGGAAACTTGCTAGAGCCTTTTTTACCAGCGCAGGAAGCCTCCCTGTCCCGCTCTCACCCCAGAAGCCCTCCCGTACTCCACTACTCTGGGGGGGTGGCTGTCCCACACCCGTCGGGCGATGAACATCGCAAGGAGAAGAGGCTTTTACAGACAGGAGGTGAACAACACGCTCTGGGAGCTGCCAAGGAAATACACATCCCTCCACCCGCTGGGGTCCGGGGCCTACGGCTCGGTGTGGTGAGTGGGGTCCTGCTCGCACCGCCCGCGGCAGCGCGGGGCGGGCTGGGGGTGTTTGAAGTTCCGTGCCGGGGGGGAAACGAGGAGGTGCTTGGCAGCACCCCTCCATTAAGGAAGGACATTTGCATGTGTGATAGAGGCAGGCTGTCTCCTGCTCCAGCGCAGGGCTGGAGACTCGCTCGCTTGAAGAAAATGTTTCCCCCTTTGGCCATCCCGGGTGGGCAGGGCAGGGGTGCCGGGGCAGCCTGGAGCGTCACCTCGGCACTGGGGTCAGGCAGCTTTTGAGCTGCTTTGGAGTCGAGCTTGCATTACGGTTCCTGTCTGGCAGCAGAGGCAGGAGGCGGGGGGAATACCTGGGTGTCTAGAAGAGATCTGTAGGTGATTACAGAGGTGGGAGCTGGAATAGGCTGTCCTTGCTGCTCAGTCCCAGGCAGCTGATGCTGGGCTGCCTGGGGGAAGCAGCTGGACAGTACAACCCCCACCCTGATGCCGTTTCCAGCTTGAAATCATAAAGTGGATAGAAATTACTGTAAACCAGGATCAGTAACAGGCTGGGACTTCCTTCATGGCTGATGATAATCCCCAGCCTACAAGAGAGCAGCAGGAGCTGCTGTTAATTATTCAGCCGGGCAAAGGTGCCTGAAGCAAGAGCAAACACAAGTCAGACATTTCTGGATTTACACTGACGAACCAGAGATGGGCAGTTCTGAAAGGTTAAATATTAAACAGTCCATTGATAGTATCTGAGCAGAGCTAATTTCATAACATGCTGAGCTAAAAATAATAATAAAAAAGGTGTGTCTGTTTTCATAGGTGTTGGGCAAAGTCTGGCCTGCCACTGGAACTAATCCTGAAACCCTGGTGCCCAGGTTTTGTCCTTTCCCCCAGTTTCCAATTTACAGAGAGGTGCCCACTTGGCTGCCCAGGTGCATTTATGCTTCTTAGATTCTTAAGTAAGTCCTGCAAAATCAGGCAAGATTAGACTTGACTTTTAATTTATATTTGTACAGTGTTCCCTGATTTTTATCACAGAGAAAATCAGGAAGAAAAATAAAGACAGGACCAAAAAAAAAAAGGGAGAGAGAAATCCTTTCAAAATTTCCTTGCCCACAAAAAAAAAAAAAAAAAAAAAAAAAAAAAAGAAGTCAAAAATCAAAAGAAATCTTTAGTGGTCCCTGTAAAACTCTCGGATGCTCTGGAACTCTCAAGGAGGGAGGGAGAGGAGGGTGTTGAAGCAGCCCGGGGGTCCGTGGTGGTTTTGAATGGACAGAGCTCAGCTGTACAAAGCTGAGGCAGAAAGTGTGGAGTTAGGATTTGCTGTCCTCTGCTGGGAATTGCTGGGAAACTTTCCTATTGCAGCGTTCTGCAGCAGCGGCTTTTACACCTTCCTGAGCAGCTGAGAAAGTAACTCAGGAGGAACAGCAAAGGCTTGTTTCTCCCCTTATTAATTTGCCAAAATGTGCGGTGATTTGGCTTCCAGCTGAATGTAATTGTGAAGGAAGAATCTTCTGACCCCTCCAACGCTGGTCTAGCCGATCCCTGCCAGCCAAGGCAGGGACACAGCTCTGCCTACCCGAGGTCACCCCGAACTGCATCTGTTCACTAAATCTGTGCTGGGGAGAACACGGTGGCATCTCCCAGCTGCACCGACTGAATTGGCTCTGGGCTGTGATTATGGCAAGGCTGCAAGCAGCGCTGTCTGTGCTGTGCAGGCTGAAGCTCCACCACCAGCTCTCCTGTGTTGGGTACTGGGGTTAGGTGCTCTGTAGGTCAGCAGCTGGGAGGGCAGGTAAGAACATGGACCCTCAGACTGGGAAATCTGCCTTGCATTTTGCAGTTTGACTCCCTGGTTAGAGTTCCTTCCTCTTATTTTCCTGGCTTCTCAAAAAACTTTGCACAGTGCTGTCCCCTCTGCTGACATCTGCTGAAGTCCTGAACTGAGACAAAATCTCACTAAGAGTCCTCTTCTGATACCCTGCAGCATCTTCAGTGCTTCAGCTGCTTTGTGTAGCTGTTCCTGCATTTCCTTTGCTTCCCCTGACTCAGTATGTGCCAGTGCAAGGCTGGAGGATGGGATTGAACATGATGATTTACAGCTCTTCTGTTCCCATGGGAGATGGGATAGGGATTTATGAAGCAGTGGGAGCTGCTCTGGGAATCCACAGTGGGATTTGGCAGGGAAAACCGTTTTTTTCATCTGTTTGCCTCTTGGGAGGGGGTCAAGGAGGGGCTGAGACACGCCTGGAAAACACCACTGAGAATCCTGAATGACAGCTGTCTGTCTGAGCACCTCCCTTCCCAGCTGGAACGTGGGGCCTCCTTTGCAATCTGAGCAAGAGCCTCCAGAGGAAGAGGAACTGTCACAGAATTGCCATGTCCAGCTGCAAACAGCAAATGTGACCAGCAGGAATAACACAGCGAGTCTGTAGCAATGGCTGCTGTACCGTGTTTTCATCAGCTTTAGAGAAGAGTCTCCTTTTCAGCCAGACCTGCTCTTACACAGAAGCAAATGTGTAGCACCAAGGATTCTGAACACAGCAGAATTAATTGCAGCAGCATTTTCAACATGTGGCATCCACTGTCTTTGCTCCAGAATCCAGTGAAGGCAGCTGGCCTGCCCTAAAATACAATAACCTCCAAGCAGATGGCAAAGCAGAAATCTCCATTATCTTTATTCCCTTATCTCCATGCAATAGGGAAGGAGAAGGCAAAGTTAGAACTAATTCTGACCTCTAACCACTTGTTTCCCTTTTCTCGAAGCTCTGGTGCCTCCAGCTTGTTTCTGCAGGTTAAAGGGAATAAAGATGAGCCACTCATGCTTTCCTTGGTGTCCCACCTTTGCTGCCCAAAGCCACACAGGGTAACATCTCTGTGTGCAGAGCTCCACTGAGCTCCTCAAAGGGCCTTTCTCTGCTGTCCTTCCGCGGGCACAGGAATTAACTCTTCTCTAGATGACCTTTGGGGTTGCAGAATCTGTTCAAACATACTGCTGACATCAGAATGGTTTTTAATTTGCCTGCTGCAGTTCAGCCATAGACAAGAAGACGGGGGAGAAAGTGGCCATCAAGAAACTCTGCCGCCCATTCCAGTCAGAGATCTTTGCCAAGAGAGCCTACAGAGAGCTGATGCTGTTGAAGCACATGCAACACGAGAATGTAAGTGCTGTTTCTCCCTTCCTGCTGATACAAGGGGTGTTTCCTTGCCACCTGCGAGCAAATCCTTTTTGGTGGCATCACCTCTGTTTTAATTGACATTTGGTGTGTGCAGGCGGTCGTGGGGTTTACCTGTGACCTGTTTGCTGTGCCCAGGCTGAAACAGGTGTGTAATGGGTGAGTCCAAGTATTTGTAAGAGGGAAAACATTTGTGCAGCAGCAGTGAGGAGTCCCTGGATTCCTCAGATGGAATTTTCTCCGTCCACCCATGTGCGTGTGCCAGTGGAGAGCTGATGAGTAGCATGTGCACAGCAAATGTGGTTTAAATGTGGGCTTCTCTCCTTCCTCAGGTCATTGGGCTGCTTGATGTCTTCACCTCCACTGCCTCCTACCAGGGGTTTCAGGACTTGTAAGTTTGGGGTTGTTTGCTCTGTCTAGACTTAACTATTTTCCAAGACAGCTGTGTCTTAGCAGCAACGGAACAGAGAGGGTTGAGGTGCAAAGGGACCAGACTAAAAGCCAGGCATCCCCAAATAATGCAAAGAAAGAGAGGCACACATCAGCTCCCATGGCTGACACACCCAGAACACATAAACAGATCCCATCCCTGCTCACAGCTGGGACACCACAGCATGCACAGACCAACCTGTGCAATGAGGATGTGTGACATTCCATGGTGCATCATCACATGTAGGGTGATCCACTGTGTGACTGCTGAGCTAAGGGGCTGCACTCAGAACTGGAGAAGTATCGTTCATCAGGCCTCAGGGCAATTAGAATTTGAAAGAAGAGCTGTCCTTCTTTTCCTCTTGATTCTGGCTCTTCTTAATGTTTTTTTGGACATTTTCCCTCCGTGTTCATGGTCAGGTTGGACAAGTCATTTTCCCTTCCCCATCACTGCAGATGAGCAGTGAGTGCCTGGCTTTGGGGGTTTGGCTGATGGCTCAGTGTTTAGCAGCCTGCAGGAAGAGCGTTTGAAGGTTCTCAGAGCAGTTCCTGCAGGAAGACCATCAATTAATTAGCAGCCTCAGCAGGCAGATACTGAAGGAAGCTGGATGTTGTCTTCTGAGGCAGGGCTGGAGAATATTACAACGACAAATTTGGGAGCCAATGCAGCTGCTTTGCTGTGTAAGATGTTTCAGCTTTTGGGTGGTAAAAGGCCATCCAAACTTGAACTTCACTTGAGGTCTAAAGTAAACTAATTTAGGATCCTGAAGATCCTTGTTCTTACTTGACATGAGATACCTCATTTCAGGGGAGGAGAAAGAGCAATTTTCAGAACAGGTTGAAATTCCAGCTTCACTGCAGGCTGTGCTAGTTAGCCAGGAACACTGTCACAACAACTCATCTTCATTACAGTGAGTTACACAGCCAAAAAAAACCAAACCAAGTGAGAACAAGGCTAGCCTGGTCCCCTGCATTTTTCTTCCAGACTCAGGGCCTTGTCTTACTGCCTTTTAGCTACCTGGTGATGCCATACATGCGGACAGATTTACAAAAGATCATGGGACATGAATTCAGTGACGAAAAGATCCAGTACCTGGTCTACCAAATGCTGAAAGGGCTGAAGGTAGGTGGGTCTGGAGGAGTTTAGTGACTCCCTGTGTCTCCTCTGTGTGTCACCTCTGGGTTGACCCTAACTAAACTCCCCTCCAATACCATACAGGAAGATGTGGGGAGTTTATGGCATCCCCTCAGAAAAGGTATTGGCTGTTGAACCATTCCTGTTCCAGCACACAGCAGTAGAATGAGTGCTTGCTTGCATCAGTCAGCCGAGTATCAAAGTAATCAGCAGCCATAGATAGGCCTTGTGATGGTTTTTCCATGGCATCACTTGCTTCTCTCTTTGCCTTGCTCAAACCCTCAGCAAAACTTTACACAGAGAGTGAGAGGCTGGCAGCAGCAGGAGCTTCTGCTGAACCCATAACAGAGGCTCTCAGGGGAGAACACAGAGGGAATGATTTTCTATTCGGTAGCATAAGGGAGAAATATGTTTCTGTAACTGGCTTTGAGGGAGCTGAAAGCAATCAATGCAAACTCTGGGATGCAGAGACAGAGCTTTACAGCTGCCCTCTCACATCCTTCACCTGGAGTCACAGCAGTGGCTTACAGGCATCAATGAGTTCACCTAAATCACACCTCTCCCCAGTTCACTGCTATCTTGTGTTTAAATAAAGGGGGGAAGAACACACAGAAGGTTTGACTGGTGTGCTAAAGGCCCTGTAGTCAGTTTTTGCAATTTTGTGGCTTTGGGCTGAGATTCTTTTTTTGAACACCCAAAATAACCATGTTTTCATGTCATCTGCTGTAACCTTGATGACTTTGATAGTTTGAAGCTGTTGTTGTACTTGCTCTAAGGAACTATTGCTTCATCCCTCCTCTTCTGCTCTATGCCTTTTCTTTAGACTGGCAATAGCATTGCAAATACTGTCAGTAATTTGGGGCAGAAATTTCTTTTCAAACTGCTGCCCTAGGGACCAGGGACCTGTAGAAGGCTACAGAGGTTTGTTCTCAGCAAGTTCTTGTTTGTAGCTCTCGTTTCTCTGCTAGAGAACAGAAAATTTTGTCTGCTGGTGATCACATTGTGGCTCCTCTTTTTATTGCAGTATATCCATTCAGCTGGCATCGTCCACAGGGTAAGTTCATGTGTGCTCTTATTCTGATTTTTATGTTTGAGAAACACAGCATAGTCACGAAGTTAATAAATTCCTAACCATCATTTCACTAATAGCATTGTCTGCTCTAATTTTCCATCCTGTCTGCTCTTTTTTCCATCCTACACCCTATATATGTTTGGATTTGCTAATATCCAAAATGCTGTATTTTCTGATGAGCTGAGAAGCATTTTATGATGCTTTCTGAATTAAAACTGTTTCAGAAAAAAATCAAATAGCAATCTAAAGCTGTACAGTATAGAAGGTGTGGTGTTAATTCAGTCATTTGCTGCATTGATACCGAACCTGGGGTGTTATGGGACCCCATCAAAGGCAAGCAGAGGTTCAATTGAGAGCTTTGTTGATGTGTTGCAACTTGAAACATCCAATTTTTCTGCTCTTGTCTGTTGTAGGACCTGAAGCCAAGTAACCTGGCTGTGAATGAAGACTGTCAGCTGAAGGTAGGTGGCAAAGCAGCACTTTGCATCAGCAGCACATCAGCTCGTGGAGGAGCTGCTCTGCCAGCAGGAAATTGGCACTGTCATGTTTCCTTTTTCCTCCCGAGCCTCAATTCCAGGCGTAGCGTTCCTTGGCGGCTGCAGCAGTGGGAAATACTCCCCTGCTGATGTAACTTGCTGAATCAGGGCACAAGACTTCAAATGAACCTTCTGTCACTGTAATCCTCGTGGCATGGCAGTGTGTAATGACTTCCTAGAGAAATTCAGCACTGCTGAGCAGCACTTGCAGTAGGTGAATGATCCCTGAAGGGTAACTGGATTCAACTGCAGTTGCCTTTTGGTTCTCATGGACATTGTGGTTGTGATTCCAGACAAAGTTATTTTCAGGGTTGCTCTGAAGGGTTTGCTTGCAGCTGGCTGGGGTGGTGCTCTAGCATGCATTTTCTGTAATGTATATTTCAGGGAGTGGCTCTGCTGCCCATAAAGGTTGGGTCAAGCTTGTTCATCTTCAGCATTGAGGGAGAGGCCGTGCTGTGTCACCTGCAAGGTGTTCTTATAGGAAAGGGTGAGTTGTGGTGACCTGGGAGCATGCCTTCACCACGAGGTCGTAGACCAACTCCAATAAAGCACAGAGACTCAAAACTTAAGCTTCAAGAAAGAAAGTGACCTTCCAGGGAGCATAAAGCACTGATCCTTCCAAGCAGGGTCTTCTCACGACAACTGGGTCTGCAGCTGGCTTGCAATTTACTGTGGAATTAAGACATACTAATTCTTTGAACCATCCCATGGGTGTCTGTGGTGTAGTTGGAGCTTTGTTATTACCTGACTGGAGCTACTTCATTGAAGTAGAGTCTCACTTGCCCATGGGATTTCTCTTTTCTCTCCTGCCCTTCCTTCTCCTTATTCTTCCTTTGGAACTGCAGATCTTGGATTTTGGCTTGGCCAGACAGGCTGATGCTGAGATGACTGGCTACGTGGTCACACGGTGGTACAGAGCCCCAGAAGTCATCCTGAACTGGATGCATTACAACCAGACAGGTGAGCAGCCCTGCCCCAGCAGTGTGACTCTCTGGTGATGAGCCAGGGGATCCTGCTGGTTCAAATCTCACAGAATTGTCCAGTTGTTTTTCCTCTTTATCATCAGTGTTCCCTGGAGCAGAGCAGGTCCCAGAGGTGTTGCACAACTCCAAGAGCTGGTGCTTGCAGGAAATGATGAAAGCAGAGATTTTAGAACAGAGGAGGGTGGGAAGGAGTGAAATTTAAATCAGTGCTTGCTGCAAGCAACAGCAAAAGCGACAGCCCCAGCAACCTCTGCTGCCTTTCTAATTCCTTTTTAAATTTTCTTCCTTTTCCCCCACCCTTCCTTTTTCTCTCTGGACAGTGGATATCTGGTCTATTGGCTGTATCATGGCAGAAATGCTGACTGGGAAAACACTCTTTAAAGGAAAAGACTGTATCCTTTCAAGATGAACCTTTTCCCTGAGGGGAGTAATAATTCTTGGTGTGTGTGTGAAAGTGCTTTTATGAATGAGGCTACTGAAAAAACAGGTATCATTCTGGTTTATCAGGAGGTAATCAGAAGGACCAGTCTTTCTGGTGAGGAAAACAGAAAGGGACTTTAGAAATACACCTCTGTGGTGGTGTGGCTCTACATCAGCAGTTCAACCTTGCGTGGCCGTAGCTCCATTCCCAAAACTTTGCATATCCTTCCGAGCCCATTGATGTGTGTCCTGGTATAGTTGTGCCAGAAAAATTACCTGTTGATGGAAATGCCATGCCAGGGAGAAAGGCTTGGAGCTCTTTTCACCAGTCTAATGAATCTCTACTTGTGTGACTGTGATGGGTTTGTACCATGAGCTAGTTGCAGCTCTAGCAGGCTGAGCTGGGGGCAGGCGTGTCCAAGGGTTGCTCCTCAAAGGGTGATCTTTAACACAGCTTGCCAGACCTGGATCAACTGACCCAGATCCTGAAAGTAAGAGGGCATCCAGGAGAGGACTTCTTGGAGAAGCTGGAGGACAAAGCGGTAAGGAGGTTCCCTGTGGGTTTGGGTCCTGCTGGCAGAGGTGTCAGGGGAAGAGGTTAACCTGTGTTTGACATGGGGGAGGTGCTGCCTCTACAGCAGCAGAAGTGCAGCAGCAGCCTTTTCCCCTCGGCAAGGAAGGCATTCCTCTGTGCTGGTGGCACATCTGATGGACCTGGTGCTGTGCTGGGAGCTGCTGTGTTTTGCAGGGACTCCGATGGGAGGTGCCTGATGCCCCAGCAAACCACCAACCTTTCTCTGTTCTCCAGCTTGGCTCTTAAAACAGAAGTATTTCTCTGTCTCGACTGATAAAAATAGTTCCTTGTAAAGTGCTTGCTGAAATGGGACATCTGGGATGCTTTGCTCTTGGCTCCATTTGCCTTTGCTCATCGGAGCCATGAGACTGAGAGCTGTATTTCACACCTGTCCACGTGCAGTAATTGTGCTTTCCTTGCTCTTTCAGGCTAAGAGTTATATCAAGTCCCTCCCTAAAATCCCCAAGAAGGATTTGTCTGTGCTTTTTCCTAAAGCAAATCCTCAGGGTAAGTAATCTCCAGCATTTCTCATGAGTTTTCACAGCTGGAACAGAGGCAAGCTGACTGCCACAGCCCCGACTTTATTTCTCCTTCTTCCCATAATTCCTTGCTACTTTTTTCCCTTGCAGTTTGTGCCCCTGCCCCTCCTCAGGGAAAATATGTATCAATTAAAAGCAGAATTATCTTTTATTGGCATTACAGTGGTGATGTTCTGCTGTTCTTGGCCATTTACTACTTTAAAAAAAATTATTATTTTTTAAGTACAGTGTAGATCCTGTTTGTTGAATACCTGGATCTAGCAATATTTAACAGACAGCAGATGTGCAATTTTCAGTGTAAGAATTATCTCTTACAAAGAGCTCTCTTCCCAGGTAGGTTAGAGGTGAGAGCAAGCAAAACTTTTCTAGAAACTGAACGGAATAAAGTCTAAAAATGTTAAAACCAAGTGGGAATGGGGCTGACAGACTAGTCAGCATCTGGGTTTCCTGCCCTCCTCTTTACCAGGGATGTATAGGTTTCTATACAGATTATTCATGTTAAGGCTCCTTTGAGATGCAAGGCTCTAAATGAAAGCAAATTATTAAAACTGAAAAATATCTTGAGGTTACTGGCTTACTCCTCATGTTTCTGCAGCCCAATCTGTGCAGCAAGGCTTATTCAAGTCTAATTTGTTATTTCTGCACAATTTAACTTCTGTTAGTAAGAGCTCCCTGAGGCTGCTCTTGGGCAGACTTTGCATCTCCACTGATGGGAGCTCCTTGCTGCCTTGACCAGCTTGAGGAATCTCTTCAATTTTCAGGTCTGGAGATGAAACACTGAAAATACCAGTGCCATCCCTTGCAGGGTTCTTGCACAGGGTGCCTGTGCTTCCCTGCACCTTGCTTAGCCCTGTTCCCATTCTCTGCAGCCGTGGACCTGCTTGACAAGATGTTGCAGCTGGATGTGGAAAAGCGCCTTACAGCAACAGAGGCCTTGGCTCACCCCTACTTCGACCAGTTCCGAGATGTCGAGGAGGAGACGGAGGCACAGCACTCCTATGATGATTCTCTGGAACATGAAAAGCTTTCAATAGAGGAGTGGAAAAGTAAGAAGTTTATTTTCTTTGAGGTTTCTGTCTAGCACGGGATTTTCCTACCCCTCTTTTTGTTCTCTACAGATGCTGAGTAAGGCTGTGATTGCCTGCTGGTGCCTCAGTGGTAGTGCACAGATCTCTCGCTTTTATGCATTCAGCAAAGATCCCTCCAGCTCTTCAGGCAGACTTTTTTTGTCTCTCTCCTTTGTCTCTTTCAGCTGCCACTGAATGCCTTTCTCTCTGCACATCCAACACTCAAACTTTTGTGTCCTCTGAAATCACATATTCACGCTTATTTTTTCTGTTTTTCAAGAGCATATTTACAAGGAGATCTTGACCTTCAGTCCCATTGCACGGAAGGATTCAAAGAAGAGAAGTGGGATGTCATTATAGCGACGGGTGCAGCTGTGGCTGGGACTCAGTTCTCCTTGATGACATGAAATTCATTCCACACTGCGTTGCTGGTGGCCATTATTTGGCCTGTGGGACCTCTCTCTGTGTGCCAACACAAGGATGACACCATGCTGTGGGCATTGGACTTTGTTCTACTAAAGGGGAAGCACCCCAGACAGTTTTCAACATAAAAGACAAATATATTCTTGTTGAAACTTTAAGTGAGAGAATTTTACCTGGTGGTTTTATTTTTTCCTTGTATTTGTCCATGTGAGAGAGGAGGGGTTTCATTCTCATTAATCTTTTCGAACACAGGGTTTAGTACATTAATTATGGATGAGGTAAAGAGAAAGGTAAAATTGACTGGGAAGTGAGTCCTATGCAAAAGGATCAGAAATACTGAAATTCAGCATAACAAGGCCTTATCCAATCTCACTCTGACCGTGTCCTGCTTCCCTGAATAGTCACAGAGCACCCAGCAGAGCAAGGCTGCTGGGATGGTGTCCAGGGCCCCATGGGATCAGCCTGTGTTCCGAACAGCTACAAACTCATCCTATACACAGAATTCTGCTCAGATGCTTCCTCTCCAAAGAGCCACTGCCTCTTTTTTTTTATTTTTTCCCTGCTTATTTAATTGCCTGGGATTTGATCAGTGCTGTTTCCTCCTCACTGCCAGCAGCAAACGCAGCCCGGGAATTCAAGGCCACCTCCCACAGCGACAGACTGGGTGTCCCAAGCAGCTGCACAAGTTAGTTTGAATATGGATCAGCAGGAAGTTTTGCAGCCTGTGCTGAAACTGGAGTATCTGCAGATGCAGGGCTTATCAATACAGTCACTTGATAGTGCAGTGCTAGGCAGGCACAGCTGCTTGTTGTGATAACACCTTTGGACTGCAACACGTTTTTCCCATGGTGATCAGCCAATCATTCCAAAGTCTATCCCAAGGGATATGTGCCAAGAGACAAGTGTCTTCTCTGTATCAGAGCTCAGAGCACAGAGTCCCCAGGACTAGAGAAAAGTATGGAGATATGTGACCTCAGTAATACATGCAGTGAGTCTCAACTCCCCCCTCTTCTGTAGCTGCTGACTTGGTTTGGTTTAGCCAGGTTGTTTGTTTTCAGTACTCTCTAATTTTCTTCTTAAGTAATGTTCAGTTTTGCTGTACAGTTTTCAGTTTTGCTCCCACAAGTAAGGGAAAACTGCAACATTTCCAGAATTTTCTGATCTGTCTTCTCCACTGGGAACTGGACACAATGATGTCATGTTTCTTGGCTGTCTCCCTGTTGCAGCTCATGGCATGCAGCACTTGGGATAACCCTCCAGTGACTGCAGCTTTTTGATAGGATGGTGTTGATGTTTGCCTGCTGTAGCTGCACAGCTGGTCCATGATGATAAGATGTGGTTTCTCGTGGCTCATATCTATCTGGGCCGTGTACAAGCCCTTGGCTTCACTCCTCTCTTAGGAAGGGACAGTGAGCACAGAACTGTGGTGATGTGCCCTCAATTCCCTGGAAATTCAATGTTTTCTTATGCAGCACTTTTGTAAAGAGCTAGGCTGGGGGATATGCAGTAATGTTCTGCTGACTCTGTCTTGAAAAACACAGCTTGATGAGATTTAGGGTTCATCCTTTCCTTTTGCTAAGGAACAACTTGCATTTTCCTTGAGTGGCAGAAGGGAGAAGTTCTTGCTGCATCTGTCAAACTGCAGTTGGAATACTGTCCTTATGAATCTGACTTGGCTGCCACATGCCCTGCACAATCTTGAACAGAGGTCAGAGAGGAGCTCTCTGCAGCTGCCATTTACATCTCAGAGAGCTGCAGATGTTTAGAGCTGCCTGTGCCAGGGTAAAATGAGGCTTGGTGGTTTGCAGGGGAGGGTCATTGTCCAGGTGAGCGTTTGTGAGTGCACAGGGAGATGTTTCAGGGCTGTGGGTGAGGCAGACTTGCCCTCCTGACTATATGCAACCCTGGACATGGAGAGGCAGAGAAGAGTCTTAAAAGCTCAATCTTGTAGAGAAATTTGAGTACATCTATGGAGACCTTTAGAGTAGAGAGCTTTCTTTCAGAAAGTCATCTCTAAAGTCAAAATCATCTGTTAAGGCAAAGAACCCATTCAGACAGAAATCATGAACCACTGTTAATGGGAATGTAGTGTATGATTTCTTAGTCATCTTGCCCTCCTTCAGAAGGGGATAGGTAGACTTGAAGCGTTTTCTGTCTCAGTAATGATGGCTGAGGGAGAAAACATCTTCATGATAAAGGAATGTACTGAGCAGTCTGCTGGTAGTTGAAAAGGGACTTGGATAGCTTTAAAGAATAATTTAATATGCCCTTTGGGAATTGTCTGTCTGAGCAGAGGACAAGCATGAAGAGGCACTGGGGACATGTGATACAAATAGGTGTGAGAAGAACAGTTGTGAGCATAACCAAGTAGGGTACACAGATTTTGCAATCATCAGTCTCACTTGTTTTAGGGGTAGCACATACAGGCTCTTCAGCATCAGTCTTTCTGCTGAGTATACATCCAGTTTCAGGGCCTGGGTTTCTGGGTTTCTGGGTTTCTTGGTAGGTTTACACTTACCCGGAATGCTCTGAAATTGCAAGAGCAATCCCAACAGCTGCTGTGTGGGCTCCATGCTCTGGTTTCATTCATTCATCCACCAACCCCGTATAGTGACAGTACACTGTCCAAAAGCATTACCAAATATCCCAACAAATGTGGAGAGCAGGTGCTCTGTAAGCCCAGAAACCCTGGAGGTGTATGTATATTTGTTTTTTGTGGTATGTATCATCCAAGAACTGAAAATAGACAGTAGAAAATGTAGCAGGTTGGTAGTGGAAAGAATATCTGTCTGTAAAGACCAACCATCCCAGTGCTCCTACGGCATCTGAGGACATGTTTCAGTGAAGAGCTACCAGAAGGGAGAGGTGGGGGGAAATTCTATTGACATTTCCTGAAAGGAGTTTGAAAAACACCTGCTTGACAGAGCCAGTGACTCAGGCCAAGGCTGGAATCCTTCAAAATCAGCACAAGAACGAGAGGGGGTGTGTGACCCTGACAGACACTGTGAGTCAAAGCAGAAATTACCTCATGCAGAGGTGCAGGCAGTGCCTGTTGGATGACTCACACTGAGACATAATTCATGGACATTCCTTTCATTACAAGTATAGTTTACATACTTAAAAATACAAAATCAACTGATAAAAATTCCTCAGCCATTAAGGGGTCCAAAATTCCATAAATCTGGGCAGCCAAAAATATGTTTGCTGTTTGTATTGAGGATGTATGATAAAAATTTACATGGATATATGGATGGAATTTTTCTGCCTTGAGAAACATACAGATGTCTAACTTGGAATACTATTTACTTGCTAGTCTTACATTCATTTCTGACTTCCAAGCATCTTTTTTAAATTTGGAAAATAAAGCCTTCAGAAACAATCTTTCTCTGTATTTTTTTTTTTTTTTGACAGCTAATTAGGTCTGTGAAGTTGCAACTTTACGGGGTCTATTTGTTAGGTACTTGCACGTGTAAGTGGGAAAGAAAAAGCAGATGAAGCAATGATTATTTTATGTTCTTAAGAGACACCACAAAATTACCAGGATTTTTAAAGAGAGACAATAGTTGCTGTGTTTTGGATACCACCTAGAAACCTTTCAGTGCACAATTTTGAAAATTTCCACAGCCTCTTAAAAAACTACTTATTTTATCCTGTAGGAAAAAGACAGATCATCTGTTTCATATTTAACATTTTCACATTCTAGGTAGCAGACTAAACAAATAATGTTCATGTTTTAAGTATGTGATAATGGGAAAGAAGAAAAACATAGAAAATTATAAACACATCTGAGAACTCTAGTGAGATACTGTACAAAGGATGGTAATACCTTTTCATATTCCCATGTCTCGCTGTTGCCTGAGCAACCAGGGAAAGCGTTCCTAATCCTCTGCATTTTTCCTGTATCATGGGTCAGCAGAGTGTTGGCTGGAAACGTGATTATGGCTGTTTTTCTTTTCACAGCTGAGAGAAACAAGATATGAAAGACTGAATGAAGACCAGAATAGCCAGGAGTAGTTTGTTTTTCCCCCAAAAGGATGGACACTTGCTGCACTAATTGCACTTATCATGGAATCATTCAGGCTGGAAAAAGCCATTAAGATCGAGTCCAAATCTACACTGTGAAAATGTCAGTTTCCAGGTGAATGTGGTTTAAGGGATGTTTTGCCTGATTTCTCTCTACAAGCCCATTTTCTGAGCACATGAGCTTTTAATGTGATGTTCAGCTGGTGCTGGCTCACAGCTGATTCAGTCAGCTCTCCTTTTTATTGGAATGCACTCCATTAAATAATACTGAAGGGTGAGTATATTACCTCTGCAACCCTCATTGATTTGCTGTTAAATGAAAGTGAGTTAACTTCTTTTAGCCAAGTTTGGCTAGAAAAATAAAAATTCTTCTGCCATAAACCATCAATTCATATCTGTCTTCAGAACAGTTCAACTGAAAAAAAAATGTTTTAAAATTAGAGGATGTTAAAAAAAAAGAACCACTGAGGAGGTAGTGCTTGGTGTTTGTGTAACCTCTCTGATGTAAGTGAGGCTGAAGAGGGTTTTATATATATATTTATTTATATTTATAAAGGGTCTTAGGAAATGCAGCTGAGCACTTCCTAGGACCCTATATAAATATATATATATAAAAGTCCAGTGAAAATACATGTCAGCTGAGGCTTATCACTTTGAGGTATCAGGTTTTAGCCTTTAATGCACAAGGGTCCTGTTTAGCAATTGCTCTAATTTCAGCAATTCTGAAGAAAACAGCAGCAGAACAAACAGCCAAAGAGAGATACAAACATAACTCAGTTTCGAGGCTTAATAAATCAACAAAGAAGAAAGGTCAGGTCGCAATTCTAAATGCTAATTCACTTCCCTTTTTAAGTGTGTTTTATATGCTTGAATAAACATGGGGAAAATTGTAATATGACTGAAGGTGCCCAATTCTGTTTGAGGTGTCTTGGCTGCTGCTTTCATGTGAAGCAACATCAATAATTTTGCACTTGCACCCTTTAAAAACTGGGACAGCAAAGAAATTGAATTAAGCTGTGCCTCTGGGATTTGAGAGAAGTTCAGAAGGTTTTTTTCAAATAACACATTAGTTCCACAGCTTTGATACAAAACTAAATGATGAATAACTTGTTTTGATGTTGTAACACATGGCCCCCAGTCATCAGAGATGTCTGGACATCTCTGTGCACAAGTCATCCCACTGTTCTTAATAGGGAACCTAATATGATTATAATAAGCTAATTCCAGTGCAAATTTAAGAGTATAAAGTTTCAAAACTGAGGTCAAAATGAAAGTGTTTGCAAAAGTTGGTCATATTTAAAAAAAGAAAAGTAAAAAAAAAAAAATTCAAGTAAAACCCAATTAAAATTCCCACATAAAAGAAGGAAAATCATAGAATGGCCTGGATTGGAAGGGATTTAAAGAACATCTGTTTGCAATTCCCTGCTGTGGGACACCTTTCACTAGAGCGGGTTCATCACAGCTCCATCCAACCTGGCCTTGAACAATTCCAGGAATGTGGCAGCCACAGCTTCCCTGGACAACCTGTTCCAGTGCCTCACCAGCCTCGAAGGGAAGAATTTTTTTCCTATTACCTAATCTGAACCTACTCTCTTTTAGTTTGAAACCATTCCCCCTTGTCCTGTCCCTACATGCTCTTGTAAAAAGTCTC
The DNA here is from genome assembly GCF_000738735.6 of Corvus cornix cornix. Lineage (NCBI taxonomy): Eukaryota > Metazoa > Chordata > Aves > Passeriformes > Corvidae > Corvus > Corvus cornix. The sequence goes on from NC_046354.1 coordinate 3,731,015, forward strand.
TCTTCATCCTTATTGTAGGCTCCTTTCAGGTACTGTAGGGCTGCAATTAGGTCACCCCAAAGCTTCTCTTTTCCAGGCTGAACAAACCCAGTTCTCTCAGCCTTTGAAGTAGCTCATCAATTATTGAAATTATTTTATTTACTGTTTAACTAGGAAGCAAATGCATCTATAGATTGTTTTGGGTTTTGTTTTATCCTTCATGGCTAGGACCATACTCTTAAATAGCTGTTCTTTTAAGGGTGAAATCCTTTATAAAACAGTAAGAGTATTGAGACTTTATTTCTAAATCTTGGATATGTTATTTTTAATGCAAGACAAGGATAGATTATTATTTATTTTAAAGTTTTGATATGTAAATAGTAGATTTGAAAAAAAGTATATACCATATATACACAGTATATACTTCAAAGGTGATATATGTAAAGACTGTTCAGCAGTAACACATTTTCCTTTGCTTTTAAAGCTGCAACAAGCTCTGGTCCAACCTCAGTACTTTGCGAAACAGACTGTCACAGATTGGCTGCTCTCAGATTCCATGGTTAACATACGTTAAGAGACAAAAGATCTCCAGTTGGACTATAAATGAGGGAAAACAGCATTCATTGCTTCCTTCTAAAACAGTTAATTCTATAAATTCAGATGGTGATATTATGCAATACTCTGCGCAGAGTGGGAGGTGGAACATACATATGCCCAAGTATGTGGCATGCTCTATAAAAAGTAAGTGTGGGAGCCTCTGCAATTCCTATCTGAATGCTTATCTCAGTTGCTAACTTAACTTTTTCCTTGTTCAAGCCCCTCAGTTCCTCTCTCACTGTCCTTCCAGCCCATCACACCTCTGCATGTGAAGAGGCCATCTGGACGTGAAGTATTGGTCTAGAAAATAAATACAGGCTCTTGCTATTTACACCGTTTGTTTGATGTTGCTTGTTTAGGCTAACAGTGGCAGGCAAAGGTTCTCTGGGAGTGTAGCTGGGTTGGACTCTGGCACCTGGCGGTGCTCCAGGGTGTTTCCTGGGACCCCATGCTTCCTACAAAAAATAGTGGGTTGCCAAGAGGAAGACACCCCAAATGAGCCTGGAACAAAAATCCCACATTTGCCGCGGTCTGAGCGCGCCCGTCTGTGAGGTACCGGCCTGGGATGGGCCCGCACGGCCGTACCCGAGCTCCCAAACCCCAATCCCGCGGATGATGTGGGGGGCAGGGAGGCACAGGGGTAGTAGCCCCGTCCGGCCGAGGCTCCCCGGTGCTCGCTGCCTCGTCAGCCGCGGAGGGGGGACACGGGCGGTAGCGGCCCCCGCCTAAGCCATGAGGACAGCGCGGAGGGACCCCCCCCGCCCTCCCGTCACCACCAGCCCCCGGGGGCCTCCCGCTCGGCGCGGCCCGGGTGTGGGAAGGCACCGGGGAGGGGCGGGCGGTGCCTGCCCGCGGGGGGAGCGGAGCGCGGAGCCCCCTCCCCCGCCTGGCCGCTGGCTGCCGCCTCTCCCCGCCGCTCGACCGGCCCGCGCCGCCGCCACCGCCGCCTCCATCTTGAGCGGGTGTCCCCTGCTCCCCCCCCGCCTCCACAGCACCGAGAGCGTCGGGGGCGCTGGAGCCCCGGGGGGGAGGGGGGGGGGAGGTGAGGGTGGTGGGGGGCGAAGCGGCACCGGGGCCGGAGCGGCAGCGGCGGGAACAGCGGCGGGAGCAGCGGCGGCAACGGCAATGAGGAGGCGGCGCTGAGGAGGCGGCGGTAGCCGGAGCGGACGGAGCCGACATCTTGCGCCCTCCCCTCCCGCCGCCGGCTGGGTGAGCCCGTCCGCCCCAGGGGGAGGGGAGGGGGAGGCGGAGAGAATTAAAAAAAAAAAAAAAAAAAAAAAAAGGAAAGAAAAAAGGAAAAGAAAAACAAAAACAAAAATTCCCCCCCAAAAGGAGGCGGCGGTGGCAACGGTGGAGAAGCCGCGGCGGCGGCGCGCTGAGCCGGCCAGGTAAAGCTCTGCGCGGGAGGCCGCGACACCCTTCAGGGGTCTCTCCTCCCTCACACACCCCCGCGCCGGGGTCGCGGGAAGGTGACCGGGCGGGCGGGAAGGAGCTGGGGGAGGCCGGTGCGCCGCAGCCTGCGGGCCTTTCCCGTGTCCCCGCTCTGTCTCCGCGCGGCGAGAGCGGCCCGCGGTCCCTCGCCGAGGAGGGGACAGCGGCGGCGAGCGCCCGGGGACGGGGAACAGGCAGCGCCGTGTCAGCCGGACCCCCCCATTGCCGCCATCTTGGCCCCCCCCTCTTCGCGGCGCGGCGGGGGCGCCGCCCACCTTCTCCCACGCGATTGGCCCAGGCGGGGCCGAGCGCACCCGCCTTTAGCCCCGCAGAGCCGTGCGTTGCTATTGGTGGTGGAGCTGTGATGGACGGCGGCGCCAGCCAATGGCCTTGCAGCCCTGCTGCGCTCGCGCTGCTCGCCCCCGCCCGTTCCCCCTCTCTGGGGACTGTTGCGGGTCCGTGGGGAGAGGCGCCCGTGCCTCGGCCCGGACCGGCCTTCGGTCCCGCCGTGGTTAATCGCCTTTTCCTCCCCCCCCTCCGCCCCGGGGACGGCTTCATTTTTGTCCGAGTCCTTGTTGTGCTTTGGCCCAGATCGCTGGCTGCTATTGGAGTTCCCTGCAGGGAGCCCTCGGTGCGCAGGGTAGCTCCTGAGAGGAGCTCCCGCCGGCGCCTGACAGCTGAGGGCATGTCATAGTTCCTTCAGTTGCTGCTGAGGCCGGACACAGCTCGTGGCATATCACAGTTCCCTTGGAGCGCTGCTGCTGAGGTCAGACACTGCTCATGGCACATCCCATCTGTTGCTGAGCCCAGAGTTTACCTGGAACTTCGTCCACATCCTGTCTCACACCCTCCCCATTCCAGAGGGAGGGCCTCTCTCGAGGCCTGCTGCATTTCCCATCATCTTGACTTGGTTACAGAAGTATCAGGGCATTGATAAAGATGAAGATCTCTGCATGTGTCAGGGCAAGCAGCTCTTTGTGACATCCGTTGAGCACTGACATTTCATTGTAGGCATCAGTGCAGGTGTGAGGCGCATAAACCCTTGGCAGGTGTGTGAAGGGAGCCCATATGGGCCCATGGCAAGCACAGATGTGGCAGGAACATGAAGGGACATTGTCGAGGGCAGCAGGAGTTTCGCTGGCATTTTGGTTGGCAAAAGGTGGAGAGGGGGCTGCAGCTGTCCCAGGTTGTTTCTTTCCTCTGGCATCCATTGCTTTTACTTTACAGATGTGTTTCTTAAATAGTTCCATGGGTGGGTGTCTGTTCCCTGTTGCACAACAGTGGGTTTTAAATCCCAGTTGCTGCATGGAACTGAGTTGCTGCTTGTGCAGGAGAGCAGTGCTGAGGAACATCTCCAGACCTTGTGTTTGGCTTGATGTCCCAAAGAGGGACAGTCTCTGTAGCCACTCAGTGGCTGTAGCCACTGCCAGTAGTCATGGTGCACCAGAATCCAGCAAGAGCCATGCCGTTCCCATCTGCTGCTGGACACCGAAGTCGAGGTGGCCTTTTTGCTGCAAGTCACTGAAGTTCTTCATTGTTGAGGGACCTAGTTTTTTGCTGGGATCACCAAGCTATCCTAAAAGAAAGGGCCAGGAAACTCCCCCAACAGCACTGCCTCGAGCTCCAGCCTTGCGTCCTCTGCACATGAGAAGCCTGGTGCTGTAAAGTGAATCCTTGGTTGTTCAGCATGGGAAGGCTGGAAGGAAGGACTGCAGCATGAAGGAGAGTTGGGAAGGAGACTGGGGTCTTCTGCAGTGTGAGAAAAGGACTTGGAGATGGCCAAGGCAGCATTGCATGGGTTGAAATCATGGCCTTTCCTTTGGAGGACCCACTTGTGTTCAATAATCCAGGCTATGCGTATAATGGGGCCTGTACTGTGATGTTGTTCCATACATGTTGATCTCTTTGGTTTCTTCAGGAGAGCTTTTGTCTTCTTTGCAGTAAATTTAAGTGTCCTGATGATGGGCTTGGTTTTTTAGTCACCTATTTCAGCCCTTCCAGGCAGCTGTTGCCCACAGGTGTGAAAGCTGCTACTCAGAATCAAACCACTCCTGAAGGAACTCCTGAGGTAGAGTTAAATTCATTCTCAGCGGCTTTATGGGTTGCAGCCACCATGTTTGCTCAGTTGTGCTCTCTAGGAACTTCACTCCCTGCTCCCATTGTAATCCCCAGCAGAAATGGGCGATGGGAGCTTTTTGGGATGCCTTGAGCATATTGTGGCAATGGCCAAAGGATGTCTGTTTGAACTTTCTGCTTTCCTATCAGCAACCTTTGTCCATGGCAGGACAGAATCATCATGGGCTGAAACAGCATTTAACCCCACTGATGTAGAGTATCTTTAGCATTTCAGTGTGCACAGGTGCTGTTTGCAGAGGGATTCTTTTTTATGTGTAGCTGGGAAGTGTTTTCAAGTGTGCCAAGGGAATCAAAACATTCCTGGGTTGCTGCTTAAAAGTTCCTGTTGTTGTAGACAAGGTCACAGTGCTCAGCTCAGTGTGTCTGAGTTGATTTTTTTTGCTGCTTTCAAGGTATTTTGGAGGCGTGTCTCCTAATATCCAGGTGTATGTCTCATTCCAGGCACTCAGCTCTTGCTGGCAACAATTTCCGTGCCATTTTAGATGCTTCTTCATAGTGCTAAGTAATCGTGTGTGTTACAAATGGGTTGTTTTATGGCAGCTGGTTGCTGTAGTGCAAAGCCCACTTTGGGGTAATTTTTCTAGAAATACACTGATTGTTTCACTAGAGGAACCCTGCACACTTGTTTTTTCTCATTAACAGATAAAACAGGTACTTGTTTCACTGAAATTTGCTTGTCCCTCAGCATTCCAAGCAATTGGCTATTGCCTCATTTTTCCTGAACACAATATTAATGAAGTGTGTGGTCAGCTCATAATAATTACTTTATCCTCCATATATCTTTTTACCTCCAATATCTTCTTTGCTTGTACCAGCCTGAATTGTTGCAGACCTATTTGTAGGCAGGATTTTCTGTTTGTTGCTTTTTTTTTTTTTTTCATTTCATGATCAAGTTGCCTTTATACCCTCCTTTTAAAATTCTTTTTTCCTGCTGATTGAAGCCGTTGGAGCTCAGCTAGGATGAGTGCAGTTGGGTGTCTGCAGTGTGTGGATCAAGTGACTGATTAAAGTTTTAAGGCAAAGGTACCACCAAAATTTGTGGTACCTATATTTGCAGGTAGAAATGATGATCTTTTATTTTACATCTGAAGTAAAACTGCATTTACAGTCTCCATCATTATGGGTGTGCATACTGAAACTGGCATCTGCAGCTTATTTCTGTCGATGCAGGGAAGAGCTTGGAAACCTTTCCCAGAGCCTGTTTGTTTCGTAAGACACAGGTGGTGTCGTGGCTTAATCTCATGGTTCACAGAACTAGTAATGAAAAAAAGTATTGCTCCTGGAATTTGTTCCTTCTTTCTGGAATAAGCTTGGACTTCTTGTAGGTCCTGGTCCTGTGAGATGCTGCTTGCTGTGGCACACAGTTGAGAGTTTCTGGAACTGTGTCCTTCATAAAACACAAATACTGCATTGGCTGAGTACAGATTGTGGGTTTGTAGTGTTTCTTCTTGTCTGTGGGTCCCAAAGAAAGGAACTGAATATGTTGATTGCTTTAAATAAGGGTGAGGTGCTGGTTCAGGCCTCTGCATAGCAACAGATAAGCTCTGGGCTGGCTTATCTGCTCACAGAGAATTTACATTTGCTTTTCTTTGTCTCCTTTCCGACTTCTTTCAGCCTCAGCTCGTTTATTCCCATAAGTCATGTTCCCATCCTTGACTCTGCCCTTCTCTCTTGCATTACTCACTTGGCTTCCTCTCTGCTTTCTGTCTTTGCCAGCTCCTGCCTTCTCCCTCTGATCACCGAGCTGCTGCCACCATGTCTGAATCCTCCCCCAGACCACCTCCCCAGGCTTCTCCTCTGCTCCCCTCTGACAGGCACCTCCTTAATGTCAGCAGCTGACTCTCAGCTAATTATCTGGGTTGCTGATTAGCAGTTTGCGAGGGCAGAGCTGGCTGGGGCTTTTTGTTAAGGCTCTGAGCAAATGCCATTGCATGGTTCCTGGTGCTGGAAGCTGTCTTGCTGTTCTGCTGCTTGTAGCCCTGCAGAGTCTCCATAGGCAGCTGGCTCAGGTGGATGAATGGGAACTGTGGCCTAACGCCAGAGCCTGTTAGGCCATTGGGATCCATGCTGCTTGTTGCCATGTTTATTCCTCTTTGCTTCCTCATGGAAGAGCAGAAGAGATGCACATCTGGTCTCTGCTACATTGCTCAGCTCATTCTCTGGTTCTGCTTGTGACCCTTGAGAGAAGGAAAAGCAAAGCTGGAGGATGATTTTTCATTATGGGACTTTTTTGCATCTGCAGTGCCAGAATGGAAGGATTGGTGGAGGCAGCACTGAGCTGTGAAACTTGGAGAAGCTCCCTCCTGGACTGAGGGAGAACCACTAGTTTTCTCATCTGGAGCTGACAAAAAAAAAAAAAAATTGGAAACTGCTTTCATAAGACCTGAACAGTGCATTCCTTTTCACCTGGAAAACATCCAGGACATTCAGGGATATAAAAGAAAAGTCACAGGCAAAAGAGCAGAGAAGAACTCATTGGTTTGTGTGAGCTTAATATGTGAATGGTGCCAGCAGATGTGAACAGTGTGTGAATTTCAGGGGATCTGAATGGTTTGCTGATCTGGGTACACAGCAGACTGCTTGTATATTGTGCTGTCAAATTGAGTTTTTGTCACTGGTGGTATGGTGGAATGTATATCTGAGGTGCAAAGAGAGGAAGTTGGAAGGTGCTGTGCATTGCTCTGATACACATTGCAAGAAATGGCTGATATATCAAATACCTGCCTGTATCTAAGGTGTGGAGATTCAGTGAGCCTGAAGTTTCTGGAGTCTCTGGTAGAAATTTGCTCTGTTGCAGCATTGAGTGAGTTTTTCAGTCTGTGCTGCTTCTTGCTTGTGTCCTTGTCTTACACTGTCCTCTGTTGTGTTATGTCACAGCGTCTCTGGACCACAGGGATGAGGAAGCCCCGGAGGAGGAGCCGGCAGCACTTGGAGGGGAGGCGTTCTCCCTCACCCTACAGCCTCAAGTGCTCCCCCACCCGAGAGACGCTGACCTACGCCCAGGCCCAGCGCATCGTGGAGGTGGACATTGATGGGCGGCTCCATCGCATCAGCATCTACGACCCCCTAAAGCTCATCACTGAGGACGAGCTGACAGCCCAGGACATCAATGAGTGCAACAGCAACAAGGAGAACAGTGAGCAGCCCCTCTTCACTTCCAAATCTAAGAAAACACCTTCCAAAGGCAAGAAGAAGGAGTCCTGCTCCAAACATGCACCAGGGATGTCTTTGCACTTGCCCCAACCCAAGTTCCGTGTGGTGGACTCCTTCAGCCAGCCGGATGCCCCTCCCCTCCCTGCTGCCTACTACCAGTACATTGAAAAGCCTCCCGAGGACCTCGATGTAGAAGTGGAGTATGACATGGATGAGGAGGATCTCGCATGGCTGGAGATGGTCAACGAGAAGAGAAGGGCTGATGGTTACGGGACAGTTTCTGCTGACACTTTTGAGCTGCTGGTGGATCGGTTGGAAAAGGAGTCGTACCTTGAGAGCCGGAACAACGGGGCTCAGCAGTTCCTCATCGATGAGGATGCCTTCTGCTGTGTCTGCATGGACGATGAGTGTCACAACAGCAATGTCATCCTGTTCTGTGACATTTGCAATCTGGCCGTGCACCAGGAGTGTTACGGTGTACCCTACATCCCTGAGGGGCAGTGGCTTTGCCGCTGCTGTTTACAGTCCCCTTCTCGCCCTGTGGATTGTGTTCTTTGCCCAAACAAAGGGGGAGCCTTCAAGCAGACCAGTGATGGCCGCTGGGCCCATGTGGTCTGTGCCATCTGGATCCCAGAGGTCTGCTTTGCAAACACTGTGTTCCTGGAGCCTATCGAAGGGATCAATAACATCCCTCCAGCTCGGTGGAAGCTCACATGCTGTATCTGCAAGCAGAAGGGCATGGGAGCTGCTATCCAATGCCACAAGGTGAACTGTTACACTGCCTTCCACGTCACCTGTGCACAGAGAGCTGGTCTCTTCATGAAGATTGAACCCATGAGGGAGACCAGCATCAACGGCACGACGTTCACCGTGCGTAAGACTGCCTACTGTGAGAGTCACTCCCCGCCTGGCACGGTGAGAAGAGGGTCTCCAGCTGCTGGTGGTGATGGGCAGGAGGTAACTGTGAAGGAAGAGGAAGAGGAGGAAGCCAATTCTGGTTCTCCCAAAGGGTCTGTGAAGAAGAACCAAGTGAAATTGAAGCAAAAGATCAAAAAGGAGCCTGGTGATGTGACCAAAGGGCGTTCGTCCATGCCCGTGGTGACCGTTGCACAAATTCCCTCTTACAGGTGAGTGTTGCAGGTTTAAGGAAAGAGTTGAACAGCTGGAGCTGAACAGGGTCTGTTTTAAGGACTCAGTCCCTCTCATTGCTGACCTTGGAAACACTGAATCTTCAGTCAAGGCTTAGCAATAACTGTTCAGAGTGCTCTGTAGCATACTTCGTGGCTGGGTTTCTTCTAACTGAGTGTCACTGAGGTTTTCTGGCTTTGCTGAGCAGCCATCTCAAGCTGCATTGTGTAATGCAGACTCTGTGGTGGTCCCTAATGGCAAACACCCGTATGCCATGAAGTATTTTTAAAATAGGGTAGGGGCCATCCCACTATTAAAATTTTTGAGATCTCATTTCATAGTTTTTTAATTCCTCCTTTTATTACAGAGTGTGTCAAACCTGACAGTGTTGCAAGCAGCTTTGACTTTGGCTGTATTTTTGTATTTTTTTCTCCTAGCTCTTCCTCATGCAGAACTAGGTAGTGCTGAATTTTTATTTGGTGCCTTAGGAAGTGTGTTGATGTGTCACTGGTATTTTAACAGATAGGCTGCTAAGGCACCATGTATAATCTAAGAATGGTAAGCAAAGGTCAAAATAAGTGATATATTATTCTTGGACTCTGTCAAGTTAATTTCCCAGGCTCCAGCTTAGTAACATCAAACTTAAACAGCCCCTGGAAAGTTCTTGCCACAGGAAGTAGTTCTGAAATTAAGGCTTGGAGCTGAATTGATGATTTCATACTTCATGCTGTGGCAAGTGCTTGGTGGGACCCTCCAGTATGAAAAAGGGGCACATCTGTCTGCATGTGAGGAGATCCCAGATCGTCCCAGTTCATGTGGTTGTGCACACCTCAGAGTGTGCATTGACATAACACTGCAAAGCTTCTTCAGGAAACCCAAGGGTCTGCAAAACAGTTGG